>NW_027439218.1:0-365216 GCF_964188355.1 Buteo buteo
CACCTAACCCTAACCCCTAACCCTAAACCTAAACCCTAACCCTAACCGTAACCCTTACCCGCCCTAACCCTAACCCTAACCCTAATGGCCCTAACCCTAACCCCTAACCCTAACCCTAATCCTAACCCTAACCCTAACCCTAACCCTAACCCCTAACCCCAACCCTAACCCTAACCCTAATGGACCCTAACCCTAACCCTAACCCTAACGGCTGACTAACCCTAACCCTAACCCTAACCCCTAACCCCTAACCCTAACCCTAACCCTAAACCTAAACCCTAACCCTAACCGTAACCCTTACCCGCCCTAACCCTAACCCTAAACCTAACCCTAAACCCTAACAAAGGGTCCAGCCCTGAAAGCTCTTGCTGCTCTTCACTGTCCCTTGTCGCCCTACCTACGGGCACAACAGTACCTGGGATGCGTGCTTTACCATAGACGGAACATCTCATGGTGCTCCTACCATGTAGGTACGGCGCCAAGGAAAGGTGAAGAGCAGCAAGAGCTTTCAGGGCTGGGCCCTTCCTCGTGGGAGAAGGATCCGGCCGTGTGCCTTTTCGGAAAGAGGCTCTGTTGAGGCGGAGCGGAATGAGATGTTCCGTATGTGGGAAAGCACACATGCCCACTGCTGTTGTGCCTGTAGGTAGGGCGCCAAGGGACGGTGAAGAGCAGCAAGAGCTTTCAGGGCTGACACATTCCTTCTGGGACAACAGGCGGACGTTTGCCTTTTCAGAAAAATGCTATGCCGAGAACGGACACCAAGAAGTGTACCGATGCTGGGCAAGCACAGATCCCCAATGCTGTTGTGCCTGTGCATAGGCTGCACGGGGACAGTGAAGAGCAGCAAGAGCTTTCAGGGCTGGCAACTTCCTTGTGGGAGAAGGATCCGACCGTTCGCCTTTTCAGAAAGAGGCTCTGCCGAGACTGAGCGCCGTGAGATGTTCCGTGTTTGGGAAAGCACAGATCCCCAGTGCTGTTGTGCCTGTAGGGAGGGTGCCAAGGGACGGTGAAGAGCAGCAAGAGCTTTCAGGGCTGGGCCCTTCCTCGTGGGAGAAGGATCCGACCGTTCGCCTTTTTCTGAAAGAGACTTGCCGAGGCGGAGCGCCGTGAGATGTTCTGTCTCTGGGAAAGCACAGATCCCCAGTGCTGTTGTGCCTGTAGGTAGGGTGCCAAGGGACGGTGAAGAGCAGCAAGAGCTTTCAGGGCTGGGCCCTTCCTCGTGGGAGAAGGATCCGACCGTTCGCCTTTTCAGAAAGAGGCTCTGCCGAGGCTGAGCGCCGTGAGATGTTCCGTGTTTGGGAAAGCACAGATCCCCAGTTCTGTTGTGCCTGTAGGGAGGGTGCCAAGGGACGGTGAAGAGCAGCAAGAGCTTTCAGGGCTGGGCCCTTCCTCGTGGGAGAAGGATCCGACCGTTCGCCTTTTTCTGAAAGAGACTTGCCGAGGCGGAGCGCCGTGAGATGTTCTGTCTCTGGGAAAGCACAGATCCCCAGTGCTGTTGTGCCTGTAGGGAGGGTGCCAAGGGACGTTGAAGAGCAGCAAGAGCTTTCAGGGCTGGGCCCTTCCTCGTGGGAGAAGGATCCGACCGTTCGCCTTTTCAGAAAGAGGCTCTGCCGAGGCTGAGCGCCGTGAGATGTTCCGTCTCTGGGAAAGCACAGATCCCCAGTGCTGTTGTGCCTGTAGGTAGGGCGCCAAGGGACGGTGAAGAGCAGCAAGAGCTTTCAGGGCTGGGCCCTTCCTCGTGGGAGAAGGATCCGACCGTTCGCCTATTCAGAAAGAGGCTCTGCCGAGGCTGAGCGCCGTGAGATGTTCCGTCTCTGGGAAAGCACAGATCCCCAGTGCTGTTGTGCCTGTAGGTAGGGTGCCAAGGGACGGTGAAGAGCAGCAAGAGCTTTCAGGGCTGGGCCCTTCCTCGTGGGAGAAGGATCCGACCGTTCGCCTTTTCAGAAAGAGTCTCTGCCGAGGCTGAGAGCCGTGAGATGTTCCGTCTCTGGGAAAGCACAGATCCTCAATGCTGTTGTGCCTGTGCATAGGCTGCAACGGGACAGTGAAGAGCAGCAAGAGCTTTCAGGGCTGGCACCATCCTTGTGGGAGAAGGATCCGACCGTTCGCCTTTTCAGAAAGAGACTTGCCGAGGCTGAGCGTCGTGAGATATTCTGTCTCTGGGAAAGCACAGATCCCCAGTGCTGTTGTGCCTGTAGGTAGGGTGCCAAGGGACGGTGAAGAGCAGCAAGAGCTTTCAGGGCTGGGCCCTTCCTCGTGGGAGAAGGATCCGACCGTTCGCCTTTTCTGAAAGAGGCTCTGCCGAGGCTGAGCGCCGTGATATGTTCCGTCTCTGGGAAAGCACAGATCCCCAGTGCTGTTGTGCCTGTAGGTAGGGTGCCAAGGGACGGTGAAGAGCAGCAAGAGCTTTCAGGGCTGGGCCCTTCCTCGTGGGAGAAGGATCCGACCGTTCGCCTTTTCAGAAAGAGTCTCTGCCGAGGCTGAGAGCCGTGAGATGTTCCGTCTCTGCGAAAGCACAGATCCCCAATGCTGTTGTGCCTGTGCATAGGCTGCACGGGGACAGTGAAGAGCAGCAAGAGATTTCAGGGCTGGGCCCTTCCTCGGGGGAGAAGGATCCGACAGTTCGCCTTTTTCTGAAAGAGGCTTGCCGAGGCTGAGCGCCGTGAGATGTTCCGTGTCTGGGAAAGCACAGATCCCCAGTGCTGTTGTGCCTGTAGGTAGGGTGCCAAGGGACGGTGAAGAGCAGCAAGAGCTTTCAGGGCTGGGCCCTTCCTCGTGGGAGAAGGATCCGACCGTTCGCCTTTTTCTGAAAGAGACTTGCCGAGGCTGAGCGTCGTGAGATATTCTGTCTCTGGGAAAGCACAGATCCCCAGTGCTGTTGTGCCTGTAGGTAGGGTGCCAAGGGACGGTGAAGAGCAGCAAGAGCTTTCAGGGCTGGGCCCTTCCTCGTGGGAGAAGGATCCGACCGTTCGCCTTTTCAGAAAGAGGCTCTGCCGAGGCTGAGCGCCGTGAGATGTTCCGTGTCTGGGAAAGCACAGATCCCCATTGCTGTTGTGCCTGTAGGTAGGGTGCCAAGGGACGGTGAAGAGCAGCAAGAGCTTTCATGGCTGGGCCCTTCCTCGTGGGAGAAGGATCCGACCGTTCGCCTTTTCAGAAAGAGTCTCTGCCGAGGCTGAGAGCCGTGAGATGTTCCGTCTCTGGGAAAGCACAGATCCTCAATGCTGTTGTGCCTGTGCATAGGCTGCAACGGGACAGTGAAGAGCAGCAAGAGCTTTCAGGGCTGGCACCATCCTTGTGGGAGAAGGATCCGACCGTTCGCCTTTTCAGAAAGAGGCTCTGCCGAGGCGGAGCGCCGAGAGATGTTCCGTCTCTGGGAAAGCACAGATCCCCAGTGCTGTTGGACGTGTAGGTAGGGTGCCAAGGGACGGTGAAGAGCAGCAAGAGCTTTGAGGTCTGGCACCATCCTTGTGGGAGAAGGATCCGACCGTTCGCCTTTTCAGAAAGAGGCTCTGCCGAGGCTGAGAGCCGTGAGATGTTCCGTCTCTGCGAAAGCACAGATCCCCAGTGCTGTTGTGCCTGTAGGTAGGGTGCCAAGGGACGGTGAAGAGCAGCAAGAGCTTTCAGGGCTGGGCCCTTCCTCGTGGGAGAAGGATCCGACCGTTCGCCTTTTCAGAAAGAGGCTCTGCCGAGGCGGAGCGCCGTGAGATGTTCCGTCTCTGGGAAAGCACAGATCCCCAGTGCTGTTGGACGTGTAGGTAAGGTGCCAAGGGACGGTGAAGAGCAGCAAGAGCTTTCAGGGCTGGCACCTTCCTTGTGGGACAAGGAGCCGGAAGTAGGCCTTTTCGGAAGAGCCTCTGCCGAGAACGAGCGCCGTGAGATGTGCCGCCTGTGGGCAAGCACAGATCCCCAATGCTGTTGTGCCAGTGATTAGGCTGCAACGGGACAGTGAAGAGCAGCAAGATCTTTGAGGGCTGGCACCATCCTTGTGGGAGAAGGATCCGACCGTTCGCCTTTTCAGAAAAATGCTATGCAAAGAACGGACACCGAGAGGTGTACCGATCCTGAGCAAGCACAGATCCCCAATGCTGTTGTGCCTGTGCATAGGCTGCACGGGGACAGTGAAGAGCAGCAAGAGCTTTCAGGGCTGGGCCCTTCCTCGTGGGAGAAGGATCCGACCGTTCGCCTTTTCAGAAAGAGGCTCTGCCGAGGCTGAGCGCCGTGAGATGTTCCGTCTCTGGGAAAGCACAGATCCCCAGTGCTGTTGTGCCTGTAGGTAGTGTGCCAAGGGACAGTGAAGAGCAGCAAGAGCTTTCAGGGCTGGGCCCTTCCTCGTGGGAGAAGGATCCGACCGTTCGCCTTTTCAGAAAGAGGCTCTGCCGAGGCTGAGCGCCGTGAGATGTTCCGTGTCTGGGAAAGCACAGATCCCCAGTGCTGTTGTGCCTGTAGGTAGGGTGCCAAGGGATGGTGAAGAGCAGCAAGAGCTTTCAGGGCTGGGCCCTTCCTCGTGGGAGAAGGATCCGACCGTTCGCCTTTTCAGAAAGAGGCTCTGCCGAGGCTGAGCGCCGTGAGATGTTCCGTGTCTGGGAAAGCACAGATCCCCAGTGCTGTTGTGCCTGTAGGTAGGGTGCCAAGGGATGGTGAAGAGCAGCAAGAGCTTTCAGGGGTGGCACTTTCCTTGTGGGACAAGGAGCCGGACGTTTGCCTTTTCAGAAAAATGCTATGCCGAGAACGACACCGTGAGATGTTCCGTGTCTGGGAAAGCACAGATCCCCAGTGCTGTTGTGCCTGTAGGTAGGGTGCCAAGGGACGGTGAAGAGCAGCAAGAGCTTTCAGGGCTGGGCCCTTCCTCGTGGGAGAAGGATCCGACCGTTCGCCTTTTTCTGAAAGAGACTTGCCGAGGCCGAGCGCCGTGAGATATTCTGTCTCTGGGAAAGCACAGATCCCCAGTGCTGTTGTGCCTGTAGGTAGGGTGCCAAGGGACGGTGAAGAGCAGCAAGAGCTTTCAGGGCTGGGCCCTTCCTCGTGGGAGAAGGATCCGACCGTTCGCCTTTTCAGAAAGAGGCTCTGCCGAGGCTGAGCGCCCTGAGATGTTCCGTCTCTGGGAAAGCACAGATCCCCAGTACTGTTGTGCCTGTAGGTAGGGTGCCAAGGGACGGTGAAGAGCAGCAAGAGCTTTCAGGGCTGGGCCCTTCCTCGTGGGAGAAGGATCCGACCGTTCGCCTTTTCAGAAAAATGCTATGCCGAGAACGGACACCGTGAGGTGTACCGTTCCTGGGCAAGCACAGATCCCCAATGCTGTTGTGCCTGTGCATAGGCTGCACGGGGACAGTGAAGAGCAGCAAGAGCTTTCAGGGCTGGGCCCTTCCTCGTGGGAGAAGGATCCGACCGTTCGCCTTTTCAGAAAGAGGCTCTGCCGAGGCGGAGCGCCGAGAGATGTTCCGTCTCTGGGAAAGCACAGATCCCCAGTGCTGTTGGACGTGTAGGTAGGGTGCCAAGGGACGGTGAAGAGCAGCAAGAGCTTTGAGGGCTGGCACCATCCTTGTGGGAGAAGGATCCGACCGTTCGCCTTTTCAGAAAAATGCTATGGAAAGAACGGACACCGAGAGGTGTACCGATCCTGAGCAAGCACAGATCCCCAATGCTGTTGTGCCTGTGCATAGGCTGCACGGGGACAGTGAAGAGCAGCAAGAGCTTTCAGGGCTGGGCCCTTCCTCGTGGGAGAAGGATCCGACCGTTCGCCTTTTCAGAAAGAGGCTCTGCCGAGGCTGAGCGCCGTGAGATGTTCCGTCTCTGGGAAAGCACAGATCCCCAGTGCTGTTGTGCCTGTAGGTAGGGTGCCAAGGGACGGTGAAGAGCAACAAGAGCTTTCAGGGCTGGGCCCTTCCTCGGGGGAGAAGGATCCGACAGTTCGCCTTTTTCTGAAAGAGGCTCTGCCGAGGCTGAGCGCCGTGAGATGTTCCGTGTCTGGGAAAGCACGGATCCCCAGTGCTGTTGTGCCTGTAGGTAGGGTGCCAAGGGACGGTGAAGAGCAGCAAGAGCTTTCAGGGCTGGGCCCTTCCTCGGGGGAGAAGGATCCGACCGTTCGCCTTTTCAGAAAGAGGTTCTACCGAGGCTGAGCGCCGTGAGATGTTCCGTGTCTGGGAAAGCACAGATCCCCAGTGCTGTTGTGCCTGTAGGTAGGGTGCCAAGGGACGGTGAAGAGCAGCAAGAGCTTTCAGGGCTGGGCCCTTCCTCGGGGGAGAAGGATCCGACCGTTCGCCTTTTCAGAAAGAGGCTCTGCCGAGGCTGAGCGCCGTGAGATGTTCCATCTCTGGGAAAGCACAGATCCCCAGTGCTGTTGTGCCTGTAGGTAGGGTGCCAAGGGACGGTGAAGAGCAGCAAGAGCTTTCAGGGCTGGGCCCTTCCTCGTGGGAGAAGGATCCGACCGTTCGCCTTTTCAGAAAGAGGCTTGCCGAGGCGGAGCGCCGTGAGATGTTCCGTCTCTGGGAAAGCACAGATCCCCAGTGCTGTTGTGCCTGTAGGTAGGGTGCCAAGGGACGGTGAAGAGCAACAAGAGCTTTCAGGGCTGGGCCCTTCCTCGTGGGAGAAGGATCCGACCGTTCGCCTTTTCAGAAAGAGGCTCTGCCGAGGCTGAGCGCCGTGAGATGTTCCGTCTCTGGGAAAGCACAGATCCCCAGTGCTGTTGTGCCTGTAGGTAGGGTGCCAAGGGACGGTGAAGAGCAACAAGAGCTTTCAGGGCTGGGCCCTTCCTCATGGGAGAAGGATCCGACCGTTCGCCTTTTCAGAAAGAGGCTCTGCCGAGGCTGAGCGCCGTGAGATGTTCCGTGTCTGGGAAAGCACAGATCCCCAGTGCTGTTGTGCCTGTAGGTAGGGTGCCAAGGGACGGTGAAGAGCAGCAAGAGCTTTCAGGGCTGGGCCCTTCCTCGTGGGAGAAGGATCCGACCGTTCGCCTTTTCAGAAAGAGGCTTGCCGAGGCGGAGCGCCGTGAGATGTTCCGTCTCTGGGAAAGCACAGATCCCCAGTGCTGTTGTGCCTGTAGGTAGGGTGCCAAGGGACGGTGAAGAGCAGCAAGAGCTTTCAGGGCTGGGCCCTTCCTCGTGGGAGAAGGATCCGACCGTTCGCCTTTTTCTGAAAGAGACTTGCCGAGGCTGAGCGTCGTGAGATATTCTGTCTCTGGGAAAGCACAGATCCCCAGTGCTGTTGTGCCTGTAGGTAGGGTGCCAAGGGACGGTGAAGAGCAGCAAGAGCTTTCAGGGCTGGGCCCTTCCTCGTGGGAGAAGGATCCGACCGTTCGCCTTTTCAGAAAGAGGCTCTGCCGAGGCTGAGCGCCGTGAGATGTTCCGTGTCTGGGAAAGCACAGATCCCCATTGCTGTTGTGCCTGTAGGTAGGGTGCCAAGGGACGGTGAAGAGCAGCAAGAGCTTTCATGGCTGGGCCCTTCCTCGTGGGAGAAGGATCCGACCGTTCGCCTTTTCAGAAAGAGTCTCTGCCGAGGCTGAGAGCCGTGAGATGTTCCGTCTCTGGGAAAGCACAGATCCTCAATGCTGTTGTGCCTGTGCATAGGCTGCAACGGGACAGTGAAGAGCAGCAAGAGCTTTCAGGGCTGGCACCATCATTGTGGGAGAAGGATCCGACCGTTCGCCTTTTCAGAAAGAGGCTCTGCCGAGGCGGAGCGCCGAGAGATGTTCCGTCTCTGGGAAAGCACAGATCCCCAGTGCTGTTGGACGTGTAGGTAGGGTGCCAAGGGACGGTGAAGAGCAGCAAGAGCTTTGAGGTCTGGCACCATCCTTGTGGGAGAAGGATCCGACCGTTCGCCTTTTCAGAAAGAGGCTCTGCCGAGGCTGAGAGCCGTGAGATGTTCCGTCTCTGCGAAAGCACAGATCCCCAGTGCTGTTGTGCCTGTAGGTAGGGTGCCAAGGGACGGTGAAGAGCAGCAAGAGCTTTCAGGGCTGGGCCCTTCCTCGTGGGAGAAGGATCCGACCGTTCGCCTTTTCAGAAAGAGGCTCTGCCGAGGCGGAGCGCCGTGAGATGTTCCGTCTCTGGGAAAGCACAGATCCCCAGTGCTGTTGGACGTGTAGGTAAGGTGCCAAGGGACGGTGAAGAGCAGCAAGAGCTTTCAGGGCTGGCACCTTCCTTGTGGGACAAGGAGCCGGAAGTAGGCCTTTTCGGAAGAGCCTCTGCCGAGAACGAGCGCCGTGAGATGTGCCGCCTGTGGGCAAGCACAGATCCCCAATGCTGTTGTGCCAGTGATTAGGCTGCAACGGGACAGTGAAGAGCAGCAAGATCTTTGAGGGCTGGCACCATCCTTGTGGGAGAAGGATCCGACCGTTCGCCTTTTCAGAAAAATGCTATGCAAAGAACGGACACCGAGAGGTGTACCGATCCTGAGCAAGCACAGATCCCCAATGCTGTTGTGCCTGTGCATAGGCTGCACGGGGACAGTGAAGAGCAGCAAGAGCTTTCAGGGCTGGGCCCTTCCTCGTGGGAGAAGGATCCGACCGTTCGCCTTTTCAGAAAGAGGCTCTGCCGAGGCTGAGCGCCGTGAGATGTTCCGTCTCTGGGAAAGCACAGATCCCCAGTGCTGTTGTGCCTGTAGGTAGTGTGCCAAGGGACAGTGAAGAGCAGCAAGAGCTTTCAGGGCTGGGCCCTTCCTCGTGGGAGAAGGATCCGACCGTTCGCCTTTTCAGAAAGAGTCTCTGCCGAGGCTGAGCGCCGTGAGATGTTCCGTGTCTGGGAAAGCACAGATCCCCAGTGCTGTTGTGCCTGTAGGTAGGGTGCCAAGGGATGGTGAAGAGCAGCAAGAGCTTTCAGGGCTGGGCCTTTCCTCGTGGGAGAAGGATCCGACCGTTCGCCTTTTCAGAAAGAGGCTCTGCCGAGGCTGAGCGCCGTAAGATGTTCCGTGTCTGGGAAAGCACAGATCCCCAGTGCTGTTGTGCCTGTAGGTAGGGTGCCAAGGGATGGTGAAGAGCAGCAAGAGCTTTCAGGGGTGGCACTGTCCTTGTGGGACAAGGAGCCGGACGTTTGCCTTTTCAGAAAAATGCTATGCCGAAAACGACACCGTGAGATGTTCCGTCTCTGGGAAAGCACAGATCCCCAGTGCTGTTGTGCCTGTAGGTAGGGTGCCAAGGGACGGTGAAGAGCAGCAAGAGCTTTCAGGGCTGGGCCCTTCCTCGTGGGAGAAGGATCCGACCGTTCGCCTTTTTCTGAAAGAGACTTGCCGAGGCCGAGCGCCGTGAGATATTCTGTCTCTGGGAAAGCACAGATCCCCAGTGCTGTTGTGCCTGTAGGTAGGGTGCCAAGGGACGGTGAAGAGCAGCAAGAGCTTTCAGGGCTGGGCCCTTCCTCGTGGGAGAAGGATCCGACCGTTCGCCTTTTCAGAAAGAGGCTCTGCCGAGGCTGAGCGCCCTGAGATGTTCCGTCTCTGGGAAAGCACAGATCCCCAGTGCTGTTGTGCCTGTAGGTAGGGTGCCAAGGGACGGTGAAGAGCAGCAAGAGCTTTCAGGGCTGGGCCCTTCCTCGTGGGAGAAGGATCCGACCGTTCGCCTTTTCAGAAAAATGCTATGCCGAGAACGGACACCGTGAGGTGTACCGTTCCTGGGCAAGCACAGATCCCCAATGCTGTTGTGCCTGTGCATAGGCTGCACGGGGACAGTGAAGAGCAGCAAGAGCTTTCAGGGCTGGGCCCTTCCTCGTGGGAGAAGGATCCGACCGTTCGCCTTTTCAGAAAGAGGCTCTGCCGAGGCGGAGCGCCGAGAGATGTTCCGTCTCTGGGAAAGCACAGATCCCCAGTGCTGTTGGACGTGTAGGTAGGGTGCCAAGGGACGGTGAAGAGCAGCAAGAGCTTTGAGGGCTGGCACCATCCTTGTGGGAGAAGGATCCGACCGTTCGCCTTTTCAGAAAAATGCTATGGAAAGAACGGACACCGAGAGGTGTACCGATCCTGAGCAAGCACAGATCCCCAATGCTGTTGTGCCTGTGCATAGGCTGCACGGGGACAGTGAAGAGCAGCAAGAGCTTTCAGGGCTGGGCCCTTCCTCGTGGGAGAAGGATCCGACCGTTCGCCTTTTCAGAAAGAGGCTCTGCCGAGGCTGAGCGCCGTGAGATGTTCCGTCTCTGGGAAAGCACAGATCCCCAGTGCTGTTGTGCCTGTAGGTAGGGTGCCAAGGGACGGTGAAGAGCAACAACAGCTTTCAGGGCTGGGCCCTTCCTCGGGGGAGAAGGATCCGACAGTTCGCCTTTTTCTGAAAGAGGCTCTGCCGAGGCTGAGCGCCGTGAGATGTTCCGTGTCTGGGAAAGCACGGATCCCCAGTGCTGTTGTGCCTGTAGGTAGGGTGCCAAGGGACGGTGAAGAGCAGCAAGAGCTTTCAGGGCTGGGCCCTTCCTCGGGGGAGAAGGATCCGACCGTTCGCCTTTTCAGAAAGAGGTTCTACCGAGGCTGAGCGCCGTAAGATGTTCCGTGTCTGGGAAAGCACAGATCCCCAGTGCTGTTGTGCCTGTAGGTAGGGTGCCAAGGGACGGTGAAGAGCAGCAAGAGCTTTCAGGGCTGGGCCCTTCCTCGGGGGAGAAGGATCCGACCGTTCGCCTTTTCAGAAAGAGGCTCTGCCGAGGCTGAGCGCCGTGAGATGTTCCGTCTCTGGGAAAGCACAGATCCCCAGTGCTGTTGTGCCTGTAGGTAGGGTGCCAAGGGACGGTGAAGAGCAACAAGAGCTTTCAGGGCTGGGCCCTTCCTCATGGGAGAAGGATCCGACCGTTCGCCTTTTCAGAAAGAGGCTCTGCCGAGGCTGAGCGCCGTGAGATGTTCCGTGTCTGGGAAAGCACAGATCCCCAGTGCTGTTGTGCCTGTAGGTAGGGTGCCAAGGGACGGTGAAGAGCAGCAAGAGCTTTCAGGGCTGGGCCCTTCCTCGTGGGAGAAGGATCCGACCGTTCGCCTTTTCAGAAAGAGGCTTGCCGAGGCGGAGCGCCGTGAGATGTTCCGTCTCTGGGAAAGCACAGATCCCCAGTGCTGTTGTGCCTGTAGGTAGGGTGCCAAGGGACGGTGAAGAGCAGCAAGAGCTTTCAGGGCTGGGCCCTTCCTCGTGGGAGAAGGATCCGACCGTTCGCCTTTTCAGAAAGAGTCTCTGCCGAGGCTAGAGCGCCGTGAGATGTTCCGTGTCTGGGAAAGCACAGATCCCCAGTGCTGTTGTGCCTGTAGGTAGGGTGCCAAGGGACGGTGAAGAGCAGCAAGAGCTTTCAGGGCTGGGCCCTTCCTCGTGGGAGAAGGATCCGACCGTTCGCCTTTTCAGAAAGAGGCTTGCCGAGGCGGAGCGCCGTGAGATGTTCCGTGTCTGGGAAAGCACAGATCCCCAGTGCTGTTGTGCCTGTAGGTAGGGTGCCAAGGGACGGTGAAGAGCAGCAAGAGCTTTCAGGGCTGGGCCCTTCCTCGTGGGAGAAGGATCCGACCGTTCGCCTTTTCAGAAAGAGGCTCTGCCGAGGCTGAGCGCCGTGAGATGTTCCGTGTCTGGGAAAGTACAGATCCCCAGTGCTGTTGTGCCTGTAGGTAGAGTGCCAAGGGACGGTGAAGAGCAGCAAGAGCTTTCAGGGCTGGGCCCTTCCTCGTGGGAGAAGGATCCGACCGTTCGCCTTTTCAGAAAGAGTCTCTGCCGAGGCTGAGCGCCGTGAGATGTTCTGTGTCTGGGAAAGCACAGATCCCCAGTGCTGTTGTGCCTGTAGGTAGGGTGCCAAGGGACGGTGAAGAGCAACAAGAGCTTTCAGGGCTGGGCCCTTCCTCGTGGGAGAAGGATCCGACCGTTCGCCTTTTCAGAAAGAGGCTCTGCCGAGGCTGAGCGCCGTGAGATGTTCCGTGTCTGGGAAAGCACAGATCCCCAGTGCTGTTGTGCCTGTAGGTAGGGTGCCAAGGGACGGTGAAGAGCAGCAAGAGCTTTCAGGGCTGGGCCCTTCCTCGTGGGAGAAGGATCCGACCGTTCGCCTTTTCAGAAAGAGGCTCTGCCGAGGCTGAGCGCCGTGAGATGTTCCGTCTCTGGGAAAGCACAGATCCCCAGTGCTGTTGTGCCTGTAGGTAGGGTGCCAAGGGACGGTGAAGAGCAGCAAGAGCTTTCAGGGCTGGGCCCTTCCTCGTGGGAGAAGGATCCGACCGTTCGCCTTTTCAGAAAGAGTCTCTGCCGAGGCTGAGCGCCGTGAGATGTTCCGTCTCTGGGAAAGCACAGATCCCCAGTGCTGTTGTGCCTGTAGGTAGGGTGCCAAGGGACGGTGAAGAGCAGCAAGAGCTTTCAGGGCTGGGCCCTTCCTCGTGGGAGAAGGATCCGACCGTTCGCCTTTTCAGAAAGAGGCTTGCCGAGGCGGAGCGCCGTGAGATGTTCCGTCTCTGGGAAAGCACAGATCCCCAGTGCTGTTGTGCCTGTAGGTAGGGTGCCAAGGGACGGTGAAGAGCAGCAAGAGCTTTCAGGGCTGGGCCCTTCCTCGTGGGAGAAGGATCCGACCGTTCGCCTTTTCAGAAAGAGTCTCTGCCGAGGCTAGAGCGCCGTGAGATGTTCCGTGTCTGGGAAAGCACAGATCCCCAGTGCTGTTGTGCCTGTAGGTAGGGTGCCAAGGGACGGTGAAGAGCAGCAAGAGCTTTCAGGGCTGGGCCCTTCCTCGTGGGAGAAGGATCCGACCGTTCGCCTTTTCAGAAAGAGGCTTGCCGAGGCGGAGCGCCGTGAGATGTTCCGTCTCTGGGAAAGCACAGATCCCCAGTGCTGTTGTGCCTGTAGGTAGGGTGCCAAGGGACGGTGAAGAGCAGCAAGAGCTTTCAGGGCTGGGCCCTTCCTCGTGGGAGAAGGATCCGACCGTTCGCCTTTTCAGAAAGAGGCTCTGCCGAGGCTGAGCGCCGTGAGATGTTCCGTGTCTGGGAAAGCACAGATCCCCAGTGCTGTTGTGCCTGTAGGTAGGGTGCCAAGGGACGGTGAAGAGCAGCAAGAGCTTTCAGGGCTGGGCCCTTCCTCGTGGGAGAAGGATCCGACCGTTCGCCTTTTCAGAAAGAGGCTTGCCGAGGCGGAGCGCCGTGAGATGTTCCGTCTCTGGGAAAGCACAGATCCCCAGTGCTGTTGTGCCTGTACGTAGGGCGCCAAGGGACGGTGAAGAGCAGCAAGAGCTTTCAGGGCTGGGCCCTTCCTCGTGGGAGAAGGATCCGACCGTTCGCCTTTTCAGAAAGAGGCTCTGCCGAGGCTGAGCGCCGTGAGATGTTCCGTCTCTGGGAAAGCACAGATCCCCAGTGCTGTTGTGCCTGTAGGTAGGGTGCCAAGGGACGGTGAAGAGCAACAAGAGCTTTCAGGGCTGGGCCCTTCCTCATGGGAGAAGGATCCGACCGTTCGCCTTTTCAGAAAGAGGCTCTGCCGAGGCTGAGCGCCGTGAGATGTTCCGTGTCTGGGAAAGCACAGATCCCCAGTGCTGTTGTGCCTGTAGGTAGGGTGCCAAGGGACGGTGAAGAGCAGCAAGAGCTTTCAGGGCTGGGCCCTTCCTCGTGGGAGAAGGATCCGACCGTTCGCCTTTTCAGAAAAATGCTATGCAAAGAACGGACACCGAGAGGTGTACCGATCCTGAGCAAGCACAGATCCCCAATGCTGTTGTGCCTGTGCATAGGCTGCACGGGGACACTGAAGAGCAGCAAGAGCTTTCAGGGCTGGGCCCTTCCTCGTGGGAGAAGGATCCGACCGTTCGCCTTTTCAGAAAGAGGCTCTGCCGAGGCGGAGCGCCGTGAGATGTTCCGTCTCTGCGAAAGCACAGATCCCCAATGCTGTTGTGCCTGTAGGTAGGGTGCCAAGGGACGGTGAAGAGCAGCAAGAGCTTTCAGGGCTGGGCCCTTCCTCGTGGGAGAAGGATCCGACCGTTCGCCTTTTCAGAAAGAGGCTCTGCCGAGGCTGAGCGCCGTGAGATGTTCCGTCTCTGGGAAAGCACAGATCCCCAGTGCTGTTGTGCCTGTAGGTAGGGTGCCAAGGGACGGTGAAGAGCAGCAAGAGCTTTCAGGGCTGGGCCCTTCCTCGTGGGAGAAGGATCCGACCGTTCGCCTTTTCAGAAAGAGTCTCTGCCGAGGCTGAGCGCCGTGAGATGTTCCGTGTCTGGGAAAGCACAGATCCCCAGTGCTGTTGTGCCTGTAGGTAGGGTGCCAAGGGACGGTGAAGAGCAGCAAGAGCTTTCAGGGCTGGGCCCTTCCTCGTGGGAGAAGGATCCGACCGTTCGCCTTTTCAGAAAGAGGCTTGCCGAGGCGGAGCGCCGTGAGATGTTCCGTCTCTGGGAAAGCACAGATCCCCAGTGCTGTTGTGCCTGTAGGTAGGGTGCCAAGGGACGGTGAAGAGCAGCAAGAGCTTTCAGGGCTGGGCCCTTCCTCGTGGGAGAAGGATCCGACCGTTCGCCTTTTCAGAAAGAGGCTCTGCCGAGGCTGAGCGCCGTGAGATGTTCTGTGTCTGGGAAAGCACAGATCCCCAGTGCTGTTGTGCCTGTAGGTAGGGTGCCAAGGGACGGTGAAGAGCAACAAGAGCTTTCAGGGCTGGGCCCTTCCTCGTGGGAGAAGGATCCGACCGTTCGCCTTTTCAGAAAGAGGCTCTACCGAGGCTGAGCGCCGTGAGATGTTCCGTGTCTGGGAAAGCACAGATCCCCAGTGCTGTTGTGCCTGTAGGTAGGGTGCCAAGGGACGGTGAAGAGCAGCAAGAGCTTTCAGGGCTGGGCCCTTCCTCGTGGGAGAAGGATCCGACCGTTCGCCTTTTCAGAAAGAGGCTCTGCCGAGGCTGAGCGCCGTGAGATGTTCCGTCTCTGGGAAAGCACAGATCCCCAGTGCTGTTGTGCCTGTAGGTAGGGTGCCAAGGGACGGTGAAGAGCAGCAAGAGCTTTCAGGGCTGGGCCCTTCCTCGTGGGAGAAGGATCCGACCGTTCGCCTTTTCAGAAAGAGTCTCTGCCGAGGCTGAGCGCCGTGAGATGTTCCGTCTCTGGGAAAGCACAGATCCCCAGTGCTGTTGTGCCTGTAGGTAGGGTGCCAAGGGACGGTGAAGAGCAGCAAGAGCTTTCAGGGCTGGGCCCTTCCTCGTGGGAGAAGGATCCGACCGTTCGCCTTTTCAGAAAGAGGCTTGCCGAGGCGGAGCGCCGTGAGATGTTCCGTCTCTGGGAAAGCACAGATCCCCAGTGCTGTTGTGCCTGTAGGTAGGGTGCCAAGGGACGGTGAAGAGCAGCAAGAGCTTTCAGGGCTGGGCCCTTCCTCGTGGGAGAAGGATCCGACCGTTCGCCTTTTCAGAAAGAGGCTCTGCCGAGGCTGAGCGCCGTGAGATGTTCCGTGTCTGGGAAAGCACAGATCCCCAGTGCTGTTGTGCCTGTAGGTAGGGTGCCAAGGGACGGTGAAGAGCAGCAAGAGCTTTCAGGGCTGGGCCCTTCCTCGTGGGAGAAGGATCCGACCGTTCGCCTTTTCAGAAAGAGGCTTGCCGAGGCGGAGCGCCGTGAGATGTTCCGTCTCTGGGAAAGCACAGATCCCCAGTGCTGTTGTGCCTGTACGTAGGGCGCCAAGGGACGGTGAAGAGCAGCAAGAGCTTTCAGGGCTGGGCCCTTCCTCGTGGGAGAAGGATCCGACCGTTCGCCTTTTCAGAAAGAGGCTCTGCCGAGGCTGAGCGCCGTGAGATGTTCCGTCTCTGGGAAAGCACAGATCCCCAGTGCTGTTGTGCCTGTAGGTAGGGTGCCAAGGGACGGTGAAGAGCAACAAGAGCTTTCAGGGCTGGGCCCTTCCTCATGGGAGAAGGATCCGACCGTTCGCCTTTTCAGAAAGAGGCTCTGCCGAGGCTGAGCGCCGTGAGATGTTCCGTGTCTGGGAAAGCACAGATCCCCAGTGCTGTTGTGCCTGTAGGTAGGGTGCCAAGGGACGGTGAAGAGCAGCAAGAGCTTTCAGGGCTGGGCCCTTCCTCGTGGGAGAAGGATCCGACCGTTCGCCTTTTCAGAAAAATGCTATGCAAAGAACGGACACCGAGAGGTGTACCGATCCTGAGCAAGCACAGATCCCCAATGCTGTTGTGCCTGTGCATAGGCTGCACGGGGACACTGAAGAGCAGCAAGAGCTTTCAGGGCTGGGCCCTTCCTCGTGGGAGAAGGATCCGACCGTTCGCCTTTTCAGAAAGAGGCTCTGCCGAGGCGGAGCGCCGTGAGATGTTCCGTCTCTGCGAAAGCACAGATCCCCAATGCTGTTGTGCCTGTGCATAGGCTGCAACGGGACAGTGAAGAGCAGCAAGAGCTTTCAGGGCTGGCACCATCCTTGTGGGAGAAGGATCCGACCGTTCGCCTTTTCAGAAAGAGGCTCTGCCGAGGCGGAGCGCCGAGAGATGTTCCGTCTCTGGGAAAGCACAGATCCCCAGTGCTGTTGTGCCTGTAGGTAGGGTGCCAAGGGACGGTGAAGAGCAGCAAGAGCTTTGAGGGCTGGCACCATCCTTGTGGGAGAAGGATCCGACCGTTCGCCTTTTCAGAAAAATGCTATGCAAAGAACGGACACCGAGAGGTGTACCGATCCTGAGCAAGCACAGATCCCCAATGCTGTTGTGCCTGTGCATAGGCTGCACGGGGACAGTGAAGAGCAGCAAGAGCTTTCAGGGCTGGGCCCTTCCTCGTGGGAGAAGGATCCGACAGTTCGCCTTTTTCTGAAAGAGGCTCTGCCGAGGCTGAGCGCCGTGAGATGTTCCGTGTCTGGGAAAGCACGGATCCCCAGTGCTGTTGTGCCTGTAGGTAGGGTGCCAAGGGACGGTGAAGAGCAGCAAGAGCTTTCAGGGCTGGGCCCTTCCTCGGGGGAGAAGGATCCGACCGTTCGCCTTTTCAGAAAGAGGTTCTACCGAGGCTGAGCGCCGTGAGATGTTCCGTGTCTGGGAAAGCACAGATCCCCAGTGCTGTTGTGCCTGTAAGTAGGGTGCCAAGGGACGGTGAAGAGCAGCAAGAGCTTTCAGGGCTGGGCCCTTCCTCGTGGGAGAAGGATCCGACCGTTCGCCTTTTCAGAAAGAGGCTCTGCCGAGGCTGAGCGCCGTGAGATGTTCCATCTCTGGGAAAGCACAGATCCCCAGTGCTGTTGTGCCTGTAGGTAGGGTGCCAAGGGACGGTGAAGAGCAGCAAGAGCTTTCAGGGCTGGGCCCTTCCTCGTGGGAGAAGGATCCGACCGTTCGCCTTTTCAGAAAGAGGCTTGCCGAGGCGGAGCGCCGTGAGATGTTCCGTCTCTGGGAAAGCACAGATCCCCAGTGCTGTTGTGCCTGTAGGTAGGGTGCCAAGGGACGGTGAAGAGCAGCAAGAGCTTTCAGGGCTGGGCCCTTCCTCGTGGGAGAAGGATCCGACCGTTCGCCTTTTCAGAAAGAGTCTCTGCCGAGGCTAGAGCGCCGTGAGATGTTCCGTGTCTGGGAAAGCACAGATCCCCAGTGCTGTTGTGCCTGTAGGTAGGGTGCCAAGGGACGGTGAAGAGCAGCAAGAGCTTTCAGGGCTGGGCCCTTCCTCGTGGGAGAAGGATCCGACCGTTCGCCTTTTCAGAAAGAGGCTTGCCGAGGCGGAGCGCCGTGAGATGTTCCGTGTCTGGGAAAGCACAGATCCCCAGTGCTGTTGTGCCTGTAGGTAGGGTGCCAAGGGACGGTGAAGAGCAGCAAGAGCTTTCAGGGCTGGGCCCTTCCTCGTGGGAGAAGGATCCGACCGTTCGCCTTTTCAGAAAGAGGCTCTGCCGAGGCTGAGCGCCGTGAGATGTTCCGTGTCTGGGAAAGTACAGATCCCCAGTGCTGTTGTGCCTGTAGGTAGAGTGCCAAGGGACGGTGAAGAGCAGCAAGAGCTTTCAGGGCTGGGCCCTTCCTCGTGGGAGAAGGATCCGACCGTTCGCCTTTTCAGAAAGAGTCTCTGCCGAGGCTGAGCGCCGTGAGATGTTCTGTGTCTGGGAAAGCACAGATCCCCAGTGCTGTTGTGCCTGTAGGTAGGGTGCCAAGGGACGGTGAAGAGCAACAAGAGCTTTCAGGGCTGGGCCCTTCCTCGTGGGAGAAGGATCCGACCGTTCGCCTTTTCAGAAAGAGGCTCTGCCGAGGCTGAGCGCCGTGAGATGTTCCGTGTCTGGGAAAGCACAGATCCCCAGTGCTGTTGTGCCTGTAGGTAGGGTGCCAAGGGACGGTGAAGAGCAGCAAGAGCTTTCAGGGCTGGGCCCTTCCTCGTGGGAGAAGGATCCGACCGTTCGCCTTTTCAGAAAGAGGCTCTGCCGAGGCTGAGCGCCGTGAGATGTTCCGTCTCTGGGAAAGCACAGATCCCCAGTGCTGTTGTGCCTGTAGGTAGGGTGCCAAGGGACGGTGAAGAGCAGCAAGAGCTTTCAGGGCTGGGCCCTTCCTCGTGGGAGAAGGATCCGACCGTTCGCCTTTTCAGAAAGAGTCTCTGCCGAGGCTGAGCGCCGTGAGATGTTCCGTCTCTGGGAAAGCACAGATCCCCAGTGCTGTTGTGCCTGTAGGTAGGGTGCCAAGGGACGGTGAAGAGCAGCAAGAGCTTTCAGGGCTGGGCCCTTCCTCGTGGGAGAAGGATCCGACCGTTCGCCTTTTCAGAAAGAGGCTTGCCGAGGCGGAGCGCCGTGAGATGTTCCGTCTCTGGGAAAGCACAGATCCCCAGTGCTGTTGTGCCTGTAGGTAGGGTGCCAAGGGACGGTGAAGAGCAGCAAGAGCTTTCAGGGCTGGGCCCTTCCTCGTGGGAGAAGGATCCGACCGTTCGCCTTTTCAGAAAGAGTCTCTGCCGAGGCTAGAGCGCCGTGAGATGTTCCGTGTCTGGGAAAGCACAGATCCCCAGTGCTGTTGTGCCTGTAGGTAGGGTGCCAAGGGACGGTGAAGAGCAGCAAGAGCTTTCAGGGCTGGGCCCTTCCTCGTGGGAGAAGGATCCGACCGTTCGCCTTTTCAGAAAGAGGCTCTGCCGAGGCTGAGCGCCGTGAGATGTTCCATCTCTGGGAAAGCACAGATCCCCAGTGCTGTTGTGCCTGTAGGTAGGGTGCCAAGGGACGGTGAAGAGCAGCAAGAGCTTTCAGGGCTGGGCCCTTCCTCGTGGGAGAAGGATCCGACCGTTCGCCTTTTCAGAAAGAGTCTCTGCCGAGGCTGAGCGCCGTGAGATGTTCTGTGTCTGGGAAAGCACAGATCCCCAGTGCTGTTGTGCCTGTAGGTAGGGTGCCAAGGGACGGTGAAGAGCAACAAGAGCTTTCAGGGCTGGGCCCTTCCTCGTGGGAGAAGGATCCGACCGTTCGCCTTTTCAGAAAGAGGCTCTGCCGAGGCTGAGCGCCGTGAGATGTTCCGTCTCTGGGAAAGCACAGATCCCCAGTGCTGTTGTGCCTGTAGGTAGGGTGCCAAGGGACGGTGAAGAGCAGCAAGAGCTTTCAGGGCTGGGCCCTTCCTCGTGGGAGAAGGATCCGACCGTTCGCCTTTTCAGAAAGAGTCTCTGCCGAGGCTGAGCGCCGTGAGATGTTCCGTCTCTGGGAAAGCACAGATCCCCAGTGCTGTTGTGCCTGTAGGTAGGGTGCCAAGGGACGGTGAAGAGCAGCAAGAGCTTTCAGGGCTGGGCCCTTCCTCGTGGGAGAAGGATCCGACCGTTCGCCTTTTCAGAAAGAGGCTTGCCGAGGCGGAGCGCCGTGAGATGTTCCGTCTCTGGGAAAGCACAGATCCCCAGTGCTGTTGTGCCTGTAGGTAGGGTGCCAAGGGACGGTGAAGAGCAGCAAGAGCTTTCAGGGCTGGGCCCTTCCTCGTGGGAGAAGGATCCGACCGTTCGCCTTTTCAGAAAGAGTCTCTGCCGAGGCTAGAGCGCCGTGAGATGTTCCGTGTCTGGGAAAGCACAGATCCCCAGTGCTGTTGTGCCTGTAGGTAGGGTGCCAAGGGACGGTGAAGAGCAGCAAGAGCTTTCAGGGCTGGGCCCTTCCTCGTGGGAGAAGGATCCGACCGTTCGCCTTTTCAGAAAGAGTCTCTGCCGAGGCGGAGCGCCGTGAGATGTTCCGTGTCTGGGAAAGCACAGATCCCCAGTGCTGTTGTGCCTGTAGGTAGGGTGCCAAGGGACGGTGAAGAGCAGCAAGAGCTTTCAGGGCTGGGCCCTTCCTCGTGGGAGAAGGATCCGACCGTTCGCCTTTTCAGAAAGAGGCTCTGCCGAGGCTGAGCGCCGTGAGATGTTCCGTCTCTGGGAAAGCACAGATCCCCAGTGCTGTTGTGCCTGTAGGTAGGGTGCCAAGGGACGGTGAAGAGCAGCAAGAGCTTTCAGGGCTGGGCCCTTCCTCGTGGGAGAAGGATCCGACCGTTCGCCTTTTCAGAAAGAGTCTCTGCCGAGGCTAGAGCGCCGTGAGATGTTCCGTGTCTGGGAAAGCACAGATCCCCAGTGCTGTTGTGCCTGTAGGTAGGGTGCCAAGGGACGGTGAAGAGCAGCAAGAGCTTTCAGGGCTGGGCCCTTCCTCGTGGGAGAAGGATCCGACCGTTCGCCTTTTCAGAAAGAGTCTCTGCCGAGGCGGAGCGCCGTGAGATGTTCCGTGTCTGGGAAAGCACAGATCCCCAGTGCTGTTGTGCCTGTAGGTAGGGTGCCAAGGGACGGTGAAGAGCAGCAAGAGCTTTCAGGGCTGGGCCCTTCCTCGTGGGAGAAGGATCCGACCGTTCGCCTTTTCAGAAAGAGGCTCTGCCGAGGCTGAGCGCCGTGAGAAGTTCCGTGTCTGGGAAAGCACAGATCCCCAGTGCTGTTGTGCCTGTAGGTAGGGTGCCAAGGGACGGTGAAGAGCAACAAGAGCTTTCAGGGCTGGGCCCTTCCTCGTGGGAGAAGGATCCGACCGTTCGCCTTTTCAGAAAGAGGCTCTGCCGAGGCTGAGCGCCGTGAGATGTTCCGTGTCTGGGAAAGCACAGATCCCCAGTGCTGTTGTGCCTGTAGGTAGGGTGCCAAGGGACGGTGAAGAGCAGCAAGAGCTTTCAGGGCTGGGCCCTTCCTCGTGGGAGAAGGATCCGACCGTTCGCCTTTTCAGAAAGAGTCTCTGCCGAGGCTGAGCGCCGTGAGATGTTCTGTGTCTGGGAAAGCACAGATCCCCAGTGCTGTTGTGCCTGTAGGTAGGGTGCCAAGGGACGGTGAAGAGCAGCAAGAGCTTTCAGGGCTGGGCCCTTCCTCGTGGGAGAAGGATCCGACCGTTCGCCTTTTCAGAAAGAGGCTTGCCGAGGCGGAGCGCCGTGAGATGTTCCGTCTCTGGGAAAGCACAGATCCCCAGTGCTGTTGTGCCTGTAGGTAGGGTGCCAAGGGACGGTGAAGAGCAGCAAGAGCTTTCAGGGCTGGGCCCTTCCTCGTGGGAGAAGGATCCGACCGTTCGCCTTTTCAGAAAGAGGCTCTGCCGAGGCTAGAGCGCCGTGAGATGTTCCGTGTCTGGGAAAGCACAGATCCCCAGTGCTGTTGTGCCTGTAGGTAGGGTGCCAAGGGACGGTGAAGAGCAGCAAGAGCTTTCAGGGCTGGGCCCTTCCTCGTGGGAGAAGGATCCGACCGTTCGCCTTTTCAGAAAGAGGCTCTGCCGAGGCTGAGCGCCGTGAGATGTTCCATCTCTGGGAAAGCACAGATCCCCAGTGCTGTTGTGCCTGTAGGTAGGGTGCCAAGGGACGGTGAAGAGCAGCAAGAGCTTTCAGGGCTGGGCCCTTCCTCGTGGGAGAAGGATCCGACCGTTCGCCTTTTCAGAAAGAGGCTTGCCGAGGCGGAGCGCCGTGAGATGTTCCGTCTCTGGGAAAGCACAGATCCCCAGTGCTGTTGTGCCTGTAGGTAGGGTGCCAAGGGACGGTGAAGAGCAGCAAGAGCTTTCAGGGCTGGGCCCTTCCTCGTGGGAGAAGGATCCGACCGTTCGCCTTTTCAGAAAGAGGCTCTGCCGAGGCTGAGCGCCGTGAGATGTTCCGTGTCTGGGAAAGCACAGATCCCCAGTGCTGTTGTGCCTGTAGGTAGGGTGCCAAGGGACGGTGAAGAGCAGCAAGAGCTTTCAGGGCTGGGCCCTTCCTCGTGGGAGAAGGATCCGACCGTTCGCCTTTTCAGAAAGAGGCTCTGCCGAGGCTGAGCGCCGTGAGATGTTCCGTCTCTGGGAAAGCACAGATCCCCAGTGCTGTTGTGCCTGTAGGTAGGGTGCCAAGGGACGGTGAAGAGCAGCAAGAGCTTTCAGGGCTGGGCCCTTCCTCGTGGGAGAAGGATCCGACCGTTCGCCTTTTCAGAAAGAGGCTCTGCCGAGGCTGAGCGCCGTGAGATGTTCCATCTCTGGGAAAGCACAGATCCCCAGTGCTGTTGTGCCTGTAGGTAGGGTGCCAAGGGACGGTGAAGAGCAGCAAGAGCTTTCAGGGCTGGGCCCTTCCTCGTGGGAGAAGGATCCGACCGTTCGCCTTTTCAGAAAGAGGCTTGCCGAGGCGGAGCGCCGTGAGATGTTCCGTCTCTGGGAAAGCACAGATCCCCAGTGCTGTTGTGCCTGTAGGTAGGGTGCCAAGGGACGGTGAAGAGCAGCAAGAGCTTTCAGGGCTGGGCCCTTCCTCGTGGGAGAAGGATCCGACCGTTCGCCTTTTCAGAAAGAGTCTCTGCCGAGGCTAGAGCGCCGTGAGATGTTCCGTGTCTGGGAAAGCACAGATCCCCAGTGCTGTTGTGCCTGTAGGTAGGGTGCCAAGGGACGGTGAAGAGCAGCAAGAGCTTTCAGGGCTGGGCCCTTCCTCGAGGGAGAAGGATCCGACCGTTCGCCTTTTCAGAAAGAGGCTTGCCGAGGCGGAGCGCCATGAGATGTTCCGTGTCTGGGAAAGCACAGATCCCCAGTGCTGTTGTGCCTGTAGGTAGGGTGCCAAGGGACGGTGAAGAGCAACAAGAGCTTTCAGGGCTGGGCCCTTCCTCGTGGGAGAAGGATCCGACCGTTCGCCTTTTCAGAAAGAGGCTCTGCCGAGGCTGAGCGCCGTGAGATGTTCCGTGTCTGGGAAAGCACAGATCCCCAGTGCTGTTGTGCCTGTAGGTAGGGTGCCAAGGGACGGTGAAGAGCAGCAAGAGCTTTCAGGGCTGGGCCCTTCCTCGTGGGAGAAGGATCCGACCGTTCGCCTTTTCAGAAAGAGGCTCTGCCGAGGCTGAGCGCCGTGAGATGTTCCGTCTCTGGGAAAGCACAGATCCCCAGTGCTGTTGTGCCTGTAGGTAGGGTGCCAAGGGACGGTGAAGAGCAGCAAGAGCTTTCAGGGCTGGGCCCTTCCTCGTGGGAGAAGGATCCGACCGTTCGCCTTTTCAGAAAGAGTCTCTGCCGAGGCTGAGCGCCGTGAGATGTTCCGTCTCTGGGAAAGCACAGATCCCCAGTGCTGTTGTGCCTGTAGGTAGGGTGCCAAGGGACGGTGAAGAGCAGCAAGAGCTTTCAGGGCTGGGCCCTTCCTCGTGGGAGAAGGATCCGACCGTTCGCCTTTTCAGAAAGAGTCTCTGCCGAGGCTGAGCGCCGTGAGATGTTCTGTGTCTGGGAAAGCACAGATCCCCAGTGCTGTTGTGCCTGTAGGTAGGGTGCCAAGGGACGGTGAAGAGCAACAAGAGCTTTCAGGGCTGGGCCCTTCCTCGTGGGAGAAGGATCCGACCGTTCGCCTTTTCAGAAAGAGGCTCTGCCGAGGCTGAGCGCCGTGAGATGTTCCGTGTCTGGGAAAGCACAGATCCCCAGTGCTGTTGTGCCTGTAGGTAGGGTGCCAAGGGACGGTGAAGAGCAGCAAGAGCTTTCAGGGCTGGGCCCTTCCTCGTGGGAGAAGGATCCGACCGTTCGCCTTTTCAGAAAGAGGCTCTGCCGAGGCTGAGCGCCGTGAGATGTTCCGTCTCTGGGAAAGCACAGATCCCCAGTGCTGTTGTGCCTGTAGGTAGGGTGCCAAGGGACGGTGAAGAGCAGCAAGAGCTTTCAGGGCTGGGCCCTTCCTCGTGGGAGAAGGATCCGACCGTTCGCCTTTTCAGAAAGAGTCTCTGCCGAGGCTGAGCGCCGTGAGATGTTCCGTCTCTGGGAAAGCACAGATCCCCAGTGCTGTTGTGCCTGTAGGTAGGGTGCCAAGGGACGGTGAAGAGCAGCAAGAGCTTTCAGGGCTGGGCCCTTCCTCGTGGGAGAAGGATCCGACCGTTCGCCTTTTCAGAAAGAGGCTTGCCGAGGCGGAGCGCCGTGAGATGTTCCGTCTCTGGGAAAGCACAGATCCCCAGTGCTGTTGTGCCTGTAGGTAGGGTGCCAAGGGACGGTGAAGAGCAGCAAGAGCTTTCAGGGCTGGGCCCTTCCTCGTGGGAGAAGGATCCGACCGTTCGCCTTTTCAGAAAGAGTCTCTGCCGAGGCTAGAGCGCCGTGAGATGTTCCGTGTCTGGGAAAGCACAGATCCCCAGTGCTGTTGTGCCTGTAGGTAGGGTGCCAAGGGACGGTGAAGAGCAGCAAGAGCTTTCAGGGCTGGGCCCTTCCTCGTGGGAGAAGGATCCGACCGTTCGCCTTTTCAGAAAGAGGCTCTGCCGAGGCTGAGCGCCGTGAGATGTTCCGTGTCTGGGAAAGCACAGATCCCCAGTGCTGTTGTGCCTGTAGGTAGGGTGCCAAGGGACGGTGAAGAGCAGCAAGAGCTTTCAGGGCTGGGCCCTTCCTCGTGGGAGAAGGATCCGACCGTTCGCCTTTTCAGAAAGAGTCTCTGCCGAGGCTGAGCGCCGTGAGATGTTCTGTGTCTGGGAAAGCACAGATCCCCAGTGCTGTTGTGCCTGTAGGTAGGGTGCCAAGGGACGGTGAAGAGCAACAAGAGCTTTCAGGGCTGGGCCCTTCCTCGTGGGAGAAGGATCCGACCGTTCGCCTTTTCAGAAAGAGGCTCTGCCGAGGCTGAGCGCCGTGAGATGTTCCGTCTCTGGGAAAGCACAGATCCCCAGTGCTGTTGTGCCTGTAGGTAGGGTGCCAAGGGACGGTGAAGAGCAGCAAGAGCTTTCAGGGCTGGGCCCTTCCTCGTGGGAGAAGGATCCGACCGTTCGCCTTTTCAGAAAGAGTCTCTGCCGAGGCTGAGCGCCGTGAGATGTTCCGTCTCTGGGAAAGCACAGATCCCCAGTGCTGTTGTGCCTGTAGGTAGGGTGCCAAGGGACGGTGAAGAGCAGCAAGAGCTTTCAGGGCTGGGCCCTTCCTCGTGGGAGAAGGATCCGACCGTTCGCCTTTTCAGAAAGAGGCTTGCCGAGGCGGAGCGCCGTGAGATGTTCCGTCTCTGGGAAAGCACAGATCCCCAGTGCTGTTGTGCCTGTAGGTAGGGTGCCAAGGGACGGTGAAGAGCAGCAAGAGCTTTCAGGGCTGGGCCCTTCCTCGTGGGAGAAGGATCCGACCGTTCGCCTTTTCAGAAAGAGTCTCTGCCGAGGCTAGAGCGCCGTGAGATGTTCCGTGTCTGGGAAAGCACAGATCCCCAGTGCTGTTGTGCCTGTAGGTAGGGTGCCAAGGGACGGTGAAGAGCAGCAAGAGCTTTCAGGGCTGGGCCCTTCCTCGTGGGAGAAGGATCCGACCGTTCGCCTTTTCAGAAAGAGTCTCTGCCGAGGCGGAGCGCCGTGAGATGTTCCGTGTCTGGGAAAGCACAGATCCCCAGTGCTGTTGTGCCTGTAGGTAGGGTGCCAAGGGACGGTGAAGAGCAGCAAGAGCTTTCAGGGCTGGGCCCTTCCTCGTGGGAGAAGGATCCGACCGTTCGCCTTTTCAGAAAGAGGCTCTGCCGAGGCTGAGCGCCGTGAGATGTTCCGTCTCTGGGAAAGCACAGATCCCCAGTGCTGTTGTGCCTGTAGGTAGGGTGCCAAGGGACGGTGAAGAGCAGCAAGAGCTTTCAGGGCTGGGCCCTTCCTCGTGGGAGAAGGATCCGACCGTTCGCCTTTTCAGAAAGAGTCTCTGCCGAGGCTAGAGCGCCGTGAGATGTTCCGTGTCTGGGAAAGCACAGATCCCCAGTGCTGTTGTGCCTGTAGGTAGGGTGCCAAGGGACGGTGAAGAGCAGCAAGAGCTTTCAGGGCTGGGCCCTTCCTCGTGGGAGAAGGATCCGACCGTTCGCCTTTTCAGAAAGAGTCTCTGCCGAGGCGGAGCGCCGTGAGATGTTCCGTGTCTGGGAAAGCACAGATCCCCAGTGCTGTTGTGCCTGTAGGTAGGGTGCCAAGGGACGGTGAAGAGCAGCAAGAGCTTTCAGGGCTGGGCCCTTCCTCGTGGGAGAAGGATCCGACCGTTCGCCTTTTCAGAAAGAGGCTCTGCCGAGGCTGAGCGCCGTGAGATGTTCCGTGTCTGGGAAAGTACAGATTCCCAGTGCTGTTGTGCCTGTAGGTAGAGTGCCAAGGGACGGTGAAGAGCAGCAAGAGCTTTCAGGGCTGGGCCCTTCCTCGTGGGAGAAGGATCCGACCGTTCGCCTTTTCAGAAAGAGTCTCTGCCGAGGCTGAGCGCCGTGAGATGTTCCGTGTCTGGGAAAGCACAGATCCCCAGTGCTGTTGTGCCTGTAGGTAGGGTGCCAAGGGACGGTGAAGAGCAACAAGAGCTTTCAGGGCTGGGCCCTTCCTCGTGGGAGAAGGATCCGACCGTTCGCCTTTTCAGAAAGAGGCTCTGCCGAGGCTGAGCGCCGTGAGATGTTCCGTGTCTGGGAAAGCACAGATCCCCAGTGCTGTTGTGCCTGTAGGTAGGGTGCCAAGGGACGGTGAAGAGCAGCAAGAGCTTTCAGGGCTGGGCCCTTCCTCGTGGGAGAAGGATCCGACCGTTCGCCTTTTCAGAAAGAGGCTCTGCCGAGGCTGAGCGCCGTGAGATGTTCTGTGTCTGGGAAAGCACAGATCCCCAGTGCTGTTGTGCCTGTAGGTAGGGTGCCAAGGGACGGTGAAGAGCAACAAGAGCTTTCAGGGCTGGGCCCTTCCTCGTGGGAGAAGGATCCGACCGTTCGCCTTTTCAGAAAGAGGCTCTGCCGAGGCTGAGCGCCGTGAGATGTTCCGTGTCTGGGAAAGCACAGATCCCCAGTGCTGTTGTGCCTGTAGGTAGGGTGCCAAGGGACGGTGAAGAGCAGCAAGAGCTTTCAGGGCTGGGCCCTTCCTCGTGGGAGAAGGATCCGACCGTTCGCCTTTTCAGAAAGAGGCTCTGCCGAGGCTGAGCGCCGTGAGATGTTCCGTCTCTGGGAAAGCACAGATCCCCAGTGCTGTTGTGCCTGTAGGTAGGGTGCCAAGGGACGGTGAAGAGCAGCAAGAGCTTTCAGGGCTGGGCCCTTCCTCGTGGGAGAAGGATCCGACCGTTCGCCTTTTCAGAAAGAGTCTCTGCCGAGGCTGAGCGCCGTGAGATGTTCCGTCTCTGGGAAAGCACAGATCCCCAGTGCTGTTGTGCCTGTAGGTAGGGTGCCAAGGGACGGTGAAGAGCAGCAAGAGCTTTCAGGGCTGGGCCCTTCCTCGTGGGAGAAGGATCCGACCGTTCGCCTTTTCAGAAAGAGGCTTGCCGAGGCGGAGCGCCGTGAGATGTTCCGTCTCTGGGAAAGCACAGATCCCCAGTGCTGTTGTGCCTGTAGGTAGGGTGCCAAGGGACGGTGAAGAGCAGCAAGAGCTTTCAGGGCTGGGCCCTTCCTCGTGGGAGAAGGATCCGACCGTTCGCCTTTTCAGAAAGAGGCTCTGCCGAGGCTAGAGCGCCGTGAGATGTTCCGTGTCTGGGAAAGCACAGATCCCCAGTGCTGTTGTGCCTGTAGGTAGGGTGCCAAGGGACGGTGAAGAGCAGCAAGAGCTTTCAGGGCTGGGCCCTTCCTCGTGGGAGAAGGATCCGACCGTTCGCCTTTTCAGAAAGAGGCTCTGCCGAGGCTGAGCGCCGTGAGATGTTCCATCTCTGGGAAAGCACAGATCCCCAGTGCTGTTGTGCCTGTAGGTAGGGTGCCAAGGGACGGTGAAGAGCAGCAAGAGCTTTCAGGGCTGGGCCCTTCCTCGTGGGAGAAGGATCCGACCGTTCGCCTTTTCAGAAAGAGGCTTGCCGAGGCGGAGCGCCGTGAGATGTTCCGTCTCTGGGAAAGCACAGATCCCCAGTGCTGTTGTGCCTGTAGGTAGGGTGCCAAGGGACGGTGAAGAGCAGCAAGAGCTTTCAGGGCTGGGCCCTTCCTCGTGGGAGAAGGATCCGACCGTTCGCCTTTTCAGAAAGAGTCTCTGCCGAGGCTAGAGCGCCGTGAGATGTTCCGTGTCTGGGAAAGCACAGATCCCCAGTGCTGTTGTGCCTGTAGGTAGGGTGCCAAGGGACGGTGAAGAGCAGCAAGAGCTTTCAGGGCTGGGCCCTTCCTCGAGGGAGAAGGATCCGACCGTTCGCCTTTTCAGAAAGAGGCTTGCCGAGGCGGAGCGCCATGAGATGTTCCGTGTCTGGGAAAGCACAGATCCCCAGTGCTGTTGTGCCTGTAGGTAGGGTGCCAAGGGACGGTGAAGAGCAACAAGAGCTTTCAGGGCTGGGCCCTTCCTCGTGGGAGAAGGATCCGACCGTTCGCCTTTTCAGAAAGAGGCTCTGCCGAGGCTGAGCGCCGTGAGATGTTCCGTGTCTGGGAAAGCACAGATCCCCAGTGCTGTTGTGCCTGTAGGTAGGGTGCCAAGGGACGGTGAAGAGCAGCAAGAGCTTTCAGGGCTGGGCCCTTCCTCGTGGGAGAAGGATCCGACCGTTCGCCTTTTCAGAAAGAGGCTCTGCCGAGGCTGAGCGCCGTGAGATGTTCCGTCTCTGGGAAAGCACAGATCCCCAGTGCTGTTGTGCCTGTAGGTAGGGTGCCAAGGGACGGTGAAGAGCAGCAAGAGCTTTCAGGGCTGGGCCCTTCCTCGTGGGAGAAGGATCCGACCGTTCGCCTTTTCAGAAAGAGGCTCTGCCGAGGCTGAGCGCCGTGAGATGTTCCATCTCTGGGAAAGCACAGATCCCCAGTGCTGTTGTGCCTGTAGGTAGGGTGCCAAGGGACGGTGAAGAGCAGCAAGAGCTTTCAGGGCTGGGCCCTTCCTCGTGGGAGAAGGATCCGACCGTTCGCCTTTTCAGAAAGAGGCTTGCCGAGGCGGAGCGCCGTGAGATGTTCCGTCTCTGGGAAAGCACAGATCCCCAGTGCTGTTGTGCCTGTAGGTAGGGTGCCAAGGGACGGTGAAGAGCAGCAAGAGCTTTCAGGGCTGGGCCCTTCCTCGTGGGAGAAGGATCCGACCGTTCGCCTTTTCAGAAAGAGTCTCTGCCGAGGCTAGAGCGCCGTGAGATGTTCCGTGTCTGGGAAAGCACAGATCCCCAGTGCTGTTGTGCCTGTAGGTAGGGTGCCAAGGGACGGTGAAGAGCAGCAAGAGCTTTCAGGGCTGGGCCCTTCCTCGAGGGAGAAGGATCCGACCGTTCGCCTTTTCAGAAAGAGGCTTGCCGAGGCGGAGCGCCATGAGATGTTCCGTGTCTGGGAAAGCACAGATCCCCAGTGCTGTTGTGCCTGTAGGTAGGGTGCCAAGGGACGGTGAAGAGCAACAAGAGCTTTCAGGGCTGGGCCCTTCCTCGTGGGAGAAGGATCCGACCGTTCGCCTTTTCAGAAAGAGGCTCTGCCGAGGCTGAGCGCCGTGAGATGTTCCGTGTCTGGGAAAGCACAGATCCCCAGTGCTGTTGTGCCTGTAGGTAGGGTGCCAAGGGACGGTGAAGAGCAGCAAGAGCTTTCAGGGCTGGGCCCTTCCTCGTGGGAGAAGGATCCGACCGTTCGCCTTTTCAGAAAGAGGCTCTGCCGAGGCTGAGCGCCGTGAGATGTTCCGTCTCTGGGAAAGCACAGATCCCCAGTGCTGTTGTGCCTGTAGGTAGGGTGCCAAGGGACGGTGAAGAGCAGCAAGAGCTTTCAGGGCTGGGCCCTTCCTCGTGGGAGAAGGATCCGACCGTTCGCCTTTTCAGAAAGAGTCTCTGCCGAGGCTGAGCGCCGTGAGATGTTCCGTCTCTGGGAAAGCACAGATCCCCAGTGCTGTTGTGCCTGTAGGTAGGGTGCCAAGGGACGGTGAAGAGCAGCAAGAGCTTTCAGGGCTGGGCCCTTCCTCGTGGGAGAAGGATCCGACCGTTCGCCTTTTCAGAAAGAGGCTCTGCCGAGGCTGAGCGCCGTGAGATGTTCCGTGTCTGGGAAAGCACAGATCCCCAGTGCTGTTGTGCCTGTAGGTAGGGTGCCAAGGGACGGTGAAGAGCAGCAAGAGCTTTCAGGGCTGGGCCCTTCCTCGTGGGAGAAGGATCCGACCGTTCGCCTTTTCAGAAAGAGTCTCTGCCGAGGCTGAGCGCCGTGAGATGTTCCGTCTCTGGGAAAGCACAGATCCCCAGTGCTGTTGTGCCTGTAGGTAGGGTGCCAAGGGACGGTGAAGAGCAGCAAGAGCTTTCAGGGCTGGGCCCTTCCTCGTGGGAGAAGGATCCGACCGTTCGCCTTTTCAGAAAGAGGCTCTGCCGAGGCTGAGCGCCCTGAGATGTTCCGTCTCTGGGAAAGCACAGATCCCCAGTGCTGTTGTGCCTGTAGGTAGGGTGCCAAGGGACGGTGAAGAGCAACAAGAGCTTTCAGGGCTGGGCCCTTCCTCGTGGGAGAAGGATCCGACCGTTCGCCTTTTCAGAAAGAGGCTCTGCCGAGGCTGAGCGCCGTGAGATGTTCCGTGTCTGGGAAAGCACAGATCCCCAGTGCTGTTGTGCCTGTAGGTAGGGTGCCAAGGGACGGTGAAGAGCAGCAAGAGCTTTCAGGGCTGGGCCCTTCCTCGAGGGAGAAGGATCCGACCGTTCGCCTTTTCAGAAAGAGGCTCTGCCGAGGCTGAGTGCCGTGAGATGTTCCGTGTCTGGGAAAGCACAGATCCCCAGTGCTGTTGTGCCTGTAGGTAGGGTGCCAAGGGACGGTGAAGAGCAGCAAGAGCTTTCAGGGCTGGGCCCTTCCTCGTGGGAGAAGGATCCGACCGTTCGCCTTTTCAGAAAGAGGCTCTACCGAGGCTGAGCGCCGTGAGATGTTCCGTGTCTGGGAAAGCACAGATCCCCAGTGCTGTTGTGCCTGTAGGTAGGGTGCCAAGGGACGGTGAAGAGCAGCAAGAGCTTTCAGGGCTGGGCCCTTCCTCGTGGGAGAAGGATCCGACCGTTCGCCTTTTTCTGAAAGAGACTTGCCGAGGCTGAGCGCCGTGAGATATTCCGTGTCTGGGAAAGCACAGATCCCCAGTGCTGTTGTGCCTGTAGGTAGGGTGCCAAGGGACGGTGAAGAGCAACAAGAGCTTTCAGGGCTGGGCCCTTCCTCGTGGGAGAAGGATCCGACCGTTCGCCTTTTCAGAAAGAGGCTCTGCCGAGGCTGAGCGCCGTGAGATGTTCTGTGTCTGGGAAAGCACAGATCCCCAGTGCTGTTGTGCCTGTAGGTAGGGTGCCAAGGGACGGTGAAGAGCAACAAGAGCTTTCAGGGCTGGGCCCTTCCTCGTGGGAGAAGGATCCGACCGTTCGCCTTTTCAGAAAGAGGCTCTGCCGAGGCTGAGCGCCGTGAGATGTTCCGTCTCTGGGAAAGCACAGATCCCCAGTGCTGTTGTGCCTGTAGGTAGGGTGCCAAGGGACGGTGAAGAGCAGCAAGAGCTTTCAGGGCTGGGCCCTTCCTCGTGGGAGAAGGATCCGACCGTTCGCCTTTTCAGAAAGAGGCTCTGCCGAGGCTGAGCGCCGTGAGATGTTCCGTCTCTGGGAAAGCACAGATCCCCAGTGCTGTTGTGCCTGTAGGTAGGGTGCCAAGGGACGGTGAAGAGCAGCAAGAGCTTTCAGGGCTGGGCCCTTCCTCGTGGGAGAAGGATCCGACCGTTCGCCTTTTCAGAAAGAGTCTCTGCCGAGGCTGAGCGCCGTGAGATGTTCCGTCTCTGGGAAAGCACAGATCCCCAGTGCTGTTGTGCCTGTAGGTAGGGTGCCAAGGGACGGTGAAGAGCAGCAAGAGCTTTCAGGGCTGGGCCCTTCCTCGTGGGAGAAGGATCCGACCGTTCGCCTTTTCAGAAAGAGGCTTGCCGAGGCGGAGCGCCGTGAGATGTTCCGTCTCTGGGAAAGCACAGATCCCCAGTGCTGTTGTGCCTGTAGGTAGGGTGCCAAGGGACGGTGAAGAGCAGCAAGAGCTTTCAGGGCTGGGCCCTTCCTCGTGGGAGAAGGATCCGACCGTTCGCCTTTTCAGAAAGAGTCTCTGCCGAGGCTAGAGCGCCGTGAGATGTTCCGTGTCTGGGAAAGCACAGATCCCCAGTGCTGTTGTGCCTGTAGGTAGGGTGCCAAGGGACGGTGAAGAGCAGCAAGAGCTTTCAGGGCTGGGCCCTTCCTCGTGGGAGAAGGATCCGACCGTTCGCCTTTTCAGAAAGAGTCTCTGCCGAGGCGGAGCGCCGTGAGATGTTCCGTGTCTGGGAAAGCACAGATCCCCAGTGCTGTTGTGCCTGTAGGTAGGGTGCCAAGGGACGGTGAAGAGCAGCAAGAGCTTTCAGGGCTGGGCCCTTCCTCGTGGGAGAAGGATCCGACCGTTCGCCTTTTCAGAAAGAGGCTCTGCCGAGGCTGAGCGCCGTGAGATGTTCCGTGTCTGGGAAAGTACAGATCCCCAGTGCTGTTGTGCCTGTAGGTAGAGTGCCAAGGGACGGTGAAGAGCAGCAAGAGCTTTCAGGGCTGGGCCCTTCCTCGTGGGAGAAGGATCCGACCGTTCGCCTTTTCAGAAAGAGTCTCTGCCGAGGCTGAGCGCCGTGAGATGTTCCGTGTCTGGGAAAGCACAGATCCCCAGTGCTGTTGTGCCTGTAGGTAGGGTGCCAAGGGACGGTGAAGAGCAACAAGAGCTTTCAGGGCTGGGCCCTTCCTCGTGGGAGAAGGATCCGACCGTTCGCCTTTTCAGAAAGAGGCTCTGCCGAGGCTGAGCGCCGTGAGATGTTCCGTGTCTGGGAAAGCACAGATCCCCAGTGCTGTTGTGCCTGTAGGTAGGGTGCCAAGGGACGGTGAAGAGCAGCAAGAGCTTTCAGGGCTGGGCCCTTCCTCGTGGGAGAAGGATCCGACCGTTCGCCTTTTCAGAAAGAGTCTCTGCCGAGGCTGAGCGCCGTGAGATGTTCTGTGTCTGGGAAAGCACAGATCCCCAGTGCTGTTGTGCCTGTAGGTAGGGTGCCAAGGGACGGTGAAGAGCAACAAGAGCTTTCAGGGCTGGGCCCTTCCTCGTGGGAGAAGGATCCGACCGTTCGCCTTTTCAGAAAGAGGCTCTGCCGAGGCTGAGCGCCGTGAGATGTTCCGTGTCTGGGAAAGCACAGATCCCCAGTGCTGTTGTGCCTGTAGGTAGGGTGCCAAGGGACGGTGAAGAGCAGCAAGAGCTTTCAGGGCTGGGCCCTTCCTCGTGGGAGAAGGATCCGACCGTTCGCCTTTTCAGAAAGAGGCTCTGCCGAGGCTGAGCGCCGTGAGATGTTCCGTCTCTGGGAAAGCACAGATCCCCAGTGCTGTTGTGCCTGTAGGTAGGGTGCCAAGGGACGGTGAAGAGCAGCAAGAGCTTTCAGGGCTGGGCCCTTCCTCGTGGGAGAAGGATCCGACCGTTCGCCTTTTCAGAAAGAGTCTCTGCCGAGGCTGAGCGCCGTGAGATGTTCCGTCTCTGGGAAAGCACAGATCCCCAGTGCTGTTGTGCCTGTAGGTAGGGTGCCAAGGGACGGTGAAGAGCAGCAAGAGCTTTCAGGGCTGGGCCCTTCCTCGTGGGAGAAGGATCCGACCGTTCGCCTTTTCAGAAAGAGGCTTGCCGAGGCGGAGCGCCGTGAGATGTTCCGTCTCTGGGAAAGCACAGATCCCCAGTGCTGTTGTGCCTGTAGGTAGGGTGCCAAGGGACGGTGAAGAGCAGCAAGAGCTTTCAGGGCTGGGCCCTTCCTCGTGGGAGAAGGATCCGACCGTTCGCCTTTTCAGAAAGAGGCTCTGCCGAGGCTAGAGCGCCGTGAGATGTTCCGTGTCTGGGAAAGCACAGATCCCCAGTGCTGTTGTGCCTGTAGGTAGGGTGCCAAGGGACGGTGAAGAGCAGCAAGAGCTTTCAGGGCTGGGCCCTTCCTCGTGGGAGAAGGATCCGACCGTTCGCCTTTTCAGAAAGAGGCTCTGCCGAGGCTGAGCGCCGTGAGATGTTCCATCTCTGGGAAAGCACAGATCCCCAGTGCTGTTGTGCCTGTAGGTAGGGTGCCAAGGGACGGTGAAGAGCAGCAAGAGCTTTCAGGGCTGGGCCCTTCCTCGTGGGAGAAGGATCCGACCGTTCGCCTTTTCAGAAAGAGGCTTGCCGAGGCGGAGCGCCGTGAGATGTTCCGTCTCTGGGAAAGCACAGATCCCCAGTGCTGTTGTGCCTGTAGGTAGGGTGCCAAGGGACGGTGAAGAGCAGCAAGAGCTTTCAGGGCTGGGCCCTTCCTCGTGGGAGAAGGATCCGACCGTTCGCCTTTTCAGAAAGAGTCTCTGCCGAGGCTAGAGCGCCGTGAGGTGTTCCGTGTCTGGGAAAGCACAGATCCCCAGTGCTGTTGTGCCTGTAGGTAGGGTGCCAAGGGACGGTGAAGAGCAGCAAGAGCTTTCAGGGCTGGGCCCTTCCTCGAGGGAGAAGGATCCGACCGTTCGCCTTTTCAGAAAGAGGCTTGCCGAGGCGGAGCGCCGTGAGATGTTCCGTGTCTGGGAAAGCACAGATCCCCAGTGTTGTTGTGCCTGTAGGTAGGGTGCCAAGGGACGGTGAAGAGCAACAAGAGCTTTCAGGGCTGGGCCCTTCCTCGTGGGAGAAGGATCCGACCGTTCGCCTTTTCAGAAAGAGGCTCTGCCGAGGCTGAGCGCCGTGAGATGTTCCGTGTCTGGGAAAGCACAGATCCCCAGTGCTGTTGTGCCTGTAGGTAGGGTGCCAAGGGACGGTGAAGAGCAGCAAGAGCTTTCAGGGCTGGGCCCTTCCTCGTGGGAGAAGGATCCGACCGTTCGCCTTTTCAGAAAGAGGCTCTGCCGAGGCTGAGCGCCGTGAGATGTTCCGTGTCTGGGAAAGCACAGATCCCCAGTGCTGTTGTGCCTGTAGGTAGGGTGCCAAGGGACGGTGAAGAGCAGCAAGAGCTTTCAGGGCTGGGCCCTTCCTCGTGGGAGAAGGATCCGACCGTTCGCCTTTTCAGAAAGAGTCTCTGCCGAGGCTGAGCGCCGTGAGATGTTCCGTCTCTGGGAAAGCACAGATCCCCAGTGCTGTTGTGCCTGTAGGTAGGGTGCCAAGGGACGGTGAAGAGCAGCAAGAGCTTTCAGGGCTGGGCCCTTCCTCGTGGGAGAAGGATCCGACCGTTCGCCTTTTCAGAAAGAGGCTTGCCGAGGCGGAGCGCCGTGAGATGTTCCGTCTCTGGGAAAGCACAGATCCCCAGTGCTGTTGTGCCTGTAGGTAGGGTGCCAAGGGACGGTGAAGAGCAGCAAGAGCTTTCAGGGCTGGGCCCTTCCTCGTGGGAGAAGGATCCGACCGTTCGCCTTTTCAGAAAGAGTCTCTGCCGAGGCGGAGCGCCATGAGATGTTCTGTGTCTGGGAAAGCACAGATCCCCAGTGCTGTTGTGCCTGTAGGTAGGGTGCCAAGGGACGGTGAAGAGCAGCAAGAGCTTTCAGGGCTGGGCCCTTCCTCGTGGGAGAAGGATCCGACCGTTCGCCTTTTCAGAAAGAGGCTCTGCCGAGGCTGAGCGCCGTGAGATGTTCCGTCTCTGGGAAAGCACAGATCCCCAGTGCTGTTGTGCCTGTAGGTAGGGTGCCAAGGGACGGTGAAGAGCAACAAGAGCTTTCAGGGCTGGGCCCTTCCTCGTGGGAGAAGGATCCGACCGTTCGCCTTTTCAGAAAGAGGCTCTGCCGAGGCTGAGCGCCGTGAGATGTTCTGTGTCTGGGAAAGCACAGATCCCCAGTGCTGTTGTGCCTGTAGGTAGGGTGCCAAGGGACGGTGAAGAGCAACAAGAGCTTTCAGGGCTGGGCCCTTCCTCGTGGGAGAAGGATCCGACCGTTCGCCTTTTCAGAAAGAGGCTCTGCCGAGGCTGAGCGCCGTGAGATGTTCCGTCTCTGGGAAAGCACAGATCCCCAGTGCTGTTGTGCCTGTAGGTAGGGTGCCAAGGGACGGTGAAGAGCAGCAAGAGCTTTCAGGGCTGGGCCCTTCCTCGTGGGAGAAGGATCCGACCGTTCGCCTTTTCAGAAAGAGTCTCTGCCGAGGCTGAGCGCCGTGAGATGTTCCGTGTCTGGGAAAGCACAGATCCCCAGTGCTGTTGTGCCTGTAGGTAGGGTGCCAAGGGACGGTGAAGAGCAGCAAGAGCTTTCAGGGCTGGGCCCTTCCTCGTGGGAGAAGGATCCGACCGTTCGCCTTTTCAGAAAGAGTCTCTGCCGAGGCTGAGCGCCGTGAGATGTTCCGTCTCTGGGAAAGCACAGATCCCCAGTGCTGTTGTGCCTGTAGGTAGGGTGCCAAGGGACGGTGAAGAGCAGCAAGAGCTTTCAGGGCTGGGCCCTTCCTCGTGGGAGAAGGATCCGACCGTTCGCCTTTTCAGAAAGAGGCTCTGCCGAGGCTGAGCGCCGTGAGATGTTCCGTCTCTGGGAAAGCACAGATCCCCAGTGCTGTTGTGCCTGTAGGTAGGGTGCCAAGGGACGGTGAAGAGCAGCAAGAGCTTTCAGGGCTGGGCCCTTCCTCGTGGGAGAAGGATCCGACCGTTCGCCTTTTCAGAAAGAGTCTCTGCCGAGGCTGAGCGCCGTGAGATGTTCCGTCTCTGGGAAAGCACAGATCCCCAGTGCTGTTGTGCCTGTAGGTAGGGTGCCAAGGGACGGTGAAGAGCAGCAAGAGCTTTCAGGGCTGGGCCCTTCCTCGTGGGAGAAGGATCCGACCGTTCGCCTTTTCAGAAAGAGGCTTGCCGAGGCGGAGCGCCGTGAGATGTTCCGTCTCTGGGAAAGCACAGATCCCCAGTGCTGTTGTGCCTGTAGGTAGGGTGCCAAGGGACGGTGAAGAGCAGCAAGAGCTTTCAGGGCTGGGCCCTTCCTCGTGGGAGAAGGATCCGACCGTTCGCCTTTTCAGAAAGAGGCTCTGCCGAGGCTAGAGCGCCGTGAGATGTTCCGTGTCTGGGAAAGCACAGATCCCCAGTGCTGTTGTGCCTGTAGGTAGGGTGCCAAGGGACGGTGAAGAGCAGCAAGAGCTTTCAGGGCTGGGCCCTTCCTCGTGGGAGAAGGATCCGACCGTTCGCCTTTTCAGAAAGAGGCTCTGCCGAGGCTGAGCGCCGTGAGATGTTCCATCTCTGGGAAAGCACAGATCCCCAGTGCTGTTGTGCCTGTAGGTAGGGTGCCAAGGGACGGTGAAGAGCAGCAAGAGCTTTCAGGGCTGGGCCCTTCCTCGTGGGAGAAGGATCCGACCGTTCGCCTTTTCAGAAAGAGGCTTGCCGAGGCGGAGCGCCGTGAGATGTTCCGTCTCTGGGAAAGCACAGATCCCCAGTGCTGTTGTGCCTGTAGGTAGGGTGCCAAGGGACGGTGAAGAGCAGCAAGAGCTTTCAGGGCTGGGCCCTTCCTCGTGGGAGAAGGATCCGACCGTTCGCCTTTTCAGAAAGAGTCTCTGCCGAGGCTAGAGCGCCGTGAGATGTTCCGTGTCTGGGAAAGCACAGATCCCCAGTGCTGTTGTGCCTGTAGGTAGGGTGCCAAGGGACGGTGAAGAGCAGCAAGAGCTTTCAGGGCTGGGCCCTTCCTCGAGGGAGAAGGATCCGACCGTTCGCCTTTTCAGAAAGAGGCTTGCCGAGGCGGAGCGCCGTGAGATGTTCCGTGTCTGGGAAAGCACAGATCCCCAGTGTTGTTGTGCCTGTAGGTAGGGTGCCAAGGGACGGTGAAGAGCAACAAGAGCTTTCAGGGCTGGGCCCTTCCTCGTGGGAGAAGGATCCGACCGTTCGCCTTTTCAGAAAGAGGCTCTGCCGAGGCTGAGCGCCGTGAGATGTTCCGTGTCTGGGAAAGCACAGATCCCCAGTGCTGTTGTGCCTGTAGGTAGGGTGCCAAGGGACGGTGAAGAGCAGCAAGAGCTTTCAGGGCTGGGCCCTTCCTCGTGGGAGAAGGATCCGACCGTTCGCCTTTTCAGAAAGAGGCTCTGCCGAGGCTGAGCGCCGTGAGATGTTCCGTGTCTGGGAAAGCACAGATCCCCAGTGCTGTTGTGCCTGTAGGTAGGGTGCCAAGGGACGGTGAAGAGCAGCAAGAGCTTTCAGGGCTGGGCCCTTCCTCGTGGGAGAAGGATCCGACCGTTCGCCTTTTCAGAAAGAGTCTCTGCGGAGGCTGAGCGCCGTGAGATGTTCCGTCTCTGGGAAAGCACAGATCCCCAGTGCTGTTGTGCCTGTAGGTAGGGTGCCAAGGGACGGTGAAGAGCAGCAAGAGCTTTCAGGGCTGGGCCCTTCCTCGTGGGAGAAGGATCCGACCGTTCGCCTTTTCAGAAAGAGGCTTGCCGAGGCGGAGCGCCGTGAGATGTTCCGTCTCTGGGAAAGCACAGATCCCCAGTGCTGTTGTGCCTGTAGGTAGGGTGCCAAGGGACGGTGAAGAGCAGCAAGAGCTTTCAGGGCTGGGCCCTTCCTCGTGGGAGAAGGATCCGACCGTTCGCCTTTTCAGAAAGAGTCTCTGCCGAGGCGGAGCGCCATGAGATGTTCTGTGTCTGGGAAAGCACAGATCCCCAGTGCTGTTGTGCCTGTAGGTAGGGTGCCAAGGGACGGTGAAGAGCAGCAAGAGCTTTCAGGGCTGGGCCCTTCCTCGTGGGAGAAGGATCCGACCGTTCGCCTTTTCAGAAAGAGGCTCTGCCGAGGCTGAGCGCCGTGAGATGTTCCGTGTCTGGGAAAGCACAGATCCCCAGTGCTGTTGTGCCTGTAGGTAGGGTGCCAAGGGACGGTGAAGAGCAGCAAGAGCTTTCAGGGCTGGGCCCTTCCTCGTGGGAGAAGGATCCGACCGTTCGCCTTTTCAGAAAGAGGCTCTGCCGAGGCTGAGCGCCGTGAGATGTTCCGTGTCTGGGAAAGCACAGATCCCCAGTGCTGTTGTGCCTGTAGGTAGGGTGCCAAGGGACGGTGAAGAGCAGCAAGAGCTTTCAGGGCTGGGCCCTTCCTCGTGGGAGAAGGATCCGACCGTTCGCCTTTTCAGAAAGAGTCTCTGCCGAGGCTGAGCGCCGTGAGATGTTCCGTCTCTGGGAAAGCACAGATCCCCAGTGCTGTTGTGCCTGTAGGTAGGGTGCCAAGGGACGGTGAAGAGCAGCAAGAGCTTTCAGGGCTGGGCCCTTCCTCGTGGGAGAAGGATCCGACCGTTCGCCTTTTCAGAAAGAGGCTTGCCGAGGCGGAGCGCCGTGAGATGTTCCGTCTCTGGGAAAGCACAGATCCCCAGTGCTGTTGTGCCTGTAGGTAGGGTGCCAAGGGACGGTGAAGAGCAGCAAGAGCTTTCAGGGCTGGGCCCTTCCTCGTGGGAGAAGGATCCGACCGTTCGCCTTTTCAGAAAGAGTCTCTGCCGAGGCGGAGCGCCATGAGATGTTCTGTGTCTGGGAAAGCACAGATCCCCAGTGCTGTTGTGCCTGTAGGTAGGGTGCCAAGGGACGGTGAAGAGCAGCAAGAGCTTTCAGGGCTGGGCCCTTCCTCGTGGGAGAAGGATCCGACCGTTCGCCTTTTCAGAAAGAGGCTCTGCCGAGGCTGAGCGCCGTGAGATGTTCCGTCTCTGGGAAAGCACAGATCCCCAGTGCTGTTGTGCCTGTAGGTAGGGTGCCAAGGGACGGTGAAGAGCAACAAGAGCTTTCAGGGCTGGGCCCTTCCTCGTGGGAGAAGGATCCGACCGTTCGCCTTTTCAGAAAGAGGCTCTGCCGAGGCTGAGCGCCGTGAGATGTTCTGTGTCTGGGAAAGCACAGATCCCCAGTGCTGTTGTGCCTGTAGGTAGGGTGCCAAGGGACGGTGAAGAGCAACAAGAGCTTTCAGGGCTGGGCCCTTCCTCGTGGGAGAAGGATCCGACCGTTCGCCTTTTCAGAAAGAGGCTCTGCCGAGGCTGAGCGCCGTGAGATGTTCCGTCTCTGGGAAAGCACAGATCCCCAGTGCTGTTGTGCCTGTAGGTAGGGTGCCAAGGGACGGTGAAGAGCAGCAAGAGCTTTCAGGGCTGGGCCCTTCCTCGTGGGAGAAGGATCCGACCGTTCGCCTTTTCAGAAAGAGTCTCTGCCGAGGCTGAGCGCCGTGAGATGTTCCGTGTCTGGGAAAGCACAGATCCCCAGTGCTGTTGTGCCTGTAGGTAGGGTGCCAAGGGACGGTGAAGAGCAGCAAGAGCTTTCAGGGCTGGGCCCTTCCTCGTGGGAGAAGGATCCGACCGTTCGCCTTTTCAGAAAGAGTCTCTGCCGAGGCTGAGCGCCGTGAGATGTTCCGTCTCTGGGAAAGCACAGATCCCCAGTGCTGTTGTGCCTGTAGGTAGGGTGCCAAGGGACGGTGAAGAGCAGCAAGAGCTTTCAGGGCTGGGCCCTTCCTCGTGGGAGAAGGATCCGACCGTTCGCCTTTTCAGAAAGAGGCTCTGCCGAGGCTGAGCGCCGTGAGATGTTCCGTCTCTGGGAAAGCACAGATCCCCAGTGCTGTTGTGCCTGTAGGTAGGGTGCCAAGGGACGGTGAAGAGCAGCAAGAGCTTTCAGGGCTGGGCCCTTCCTCGTGGGAGAAGGATCCGACCGTTCGCCTTTTCAGAAAGAGTCTCTGCCGAGGCTGAGCGCCGTGAGATGTTCCGTCTCTGGGAAAGCACAGATCCCCAGTGCTGTTGTGCCTGTAGGTAGGGTGCCAAGGGACGGTGAAGAGCAGCAAGAGCTTTCAGGGCTGGGCCCTTCCTCGTGGGAGAAGGATCCGACCGTTCGCCTTTTCAGAAAGAGGCTTGCCGAGGCGGAGCGCCGTGAGATGTTCCGTCTCTGGGAAAGCACAGATCCCCAGTGCTGTTGTGCCTGTAGGTAGGGTGCCAAGGGACGGTGAAGAGCAGCAAGAGCTTTCAGGGCTGGGCCCTTCCTCGTGGGAGAAGGATCCGACCGTTCGCCTTTTCAGAAAGAGGCTCTGCCGAGGCTAGAGCGCCGTGAGATGTTCCGTGTCTGGGAAAGCACAGATCCCCAGTGCTGTTGTGCCTGTAGGTAGGGTGCCAAGGGACGGTGAAGAGCAGCAAGAGCTTTCAGGGCTGGGCCCTTCCTCGTGGGAGAAGGATCCGACCGTTCGCCTTTTCAGAAAGAGGCTCTGCCGAGGCTGAGCGCCGTGAGATGTTCCATCTCTGGGAAAGCACAGATCCCCAGTGCTGTTGTGCCTGTAGGTAGGGTGCCAAGGGACGGTGAAGAGCAGCAAGAGCTTTCAGGGCTGGGCCCTTCCTCGTGGGAGAAGGATCCGACCGTTCGCCTTTTCAGAAAGAGGCTTGCCGAGGCGGAGCGCCGTGAGATGTTCCGTCTCTGGGAAAGCACAGATCCCCAGTGCTGTTGTGCCTGTAGGTAGGGTGCCAAGGGACGGTGAAGAGCAGCAAGAGCTTTCAGGGCTGGGCCCTTCCTCGTGGGAGAAGGATCCGACCGTTCGCCTTTTCAGAAAGAGTCTCTGCCGAGGCTAGAGCGCCGTGAGATGTTCCGTGTCTGGGAAAGCACAGATCCCCAGTGCTGTTGTGCCTGTAGGTAGGGTGCCAAGGGACGGTGAAGAGCAGCAAGAGCTTTCAGGGCTGGGCCCTTCCTCGAGGGAGAAGGATCCGACCGTTCGCCTTTTCAGAAAGAGGCTTGCCGAGGCGGAGCGCCGTGAGATGTTCCGTGTCTGGGAAAGCACAGATCCCCAGTGTTGTTGTGCCTGTAGGTAGGGTGCCAAGGGACGGTGAAGAGCAACAAGAGCTTTCAGGGCTGGGCCCTTCCTCGTGGGAGAAGGATCCGACCGTTCGCCTTTTCAGAAAGAGGCTCTGCCGAGGCTGAGCGCCGTGAGATGTTCCGTGTCTGGGAAAGCACAGATCCCCAGTGCTGTTGTGCCTGTAGGTAGGGTGCCAAGGGACGGTGAAGAGCAGCAAGAGCTTTCAGGGCTGGGCCCTTCCTCGTGGGAGAAGGATCCGACCGTTCGCCTTTTCAGAAAGAGGCTCTGCCGAGGCTGAGCGCCGTGAGATGTTCCGTGTCTGGGAAAGCACAGATCCCCAGTGCTGTTGTGCCTGTAGGTAGGGTGCCAAGGGACGGTGAAGAGCAGCAAGAGCTTTCAGGGCTGGGCCCTTCCTCGTGGGAGAAGGATCCGACCGTTCGCCTTTTCAGAAAGAGTCTCTGCGGAGGCTGAGCGCCGTGAGATGTTCCGTCTCTGGGAAAGCACAGATCCCCAGTGCTGTTGTGCCTGTAGGTAGGGTGCCAAGGGACGGTGAAGAGCAGCAAGAGCTTTCAGGGCTGGGCCCTTCCTCGTGGGAGAAGGATCCGACCGTTCGCCTTTTCAGAAAGAGGCTTGCCGAGGCGGAGCGCCGTGAGATGTTCCGTCTCTGGGAAAGCACAGATCCCCAGTGCTGTTGTGCCTGTAGGTAGGGTGCCAAGGGACGGTGAAGAGCAGCAAGAGCTTTCAGGGCTGGGCCCTTCCTCGTGGGAGAAGGATCCGACCGTTCGCCTTTTCAGAAAGAGTCTCTGCCGAGGCGGAGCGCCATGAGATGTTCTGTGTCTGGGAAAGCACAGATCCCCAGTGCTGTTGTGCCTGTAGGTAGGGTGCCAAGGGACGGTGAAGAGCAGCAAGAGCTTTCAGGGCTGGGCCCTTCCTCGTGGGAGAAGGATCCGACCGTTCGCCTTTTCAGAAAGAGGCTCTGCCGAGGCTGAGCGCCGTGAGATGTTCCGTCTCTGGGAAAGCACAGATCCCCAGTGCTGTTGTGCCTGTAGGTAGGGTGCCAAGGGACGGTGAAGAGCAACAAGAGCTTTCAGGGCTGGGCCCTTCCTCGTGGGAGAAGGATCCGACCGTTCGCCTTTTCAGAAAGAGGCTCTGCCGAGGCTGAGCGCCGTGAGATGTTCTGTGTCTGGGAAAGCACAGATCCCCAGTGCTGTTGTGCCTGTAGCTAGGGTGCCAAGGGACGGTGAAGAGCAACAAGAGCTTTCAGGGCTGGGCCCTTCCTCGTGGGAGAAGGATCCGACCGTTCGCCTTTTCAGAAAGAGGCTCTGCCGAGGCTGAGCGCCGTGAGATGTTCCGTCTCTGGGAAAGCACAGATCCCCAGTGCTGTTGTGCCTGTAGGTAGGGTGCCAAGGGACGGTGAAGAGCAGCAAGAGCTTTCAGGGCTGGGCCCTTCCTCGTGGGAGAAGGATCCGACCGTTCGCCTTTTCAGAAAGAGGCTCTGCCGAGGCTGAGCGCCGTGAGATGTTCCGTCTCTGGGAAAGCACAGATCCCCAGTGCTGTTGTGCCTGTAGGTAGGGTGCCAAGGGACGGTGAAGAGCAGCAAGAGCTTTCAGGGCTGGGCCCTTCCTCGTGGGAGAAGGATCCGACCGTTCGCCTTTTCAGAAAGAGTCTCTGCCGAGGCTGAGCGCCGTGAGATGTTCCGTCTCTGGGAAAGCACAGATCCCCAGTGCTGTTGTGCCTGTAGGTAGGGTGCCAAGGGACGGTGAAGAGCAGCAAGAGCTTTCAGGGCTGGGCCCTTCCTCGTGGGAGAAGGATCCGACCGTTCGCCTTTTCAGAAAGAGGCTTGCCGAGGCGGAGCGCCGTGAGATGTTCCGTCTCTGGGAAAGCACAGATCCCCAGTGCTGTTGTGCCTGTAGGTAGGGTGCCAAGGGACGGTGAAGAGCAGCAAGAGCTTTCAGGGCTGGGCCCTTCCTCGTGGGAGAAGGATCCGACCGTTCGCCTTTTCAGAAAGAGTCTCTGCCGAGGCTAGAGCGCCGTGAGATGTTCCGTGTCTGGGAAAGCACAGATCCCCAGTGCTGTTGTGCCTGTAGGTAGGGTGCCAAGGGACGGTGAAGAGCAGCAAGAGCTTTCAGGGCTGGGCCCTTCCTCGTGGGAGAAGGATCCGACCGTTCGCCTTTTCAGAAAGAGTCTCTGCCGAGGCGGAGCGCCGTGAGATGTTCCGTGTCTGGGAAAGCACAGATCCCCAGTGCTGTTGTGCCTGTAGGTAGGGTGCCAAGGGACGGTGAAGAGCAGCAAGAGCTTTCAGGGCTGGGCCCTTCCTCGTGGGAGAAGGATCCGACCGTTCGCCTTTTCAGAAAGAGGCTCTGCCGAGGCTGAGCGCCGTGAGATGTTCCGTGTCTGGGAAAGTACAGATCCCCAGTGCTGTTGTGCCTGTAGGTAGAGTGCCAAGGGACGGTGAAGAGCAGCAAGAGCTTTCAGGGCTGGGCCCTTCCTCGTGGGAGAAGGATCCGACCGTTCGCCTTTTCAGAAAGAGTCTCTGCCGAGGCTGAGCGCCGTGAGATGTTCCGTGTCTGGGAAAGCACAGATCCCCAGTGCTGTTGTGCCTGTAGGTAGGGTGCCAAGGGACGGTGAAGAGCAACAAGAGCTTTCAGGGCTGGGCCCTTCCTCGTGGGAGAAGGATCCGACCGTTCGCCTTTTCAGAAAGAGGCTCTGCCGAGGCTGAGCGCCGTGAGATGTTCCGTGTCTGGGAAAGCACAGATCCCCAGTGCTGTTGTGCCTGTAGGTAGGGTGCCAAGGGACGGTGAAGAGCAGCAAGAGCTTTCAGGGCTGGGCCCTTCCTCGTGGGAGAAGGATCCGACCGTTCGCCTTTTCAGAAAGAGTCTCTGCCGAGGCTGAGCGCCGTGAGATGTTCTGTGTCTGGGAAAGCACAGATCCCCAGTGCTGTTGTGCCTGTAGGTAGGGTGCCAAGGGACGGTGAAGAGCAACAAGAGCTTTCAGGGCTGGGCCCTTCCTCGTGGGAGAAGGATCCGACCGTTCGCCTTTTCAGAAAGAGGCTCTGCCGAGGCTGAGCGCCGTGAGATGTTCCGTGTCTGGGAAAGCACAGATCCCCAGTGCTGTTGTGCCTGTAGGTAGGGTGCCAAGGGACGGTGAAGAGCAGCAAGAGCTTTCAGGGCTGGGCCCTTCCTCGTGGGAGAAGGATCCGACCGTTCGCCTTTTCAGAAAGAGGCTCTGCCGAGGCTGAGCGCCGTGAGATGTTCCGTCTCTGGGAAAGCACAGATCCCCAGTGCTGTTGTGCCTGTAGGTAGGGTGCCAAGGGACGGTGAAGAGCAGCAAGAGCTTTCAGGGCTGGGCCCTTCCTCGTGGGAGAAGGATCCGACCGTTCGCCTTTTCAGAAAGAGTCTCTGCCGAGGCTGAGCGCCGTGAGATGTTCCGTCTCTGGGAAAGCACAGATCCCCAGTGCTGTTGTGCCTGTAGGTAGGGTGCCAAGGGACGGTGAAGAGCAGCAAGAGCTTTCAGGGCTGGGCCCTTCCTCGTGGGAGAAGGATCCGACCGTTCGCCTTTTCAGAAAGAGGCTTGCCGAGGCGGAGCGCCGTGAGATGTTCCGTCTCTGGGAAAGCACAGATCCCCAGTGCTGTTGTGCCTGTAGGTAGGGTGCCAAGGGACGGTGAAGAGCAGCAAGAGCTTTCAGGGCTGGGCCCTTCCTCGTGGGAGAAGGATCCGACCGTTCGCCTTTTCAGAAAGAGGCTCTGCCGAGGCTAGAGCGCCGTGAGATGTTCCGTGTCTGGGAAAGCACAGATCCCCAGTGCTGTTGTGCCTGTAGGTAGGGTGCCAAGGGACGGTGAAGAGCAGCAAGAGCTTTCAGGGCTGGGCCCTTCCTCGTGGGAGAAGGATCCGACCGTTCGCCTTTTCAGAAAGAGGCTCTGCCGAGGCTGAGCGCCGTGAGATGTTCCATCTCTGGGAAAGCACAGATCCCCAGTGCTGTTGTGCCTGTAGGTAGGGTGCCAAGGGACGGTGAAGAGCAGCAAGAGCTTTCAGGGCTGGGCCCTTCCTCGTGGGAGAAGGATCCGACCGTTCGCCTTTTCAGAAAGAGGCTTGCCGAGGCGGAGCGCCGTGAGATGTTCCGTCTCTGGGAAAGCACAGATCCCCAGTGCTGTTGTGCCTGTAGGTAGGGTGCCAAGGGACGGTGAAGAGCAGCAAGAGCTTTCAGGGCTGGGCCCTTCCTCGTGGGAGAAGGATCCGACCGTTCGCCTTTTCAGAAAGAGTCTCTGCCGAGGCTAGAGCGCCGTGAGATGTTCCGTGTCTGGGAAAGCACAGATCCCCAGTGCTGTTGTGCCTGTAGGTAGGGTGCCAAGGGACGGTGAAGAGCAGCAAGAGCTTTCAGGGCTGGGCCCTTCCTCGTGGGAGAAGGATCCGACCGTTCGCCTTTTCAGAAAGAGGCTTGCCGAGGCGGAGCGCCGTGAGATGTTCCGTGTCTGGGAAAGCACAGATCCCCAGTGCTGTTGTGCCTGTAGGTAGGGTGCCAAGGGACGGTGAAGAGCAACAAGAGCTTTCAGGGCTGGGCCCTTCCTCGTGGGAGAAGGATCCGACCGTTCGCCTTTTCAGAAAGAGGCTCTGCCGAGGCTGAGCGCCGTGAGATGTTCCGTGTCTGGGAAAGCACAGATCCCCAGTGCTGTTGTGCCTGTAGGTAGGGTGCCAAGGGACGGTGAAGAGCAGCAAGAGCTTTCAGGGCTGGGCCCTTCCTCGTGGGAGAAGGATCCGACCGTTCGCCTTTTCAGAAAGAGGCTCTGCCGAGGCTGAGCGCCGTGAGATGTTCCGTCTCTGGGAAAGCACAGATCCCCAGTGCTGTTGTGCCTGTAGGTAGGGTGCCAAGGGACGGTGAAGAGCAGCAAGAGCTTTCAGGGCTGGGCCCTTCCTCGTGGGAGAAGGATCCGACCGTTCGCCTTTTCAGAAAGAGTCTCTGCCGAGGCTGAGCGCCGTGAGATGTTCCGTCTCTGGGAAAGCACAGATCCCCAGTGCTGTTGTGCCTGTAGGTAGGGTGCCAAGGGACGGTGAAGAGCAGCAAGAGCTTTCAGGGCTGGGCCCTTCCTCGTGGGAGAAGGATCCGACCGTTCGCCTTTTCAGAAAGAGGCTTGCCGAGGCGGAGCGCCGTGAGATGTTCCGTCTCTGGGAAAGCACAGATCCCCAGTGCTGTTGTGCCTGTAGGTAGGGTGCCAAGGGACGGTGAAGAGCAGCAAGAGCTTTCAGGGCTGGGCCCTTCCTCGTGGGAGAAGGATCCGACCGTTCGCCTTTTCAGAAAGAGTCTCTGCCGAGGCGGAGCGCCGTGAGATGTTCCGTCTCTGGGAAAGCACAGATCCCCAGTGCTGTTGTGCCTGTAGGTAGGGTGCCAAGGGACGGTGAAGAGCAGCAAGAGCTTTCAGGGCTGGGCCCTTCCTCGTGGGAGAAGGATCCGACCGTTCGCCTTTTCAGAAAGAGTCTCTGCCGAGGCTGAGCGCCGTGAGATGTTCCGTGTCTGGGAAAGCACAGATCCCCAGTGCTGTTGTGCCTGTAGGTAGGGTGCCAAGGGACGGTGAAGAGCAACAAGAGCTTTCAGGGCTGGGCCCTTCCTCGTGGGAGAAGGATCCGACCGTTCGCCTTTTCAGAAAGAGGCTCTGCCGAGGCTGAGCGCCGTGAGATGTTCCGTGTCTGGGAAAGCACAGATCCCCAGTGCTGTTGTGCCTGTAGGTAGGGTGCCAAGGGACGGTGAAGAGCAGCAAGAGCTTTCAGGGCTGGGCCCTTCCTCGTGGGAGAAGGATCCGACCGTTCGCCTTTTCAGAAAGAGTCTCTGCCGAGGCTGAGCGCCGTGAGATGTTCCGTGTCTGGGAAAGCACAGATCCCCAGTGCTGTTGTGCCTGTAGGTAGGGTGCCAAGGGACGGTGAAGAGCAGCAAGAGCTTTCAGGGCTGGGCCCTTCCTCGTGGGAGAAGGATCCGACCGTTCGCCTTTTCAGAAAGAGTCTCTGCCGAGGCTGAGCGCCGTGAGATGTTCCGTGTCTGGGAAAGCACAGATCCCCAGTGCTGTTGTGCCTGTAGGTAGGGTGCCAAGGGACGGTGAAGAGCAGCAAGAGCTTTCAGGGCTGGGCCCTTCCTCGTGGGAGAAGGATCCGACCGTTCGCCTTTTCAGAAAGAGTCTCTGCCGAGGCTGAGCGCCGTGAGATGTTCCGTCTCTGGGAAAGCACAGATCCCCAGTGCTGTTGTGCCTGTAGGTAGGGTGCCAAGGGACGGTGAAGAGCAACAAGAGCTTTCAGGGCTGGGCCCTTCCTCGTGGGAGAAGGATCCGACCGTTCGCCTTTTCAGAAAGAGGCTCTGCCGAGGCTGAGCGCCGTGAGATGTTCCGTGTCTGGGAAAGCACAGATCCCCAGTGCTGTTGTGCCTGTAGGTAGGGTGCCAAGGGACGGTGAAGAGCAGCAAGAGCTTTCAGGGCTGGGCCCTTCCTCGAGGGAGAAGGATCCGACCGTTCGCCTTTTCAGAAAGAGGCTCTGCCGAGGCTGAGTGCCGTGAGATGTTCCGTGTCTGGGAAAGCACAGATCCCCAGTGCTGTTGTGCCTGTAGGTAGGGTGCCAAGGGACGGTGAAGAGCAGCAAGAGCTTTCAGGGCTGGGCCCTTCCTCGTGGGAGAAGGATCCGACCGTTCGCCTTTTCAGAAAGAGGCTCTACCGAGGCTGAGCGCCGTGAGATGTTCCGTGTCTGGGAAAGCACAGATCCCCAGTGCTGTTGTGCCTGTAGGTAGGGTGCCAAGGGACGGTGAAGAGCAGCAAGAGCTTTCAGGGCTGGGCCCTTCCTCGTGGGAGAAGGATCCGACCGTTCGCCTTTTTCTGAAAGAGACTTGCCGAGGCTGAGCGCCGTGAGATATTCCGTGTCTGGGAAAGCACAGATCCCCAGTGCTGTTGTGCCTGTAGGTAGGGTGCCAAGGGACGGTGAAGAGCAGCAAGAGCTTTCAGGGATGGGCCCTTCCTTGTGGGAGAAGGATCCGACCGTTCGCCTTTTCAGAAAGAGGCTCTGCCGAGGCTGAGCGCCGTGAGATGTTCCGTGTCTGGGAAAGCACAGATCCCCAGTGCTGTTGTGCCTGTAGGTAGGGTGCCAAGGGACGGTGAAGAGCAGCAAGAGCTTTCAGGGCTGGGCCCTTCCTCGTGGGAGAAGGATCCGACCGTTCGCCTTTTCAGAAAGAGGCTCTGCCGAGGCTGAGCGCCGTGAGATGTTCCGTCTCTGGGAAAGCACAGATCCCCAGTGCTGTTGTGCCTGTAGGTAGGGTGCCAAGGGACGGTGAAGAGCAGCAAGAGCTTTCAGGGCTGGGCCCTTCCTCGTGGGAGAAGGATCCGACCGTTCGCCTTTTCAGAAAGAGTCTCTGCCGAGGCTGAGCGCCGTGAGATGTTCCGTCTCTGGGAAAGCACAGATCCCCAGTGCTGTTGTGCCTGTAGGTAGGGTGCCAAGGGACGGTGAAGAGCAGCAAGAGCTTTCAGGGCTGGGCCCTTCCTCGTGGGAGAAGGATCCGACCGTTCGCCTTTTCAGAAAGAGGCTTGCCGAGGCGGAGCGCCGTGAGATGTTCCGTCTCTGGGAAAGCACAGATCCCCAGTGCTGTTGTGCCTGTAGGTAGGGTGCCAAGGGACGGTGAAGAGCAGCAAGAGCTTTCAGGGCTGGGCCCTTCCTCGTGGGAGAAGGATCCGACCGTTCGCCTTTTCAGAAAGAGGCTCTGCCGAGGCTAGAGCGCCGTGAGATGTTCCGTGTCTGGGAAAGCACAGATCCCCAGTGCTGTTGTGCCTGTAGGTAGGGTGCCAAGGGACGGTGAAGAGCAGCAAGAGCTTTCAGGGCTGGGCCCTTCCTCGTGGGAGAAGGATCCGACCGTTCGCCTTTTCAGAAAGAGGCTCTGCCGAGGCTGAGCGCCGTGAGATGTTCCATCTCTGGGAAAGCACAGATCCCCAGTGCTGTTGTGCCTGTAGGTAGGGTGCCAAGGGACGGTGAAGAGCAGCAAGAGCTTTCAGGGCTGGGCCCTTCCTCGTGGGAGAAGGATCCGACCGTTCGCCTTTTCAGAAAGAGGCTTGCCGAGGCGGAGCGCCGTGAGATGTTCCGTCTCTGGGAAAGCACAGATCCCCAGTGCTGTTGTGCCTGTAGGTAGGGTGCCAAGGGACGGTGAAGAGCAGCAAGAGCTTTCAGGGCTGGGCCCTTCCTCGTGGGAGAAGGATCCGACCGTTCGCCTTTTCAGAAAGAGTCTCTGCCGAGGCTAGAGCGCCGTGAGATGTTCCGTGTCTGGGAAAGCACAGATCCCCAGTGCTGTTGTGCCTGTAGGTAGGGTGCCAAGGGACGGTGAAGAGCAGCAAGAGCTTTCAGGGCTGGGCCCTTCCTCGAGGGAGAAGGATCCGACCGTTCGCCTTTTCAGAAAGAGGCTTGCCGAGGCGGAGCGCCGTGAGATGTTCCGTGTCTGGGAAAGCACAGATCCCCAGTGTTGTTGTGCCTGTAGGTAGGGTGCCAAGGGACGGTGAAGAGCAACAAGAGCTTTCAGGGCTGGGCCCTTCCTCGTGGGAGAAGGATCCGACCGTTCGCCTTTTCAGAAAGAGGCTCTGCCGAGGCTGAGCGCCGTGAGATGTTCCGTGTCTGGGAAAGCACAGATCCCCAGTGCTGTTGTGCCTGTAGGTAGGGTGCCAAGGGACGGTGAAGAGCAGCAAGAGCTTTCAGGGCTGGGCCCTTCCTCGTGGGAGAAGGATCCGACCGTTCGCCTTTTCAGAAAGAGGCTCTGCCGAGGCTGAGCGCCGTGAGATGTTCCGTGTCTGGGAAAGCACAGATCCCCAGTGCTGTTGTGCCTGTAGGTAGGGTGCCAAGGGACGGTGAAGAGCAGCAAGAGCTTTCAGGGCTGGGCCCTTCCTCGTGGGAGAAGGATCCGACCGTTCGCCTTTTCAGAAAGAGTCTCTGCGGAGGCTGAGCGCCGTGAGATGTTCCGTCTCTGGGAAAGCACAGATCCCCAGTGCTGTTGTGCCTGTAGGTAGGGTGCCAAGGGACGGTGAAGAGCAGCAAGAGCTTTCAGGGCTGGGCCCTTCCTCGTGGGAGAAGGATCCGACCGTTCGCCTTTTCAGAAAGAGGCTTGCCGAGGCGGAGCGCCGTGAGATGTTCCGTCTCTGGGAAAGCACAGATCCCCAGTGCTGTTGTGCCTGTAGGTAGGGTGCCAAGGGACGGTGAAGAGCAGCAAGAGCTTTCAGGGCTGGGCCCTTCCTCGTGGGAGAAGGATCCGACCGTTCGCCTTTTCAGAAAGAGTCTCTGCCGAGGCGGAGCGCCATGAGATGTTCTGTGTCTGGGAAAGCACAGATCCCCAGTGCTGTTGTGCCTGTAGGTAGGGTGCCAAGGGACGGTGAAGAGCAGCAAGAGCTTTCAGGGCTGGGCCCTTCCTCGTGGGAGAAGGATCCGACCGTTCGCCTTTTCAGAAAGAGGCTCTGCCGAGGCTGAGCGCCGTGAGATGTTCCGTGTCTGGGAAAGCACAGATCCCCAGTGCTGTTGTGCCTGTAGGTAGGGTGCCAAGGGACGGTGAAGAGCAGCAAGAGCTTTCAGGGCTGGGCCCTTCCTCGTGGGAGAAGGATCCGACCGTTCGCCTTTTCAGAAAGAGGCTCTGCCGAGGCTGAGCGCCGTGAGATGTTCCGTGTCTGGGAAAGCACAGATCCCCAGTGCTGTTGTGCCTGTAGGTAGGGTGCCAAGGGACGGTGAAGAGCAGCAAGAGCTTTCAGGGCTGGGCCCTTCCTCGTGGGAGAAGGATCCGACCGTTCGCCTTTTCAGAAAGAGTCTCTGCCGAGGCTGAGCGCCGTGAGATGTTCCGTCTCTGGGAAAGCACAGATCCCCAGTGCTGTTGTGCCTGTAGGTAGGGTGCCAAGGGACGGTGAAGAGCAGCAAGAGCTTTCAGGGCTGGGCCCTTCCTCGTGGGAGAAGGATCCGACCGTTCGCCTTTTCAGAAAGAGGCTTGCCGAGGCGGAGCGCCGTGAGATGTTCCGTCTCTGGGAAAGCACAGATCCCCAGTGCTGTTGTGCCTGTAGGTAGGGTGCCAAGGGACGGTGAAGAGCAGCAAGAGCTTTCAGGGCTGGGCCCTTCCTCGTGGGAGAAGGATCCGACCGTTCGCCTTTTCAGAAAGAGTCTCTGCCGAGGCGGAGCGCCATGAGATGTTCTGTGTCTGGGAAAGCACAGATCCCCAGTGCTGTTGTGCCTGTAGGTAGGGTGCCAAGGGACGGTGAAGAGCAGCAAGAGCTTTCAGGGCTGGGCCCTTCCTCGTGGGAGAAGGATCCGACCGTTCGCCTTTTCAGAAAGAGGCTCTGCCGAGGCTGAGCGCCGTGAGATGTTCCGTCTCTGGGAAAGCACAGATCCCCAGTGCTGTTGTGCCTGTAGGTAGGGTGCCAAGGGACGGTGAAGAGCAACAAGAGCTTTCAGGGCTGGGCCCTTCCTCGTGGGAGAAGGATCCGACCGTTCGCCTTTTCAGAAAGAGGCTCTGCCGAGGCTGAGCGCCGTGAGATGTTCTGTGTCTGGGAAAGCACAGATCCCCAGTGCTGTTGTGCCTGTAGGTAGGGTGCCAAGGGACGGTGAAGAGCAACAAGAGCTTTCAGGGCTGGGCCCTTCCTCGTGGGAGAAGGATCCGACCGTTCGCCTTTTCAGAAAGAGGCTCTGCCGAGGCTGAGCGCCGTGAGATGTTCCGTCTCTGGGAAAGCACAGATCCCCAGTGCTGTTGTGCCTGTAGGTAGGGTGCCAAGGGACGGTGAAGAGCAGCAAGAGCTTTCAGGGCTGGGCCCTTCCTCGTGGGAGAAGGATCCGACCGTTCGCCTTTTCAGAAAGAGTCTCTGCCGAGGCTGAGCGCCGTGAGATGTTCCGTGTCTGGGAAAGCACAGATCCCCAGTGCTGTTGTGCCTGTAGGTAGGGTGCCAAGGGACGGTGAAGAGCAGCAAGAGCTTTCAGGGCTGGGCCCTTCCTCGTGGGAGAAGGATCCGACCGTTCGCCTTTTCAGAAAGAGTCTCTGCCGAGGCTGAGCGCCGTGAGATGTTCCGTCTCTGGGAAAGCACAGATCCCCAGTGCTGTTGTGCCTGTAGGTAGGGTGCCAAGGGACGGTGAAGAGCAGCAAGAGCTTTCAGGGCTGGGCCCTTCCTCGTGGGAGAAGGATCCGACCGTTCGCCTTTTCAGAAAGAGGCTCTGCCGAGGCTGAGCGCCGTGAGATGTTCCGTCTCTGGGAAAGCACAGATCCCCAGTGCTGTTGTGCCTGTAGGTAGGGTGCCAAGGGACGGTGAAGAGCAGCAAGAGCTTTCAGGGCTGGGCCCTTCCTCGTGGGAGAAGGATCCGACCGTTCGCCTTTTCAGAAAGAGTCTCTGCCGAGGCTGAGCGCCGTGAGATGTTCCGTCTCTGGGAAAGCACAGATCCCCAGTGCTGTTGTGCCTGTAGGTAGGGTGCCAAGGGACGGTGAAGAGCAGCAAGAGCTTTCAGGGCTGGGCCCTTCCTCGTGGGAGAAGGATCCGACCGTTCGCCTTTTCAGAAAGAGGCTTGCCGAGGCGGAGCGCCGTGAGATGTTCCGTCTCTGGGAAAGCACAGATCCCCAGTGCTGTTGTGCCTGTAGGTAGGGTGCCAAGGGACGGTGAAGAGCAGCAAGAGCTTTCAGGGCTGGGCCCTTCCTCGTGGGAGAAGGATCCGACCGTTCGCCTTTTCAGAAAGAGGCTCTGCCGAGGCTAGAGCGCCGTGAGATGTTCCGTGTCTGGGAAAGCACAGATCCCCAGTGCTGTTGTGCCTGTAGGTAGGGTGCCAAGGGACGGTGAAGAGCAGCAAGAGCTTTCAGGGCTGGGCCCTTCCTCGTGGGAGAAGGATCCGACCGTTCGCCTTTTCAGAAAGAGGCTCTGCCGAGGCTGAGCGCCGTGAGATGTTCCATCTCTGGGAAAGCACAGATCCCCAGTGCTGTTGTGCCTGTAGGTAGGGTGCCAAGGGACGGTGAAGAGCAGCAAGAGCTTTCAGGGCTGGGCCCTTCCTCGTGGGAGAAGGATCCGACCGTTCGCCTTTTCAGAAAGAGGCTTGCCGAGGCGGAGCGCCGTGAGATGTTCCGTCTCTGGGAAAGCACAGATCCCCAGTGCTGTTGTGCCTGTAGGTAGGGTGCCAAGGGACGGTGAAGAGCAGCAAGAGCTTTCAGGGCTGGGCCCTTCCTCGTGGGAGAAGGATCCGACCGTTCGCCTTTTCAGAAAGAGTCTCTGCCGAGGCTAGAGCGCCGTGAGATGTTCCGTGTCTGGGAAAGCACAGATCCCCAGTGCTGTTGTGCCTGTAGGTAGGGTGCCAAGGGACGGTGAAGAGCAGCAAGAGCTTTCAGGGCTGGGCCCTTCCTCGAGGGAGAAGGATCCGACCGTTCGCCTTTTCAGAAAGAGGCTTGCCGAGGCGGAGCGCCGTGAGATGTTCCGTGTCTGGGAAAGCACAGATCCCCAGTGTTGTTGTGCCTGTAGGTAGGGTGCCAAGGGACGGTGAAGAGCAACAAGAGCTTTCAGGGCTGGGCCCTTCCTCGTGGGAGAAGGATCCGACCGTTCGCCTTTTCAGAAAGAGGCTCTGCCGAGGCTGAGCGCCGTGAGATGTTCCGTGTCTGGGAAAGCACAGATCCCCAGTGCTGTTGTGCCTGTAGGTAGGGTGCCAAGGGACGGTGAAGAGCAGCAAGAGCTTTCAGGGCTGGGCCCTTCCTCGTGGGAGAAGGATCCGACCGTTCGCCTTTTCAGAAAGAGGCTCTGCCGAGGCTGAGCGCCGTGAGATGTTCCGTGTCTGGGAAAGCACAGATCCCCAGTGCTGTTGTGCCTGTAGGTAGGGTGCCAAGGGACGGTGAAGAGCAGCAAGAGCTTTCAGGGCTGGGCCCTTCCTCGTGGGAGAAGGATCCGACCGTTCGCCTTTTCAGAAAGAGTCTCTGCGGAGGCTGAGCGCCGTGAGATGTTCCGTCTCTGGGAAAGCACAGATCCCCAGTGCTGTTGTGCCTGTAGGTAGGGTGCCAAGGGACGGTGAAGAGCAGCAAGAGCTTTCAGGGCTGGGCCCTTCCTCGTGGGAGAAGGATCCGACCGTTCGCCTTTTCAGAAAGAGGCTTGCCGAGGCGGAGCGCCGTGAGATGTTCCGTCTCTGGGAAAGCACAGATCCCCAGTGCTGTTGTGCCTGTAGGTAGGGTGCCAAGGGACGGTGAAGAGCAGCAAGAGCTTTCAGGGCTGGGCCCTTCCTCGTGGGAGAAGGATCCGACCGTTCGCCTTTTCAGAAAGAGTCTCTGCCGAGGCGGAGCGCCATGAGATGTTCTGTGTCTGGGAAAGCACAGATCCCCAGTGCTGTTGTGCCTGTAGGTAGGGTGCCAAGGGACGGTGAAGAGCAGCAAGAGCTTTCAGGGCTGGGCCCTTCCTCGTGGGAGAAGGATCCGACCGTTCGCCTTTTCAGAAAGAGGCTCTGCCGAGGCTGAGCGCCGTGAGATGTTCCGTCTCTGGGAAAGCACAGATCCCCAGTGCTGTTGTGCCTGTAGGTAGGGTGCCAAGGGACGGTGAAGAGCAACAAGAGCTTTCAGGGCTGGGCCCTTCCTCGTGGGAGAAGGATCCGACCGTTCGCCTTTTCAGAAAGAGGCTCTGCCGAGGCTGAGCGCCGTGAGATGTTCTGTGTCTGGGAAAGCACAGATCCCCAGTGCTGTTGTGCCTGTAGCTAGGGTGCCAAGGGACGGTGAAGAGCAACAAGAGCTTTCAGGGCTGGGCCCTTCCTCGTGGGAGAAGGATCCGACCGTTCGCCTTTTCAGAAAGAGGCTCTGCCGAGGCTGAGCGCCGTGAGATGTTCCGTCTCTGGGAAAGCACAGATCCCCAGTGCTGTTGTGCCTGTAGGTAGGGTGCCAAGGGACGGTGAAGAGCAGCAAGAGCTTTCAGGGCTGGGCCCTTCCTCGTGGGAGAAGGATCCGACCGTTCGCCTTTTCAGAAAGAGGCTCTGCCGAGGCTGAGCGCCGTGAGATGTTCCGTCTCTGGGAAAGCACAGATCCCCAGTGCTGTTGTGCCTGTAGGTAGGGTGCCAAGGGACGGTGAAGAGCAGCAAGAGCTTTCAGGGCTGGGCCCTTCCTCGTGGGAGAAGGATCCGACCGTTCGCCTTTTCAGAAAGAGTCTCTGCCGAGGCTGAGCGCCGTGAGATGTTCCGTCTCTGGGAAAGCACAGATCCCCAGTGCTGTTGTGCCTGTAGGTAGGGTGCCAAGGGACGGTGAAGAGCAGCAAGAGCTTTCAGGGCTGGGCCCTTCCTCGTGGGAGAAGGATCCGACCGTTCGCCTTTTCAGAAAGAGGCTTGCCGAGGCGGAGCGCCGTGAGATGTTCCGTCTCTGGGAAAGCACAGATCCCCAGTGCTGTTGTGCCTGTAGGTAGGGTGCCAAGGGACGGTGAAGAGCAGCAAGAGCTTTCAGGGCTGGGCCCTTCCTCGTGGGAGAAGGATCCGACCGTTCGCCTTTTCAGAAAGAGTCTCTGCCGAGGCTAGAGCGCCGTGAGATGTTCCGTGTCTGGGAAAGCACAGATCCCCAGTGCTGTTGTGCCTGTAGGTAGGGTGCCAAGGGACGGTGAAGAGCAGCAAGAGCTTTCAGGGCTGGGCCCTTCCTCGTGGGAGAAGGATCCGACCGTTCGCCTTTTCAGAAAGAGTCTCTGCCGAGGCGGAGCGCCGTGAGATGTTCCGTGTCTGGGAAAGCACAGATCCCCAGTGCTGTTGTGCCTGTAGGTAGGGTGCCAAGGGACGGTGAAGAGCAGCAAGAGCTTTCAGGGCTGGGCCCTTCCTCGTGGGAGAAGGATCCGACCGTTCGCCTTTTCAGAAAGAGGCTCTGCCGAGGCTGAGCGCCGTGAGATGTTCCGTGTCTGGGAAAGTACAGATCCCCAGTGCTGTTGTGCCTGTAGGTAGAGTGCCAAGGGACGGTGAAGAGCAGCAAGAGCTTTCAGGGCTGGGCCCTTCCTCGTGGGAGAAGGATCCGACCGTTCGCCTTTTCAGAAAGAGTCTCTGCCGAGGCTGAGCGCCGTGAGATGTTCCGTGTCTGGGAAAGCACAGATCCCCAGTGCTGTTGTGCCTGTAGGTAGGGTGCCAAGGGACGGTGAAGAGCAACAAGAGCTTTCAGGGCTGGGCCCTTCCTCGTGGGAGAAGGATCCGACCGTTCGCCTTTTCAGAAAGAGGCTCTGCCGAGGCTGAGCGCCGTGAGATGTTCCGTGTCTGGGAAAGCACAGATCCCCAGTGCTGTTGTGCCTGTAGGTAGGGTGCCAAGGGACGGTGAAGAGCAGCAAGAGCTTTCAGGGCTGGGCCCTTCCTCGTGGGAGAAGGATCCGACCGTTCGCCTTTTCAGAAAGAGTCTCTGCCGAGGCTGAGCGCCGTGAGATGTTCTGTGTCTGGGAAAGCACAGATCCCCAGTGCTGTTGTGCCTGTAGGTAGGGTGCCAAGGGACGGTGAAGAGCAACAAGAGCTTTCAGGGCTGGGCCCTTCCTCGTGGGAGAAGGATCCGACCGTTCGCCTTTTCAGAAAGAGGCTCTGCCGAGGCTGAGCGCCGTGAGATGTTCCGTGTCTGGGAAAGCACAGATCCCCAGTGCTGTTGTGCCTGTAGGTAGGGTGCCAAGGGACGGTGAAGAGCAGCAAGAGCTTTCAGGGCTGGGCCCTTCCTCGTGGGAGAAGGATCCGACCGTTCGCCTTTTCAGAAAGAGGCTCTGCCGAGGCTGAGCGCCGTGAGATGTTCCGTCTCTGGGAAAGCACAGATCCCCAGTGCTGTTGTGCCTGTAGGTAGGGTGCCAAGGGACGGTGAAGAGCAGCAAGAGCTTTCAGGGCTGGGCCCTTCCTCGTGGGAGAAGGATCCGACCGTTCGCCTTTTCAGAAAGAGTCTCTGCCGAGGCTGAGCGCCGTGAGATGTTCCGTCTCTGGGAAAGCACAGATCCCCAGTGCTGTTGTGCCTGTAGGTAGGGTGCCAAGGGACGGTGAAGAGCAGCAAGAGCTTTCAGGGCTGGGCCCTTCCTCGTGGGAGAAGGATCCGACCGTTCGCCTTTTCAGAAAGAGGCTTGCCGAGGCGGAGCGCCGTGAGATGTTCCGTCTCTGGGAAAGCACAGATCCCCAGTGCTGTTGTGCCTGTAGGTAGGGTGCCAAGGGACGGTGAAGAGCAGCAAGAGCTTTCAGGGCTGGGCCCTTCCTCGTGGGAGAAGGATCCGACCGTTCGCCTTTTCAGAAAGAGGCTCTGCCGAGGCTAGAGCGCCGTGAGATGTTCCGTGTCTGGGAAAGCACAGATCCCCAGTGCTGTTGTGCCTGTAGGTAGGGTGCCAAGGGACGGTGAAGAGCAGCAAGAGCTTTCAGGGCTGGGCCCTTCCTCGTGGGAGAAGGATCCGACCGTTCGCCTTTTCAGAAAGAGGCTCTGCCGAGGCTGAGCGCCGTGAGATGTTCCATCTCTGGGAAAGCACAGATCCCCAGTGCTGTTGTGCCTGTAGGTAGGGTGCCAAGGGACGGTGAAGAGCAGCAAGAGCTTTCAGGGCTGGGCCCTTCCTCGTGGGAGAAGGATCCGACCGTTCGCCTTTTCAGAAAGAGGCTTGCCGAGGCGGAGCGCCGTGAGATGTTCCGTCTCTGGGAAAGCACAGATCCCCAGTGCTGTTGTGCCTGTAGGTAGGGTGCCAAGGGACGGTGAAGAGCAGCAAGAGCTTTCAGGGCTGGGCCCTTCCTCGTGGGAGAAGGATCCGACCGTTCGCCTTTTCAGAAAGAGTCTCTGCCGAGGCTAGAGCGCCGTGAGATGTTCCGTGTCTGGGAAAGCACAGATCCCCAGTGCTGTTGTGCCTGTAGGTAGGGTGCCAAGGGACGGTGAAGAGCAGCAAGAGCTTTCAGGGCTGGGCCCTTCCTCGTGGGAGAAGGATCCGACCGTTCGCCTTTTCAGAAAGAGGCTTGCCGAGGCGGAGCGCCGTGAGATGTTCCGTGTCTGGGAAAGCACAGATCCCCAGTGCTGTTGTGCCTGTAGGTAGGGTGCCAAGGGACGGTGAAGAGCAACAAGAGCTTTCAGGGCTGGGCCCTTCCTCGTGGGAGAAGGATCCGACCGTTCGCCTTTTCAGAAAGAGGCTCTGCCGAGGCTGAGCGCCGTGAGATGTTCCGTGTCTGGGAAAGCACAGATCCCCAGTGCTGTTGTGCCTGTAGGTAGGGTGCCAAGGGACGGTGAAGAGCAGCAAGAGCTTTCAGGGCTGGGCCCTTCCTCGTGGGAGAAGGATCCGACCGTTCGCCTTTTCAGAAAGAGGCTCTGCCGAGGCTGAGCGCCGTGAGATGTTCCGTCTCTGGGAAAGCACAGATCCCCAGTGCTGTTGTGCCTGTAGGTAGGGTGCCAAGGGACGGTGAAGAGCAGCAAGAGCTTTCAGGGCTGGGCCCTTCCTCGTGGGAGAAGGATCCGACCGTTCGCCTTTTCAGAAAGAGTCTCTGCCGAGGCTGAGCGCCGTGAGATGTTCCGTCTCTGGGAAAGCACAGATCCCCAGTGCTGTTGTGCCTGTAGGTAGGGTGCCAAGGGACGGTGAAGAGCAGCAAGAGCTTTCAGGGCTGGGCCCTTCCTCGTGGGAGAAGGATCCGACCGTTCGCCTTTTCAGAAAGAGGCTTGCCGAGGCGGAGCGCCGTGAGATGTTCCGTCTCTGGGAAAGCACAGATCCCCAGTGCTGTTGTGCCTGTAGGTAGGGTGCCAAGGGACGGTGAAGAGCAGCAAGAGCTTTCAGGGCTGGGCCCTTCCTCGTGGGAGAAGGATCCGACCGTTCGCCTTTTCAGAAAGAGTCTCTGCCGAGGCGGAGCGCCGTGAGATGTTCCGTCTCTGGGAAAGCACAGATCCCCAGTGCTGTTGTGCCTGTAGGTAGGGTGCCAAGGGACGGTGAAGAGCAGCAAGAGCTTTCAGGGCTGGGCCCTTCCTCGTGGGAGAAGGATCCGACCGTTCGCCTTTTCAGAAAGAGTCTCTGCCGAGGCTGAGCGCCGTGAGATGTTCCGTGTCTGGGAAAGCACAGATCCCCAGTGCTGTTGTGCCTGTAGGTAGGGTGCCAAGGGACGGTGAAGAGCAACAAGAGCTTTCAGGGCTGGGCCCTTCCTCGTGGGAGAAGGATCCGACCGTTCGCCTTTTCAGAAAGAGGCTCTGCCGAGGCTGAGCGCCGTGAGATGTTCCGTGTCTGGGAAAGCACAGATCCCCAGTGCTGTTGTGCCTGTAGGTAGGGTGCCAAGGGACGGTGAAGAGCAGCAAGAGCTTTCAGGGCTGGGCCCTTCCTCGTGGGAGAAGGATCCGACCGTTCGCCTTTTCAGAAAGAGGCTCTGCCGAGGCTGAGCGCCGTGAGATGTTCCGTGTCTGGGAAAGCACAGATCCCCAGTGCTGTTGTGCCTGTAGGTAGGGTGCCAAGGGACGGTGAAGAGCAGCAAGAGCTTTCAGGGCTGGGCCCTTCCTCGTGGGAGAAGGATCCGACCGTTCGCCTTTTCAGAAAGAGTCTCTGCCGAGGCTGAGCGCCGTGAGATGTTCCGTCTCTGGGAAAGCACAGATCCCCAGTGCTGTTGTGCCTGTAGGTAGGGTGCCAAGGGACGGTGAAGAGCAGCAAGAGCTTTCAGGGCTGGGCCCTTCCTCGTGGGAGAAGGATCCGACCGTTCGCCTTTTCAGAAAGAGGCTCTGCCGAGGCTGAGCGCCGTGAGATGTTCCGTCTCTGGGAAAGCACAGATCCCCAGTGCTGTTGTGCCTGTAGGTAGGGTGCCAAGGGACGGTGAAGAGCAACAAGAGCTTTCAGGGCTGGGCCCTTCCTCGTGGGAGAAGGATCCGACCGTTCGCCTTTTCAGAAAGAGGCTCTGCCGAGGCTGAGCGCCGTGAGATGTTCCGTGTCTGGGAAAGCACAGATCCCCAGTGCTGTTGTGCCTGTAGGTAGGGTGCCAAGGGACGGTGAAGAGCAGCAAGAGCTTTCAGGGCTGGGCCCTTCCTCGAGGGAGAAGGATCCGACCGTTCGCCTTTTCAGAAAGAGGCTCTGCCGAGGCTGAGTGCCGTGAGATGTTCCGTGTCTGGGAAAGCACAGATCCCCAGTGCTGTTGTGCCTGTAGGTAGGGTGCCAAGGGACGGTGAAGAGCAGCAAGAGCTTTCAGGGCTGGGCCCTTCCTCGTGGGAGAAGGATCCGACCGTTCGCCTTTTCAGAAAGAGGCTCTACCGAGGCTGAGCGCCGTGAGATGTTCCGTGTCTGGGAAAGCACAGATCCCCAGTGCTGTTGTGCCTGTAGGTAGGGTGCCAAGGGACGGTGAAGAGCAGCAAGAGCTTTCAGGGCTGGGCCCTTCCTCGTGGGAGAAGGATCCGACCGTTCGCCTTTTTCTGAAAGAGACTTGCCGAGGCTGAGCGCCGTGAGATATTCCGTGTCTGGGAAAGCACAGATCCCCAGTGCTGTTGTGCCTGTAGGTAGGGTGCCAAGGGACGGTGAAGAGCAGCAAGAGCTTTCAGGGATGGGCCCTTCCTTGTGGGAGAAGGATCCGACCGTTCGCCTTTTCAGAAAGAGGCTCTGCCGAGGCTGAGCGCCGTGAGATGTTCCGTGTCTGGGAAAGCACAGATCCCCAGTGCTGTTGTGCCTGTAGGTAGGGTGCCAAGGGACGGTGAAGAGCAGCAAGAGCTTTCAGGGCTGGGCCCTTCCTCGTGGGAGAAGGATCCGACCGTTCGCCTTTTCGAAAGAGGCTCTGCCGAGGCGGAGCGCCATGAGATGTTCTGTGTCTGGGAAAGCACAGATCCCCAGTGCTGTTGTGCCTGTAGGTAGGGTGCCAAGGGACGGTGAAGAGCAGCAAGAGCTTTCAGGGCTGGGCCCTTCCTCGTGGGAGAAGGATCCGACCGTTCGCCTATTCAGAAAGAGGCTCAGCCTAGGCTGAGCACCGTGAGATGTTCCGTCTCTGGGAAAGCACAGATCCCCAGTGCTGTTGTGCCTGTAGGTAGGGTGCCAAGGGACGGTGAAGAGCAGCAAGAGCTTTCAGGGCTGGGCCCTTCCTCGGGGGAGAAGGATCCGACCGTTCGCCTTTTCAGAAAGAGGCTCTGCCGAGGCTGAGCGCCGTGAGATGTTCCGTCTCTGGGAAAGCACAGATCCCCAGTGCTGTTGTGCCAGTAGGTAGGGTGCCAAGGGACGGTGAAGAGCAGCAAGAGCTTTCAGGGCTGGGCCCTTCCTCGTGGGAGAAGGATCCGACCGTTCGCCTTTTCGAAAGAGGCTCTGCCCAGGCGGAGCGCCATGAGATGTTCTGTGTCTGGGAAAGCACAGATCCCCAGTGCTGTTGTGCCTGTAGGTAGGGTGCCAAGGGACGGTGAAGAGCAGCAAGAGCTTTCAGGGCTGGGCCCTTCCTCGTGGGAGAAGGATCCGACCGTTCGCCTTTTCAGAAAGAGGCTCTGCCGAGGCTGAGCGCCGTGAGATGTTCCGTCTCTGGGAAAGCACAGATCCCCAGTGCTGTTGTGCCTGTAGGTAGGGTGCCAAGGGACGGTGAAGAGCAGCAAGAGCTTTCAGGGCTGGGCCCTTCCTCATGGGAGAAGGATCCGACCGTTCGCCTTTTCAGAAAGAGGCTCTGCCGAGGCTGAGCGCCGTGAGATGTTCCGTGTCTGGGAAAGCACAGATCCCCAGTGCTGTTGTGCCTGTAGGTAGGGTGCCAAGGGACGGTGAAGAGCAGCAAGAGCTTTCAGGGCTGGGCCCTTCCTCGTGGGAGAAGGATCCGACCGTTCGCCTTTTCAGAAAGAGGCTCTGCCGAGGCTGAGCGCCGTGAGATGTTCCGTCTCTGGGAAAGCACAGATCCCCAGTGCTGTTGTGCCTGTAGGTAGGGTGCCAAGGGACGGTGAAGAGCAGCAAGAGCTTTCAGGGCTGGGCCCTTCCTCGTGGGAGAAGGATCCGACCGTTCGCCTTTTCAGAAAGAGTCTCTGCCGAGGCTGAGCGCCGTGAGATGTTCCGTCTCTGGGAAAGCACAGATCCCCAGTGCTGTTGTGCCTGTAGGTAGGGTGCCAAGGGACGGTGAAGAGCAGCAAGAGCTTTCAGGGCTGGGCCCTTCCTCGTGGGAGAAGGATCCGACCGTTCGCCTTTTCAGAAAGAGGCTTGCCGAGGCGGAGCGCCGTGAGATGTTCCGTCTCTGGGAAAGCACAGATCCCCAGTGCTGTTGTGCCTGTAGGTAGGGTGCCAAGGGACGGTGAAGAGCAGCAAGAGCTTTCAGGGCTGGGCCCTTCCTCGTGGGAGAAGGATCCGACCGTTCGCCTTTTCAGAAAGAGTCTCTGCCGAGGCTAGAGCGCCGTGAGATGTTCCGTGTCTGGGAAAGCACAGATCCCCAGTGCTGTTGTGCCTGTAGGTAGGGTGCCAAGGGACGGTGAAGAGCAGCAAGAGCTTTCAGGGCTGGGCCCTTCCTCGTGGGAGAAGGATCCGACCGTTCGCCTTTTCAGAAAGAGGCTTGCCGAGGCGGAGCGCCGTGAGATGTTCCGTCTCTGGGAAAGCACAGATCCCCAGTGCTGTTGTGCCTGTAGGTAGGGTGCCAAGGGACGGTGAAGAGCAGCAAGAGCTTTCAGGGCTGGGCCCTTCCTCGTGGGAGAAGGATCCGACCGTTCGCCTTTTCAGAAAGAGTCTCTGCCGAGGCTAGAGCGCCGTGAGATGTTCCGTGTCTGGGAAAGCACAGATCCCCAGTGCTGTTGTGCCTGTAGGTAGGGTGCCAAGGGACGGTGAAGAGCAACAAGAGCTTTCAGGGCTGGGCCCTTCCTCGTGGGAGAAGGATCCGACCGTTCGCCTTTTCAGAAAGAGGCTCTGCCGAGGCTGAGCGCCGTGAGATGTTCCGTGTCTGGGAAAGCACAGATCCCCAGTGCTGTTGTGCCTGTAGGTAGGGTGCCAAGGGACGGTGAAGAGCAGCAAGAGCTTTCAGGGCTGGGCCCTTCCTCGTGGGAGAAGGATCCGACCGTTCGCCTTTTCAGAAAGAGGCTCTGCCGAGGCTGAGCGCCGTGAGATGTTCTGTCTCTGGGAAAGCACAGATCCCCAGTGCTGTTGTGCCTGTAGGTAGGGTGCCAAGGGACGGTGAAGAGCAGCAAGAGCTTTCAGGGCTGGGCCCTTCCTCGTGGGAGAAGGATCCGACCGTTCGCCTTTTCAGAAAGAGTCTCTGCCGAGGCTGAGCGCCGTGAGATGTTCCGTCTCTGGGAAAGCACAGATCCCCAGTGCTGTTGTGCCTGTAGGTAGGGTGCCAAGGGACGGTGAAGAGCAGCAAGAGCTTTCAGGGCTGGGCCCTTCCTCGTGGGAGAAGGATCCGACCGTTCGCCTTTTCAGAAAGAGGCTCTGCCGAGGCTGAGCGCCGTGAGATGTTCCGTCTCTGGGAAAGCACAGATCCCCAGTGCTGTTGTGCCTGTAGGTAGGGTGCCAAGGGACGGTGAAGAGCAACAAGAGCTTTCAGGGCTGGGCCCTTCCTCGTGGGAGAAGGATCCGACCGTTCGCCTTTTCAGAAAGAGGCTCTGCCGAGGCTGAGCGCCGTGAGATGTTCCGTGTCTGGGAAAGCACAGATCCCCAGTGCTGTTGTGCCTGTAGGTAGGGTGCCAAGGGACGGTGAAGAGCAGCAAGAGCTTTCAGGGCTGGGCCCTTCCTCGAGGGAGAAGGATCCGACCGTTCGCCTTTTCAGAAAGAGGCTCTGCCGAGGCTGAGTGCCGTGAGATGTTCCGTGTCTGGGAAAGCACAGATCCCCAGTGCTGTTGTGCCTGTAGGTAGGGTGCCAAGGGACGGTGAAGAGCAGCAAGAGCTTTCAGGGCTGGGCCCTTCCTCGTGGGAGAAGGATCCGACCGTTCGCCTTTTCAGAAAGAGGCTCTGCCGAGGCTGAGCGCCGTGAGATGTTCCGTCTCTGGGAAAGCACAGATCCCCAGTGCTGTTGTGCCTGTAGGTAGGGTGCCAAGGGACGGTGAAGAGCAGCAAGAGCTTTCAGGGCTGGGCCCTTCCTCGTGGGAGAAGGATCCGACCGTTCGCCTTTTCAGAAAGAGTCTCTGCCGAGGCTGAGCGCCGTGAGATGTTCCGTCTCTGGGAAAGCACAGATCCCCAGTGCTGTTGTGCCTGTAGGTAGGGTGCCAAGGGACGGTGAAGAGCAGCAAGAGCTTTCAGGGCTGGGCCCTTCCTCGTGGGAGAAGGATCCGACCGTTCGCCTTTTCAGAAAGAGGCTTGCCGAGGCGGAGCGCCGTGAGATGTTCCGTCTCTGGGAAAGCACAGATCCCCAGTGCTGTTGTGCCTGTAGGTAGGGTGCCAAGGGACGGTGAAGAGCAGCAAGAGCTTTCAGGGCTGGGCCCTTCCTCGTGGGAGAAGGATCCGACCGTTCGCCTTTTCAGAAAGAGTCTCTGCCGAGGCTAGAGCGCCGTGAGATGTTCCGTGTCTGGGAAAGCACAGATCCCCAGTGCTGTTGTGCCTGTAGGTAGGGTGCCAAGGGACGGTGAAGAGCAGCAAGAGCTTTCAGGGCTGGGCCCTTCCTCGTGGGAGAAGGATCCGACCGTTCGCCTTTTCAGAAAGAGGCTCTGCCGAGGCTGAGCGCCGTGAGATGTTCCGTCTCTGGGAAAGCACAGATCCCCAGTGCTGTTGTGCCTGTAGGTAGGGTGCCAAGGGACGGTGAAGAGCAGCAAGAGCTTTCAGGGCTGGGCCCTTCCTCGTGGGAGAAGGATCCGACCGTTCGCCTTTTCAGAAAGAGGCTCTGCCGAGGCTGAGCGCCGTGAGATGTTCCGTCTCTGGGAAAGCACAGATCCCCAGTGCTGTTGTGCCTGTAGGTAGGGTGCCAAGGGACGGTGAAGAGCAGCAAGAGCTTTCAGGGCTGGGCCCTTCCTCGTGGGAGAAGGATCCGACCGTTCGCCTTTTCAGAAAGAGTCTCTGCCGAGGCTGAGCGCCGTGAGATGTTCCGTCTCTGGGAAAGCACAGATCCCCAGTGCTGTTGTGCCTGTAGGTAGGGTGCCAAGGGACGGTGAAGAGCAGCAAGAGCTTTCAGGGCTGGGCCCTTCCTCGTGGGAGAAGGATCCGACCGTTCGCCTTTTCAGAAAGAGGCTTGCCGAGGCGGAGCGCCGTGAGATGTTCCGTCTCTGGGAAAGCACAGATCCCCAGTGCTGTTGTGCCTGTAGGTAGGGTGCCAAGGGACGGTGAAGAGCAGCAAGAGCTTTCAGGGCTGGGCCCTTCCTCGTGGGAGAAGGATCCGACCGTTCGCCTTTTCAGAAAGAGGCTCTGCCGAGGCTAGAGCGCCGTGAGATGTTCCGTGTCTGGGAAAGCACAGATCCCCAGTGCTGTTGTGCCTGTAGGTAGGGTGCCAAGGGACGGTGAAGAGCAGCAAGAGCTTTCAGGGCTGGGCCCTTCCTCGTGGGAGAAGGATCCGACCGTTCGCCTTTTCAGAAAGAGGCTCTGCCGAGGCTGAGCGCCGTGAGATGTTCCGTGTCTGGGAAAGCACAGATCCCCAGTGCTGTTGTGCCTGTAGGTAGGGTGCCAAGGGACGGTGAAGAGCAGCAAGAGCTTTCAGGGCTGGGCCCTTCCTCGTGGGAGAAGGATCCGACCGTTCGCCTTTTCAGAAAGAGTCTCTGCCGAGGCTGAGCGCCGTGAGATGTTCTGTGTCTGGGAAAGCACAGATCCCCAGTGCTGTTGTGCCTGTAGGTAGGGTGCCAAGGGACGGTGAAGAGCAACAAGAGCTTTCAGGGCTGGGCCCTTCCTCGTGGGAGAAGGATCCGACCGTTCGCCTTTTCAGAAAGAGGCTCTGCCGAGGCTGAGCGCCATGAGATGTTCCGTGTCTGGGAAAGCACAGATCCCCAGTGCTGTTGTGCCTGTAGGTAGGGTGCCAAGGGACGGTGAAGAGCAGCAAGAGCTTTCAGGGCTGGGCCCTTCCTCGTGGGAGAAGGATCCGACCGTTCGCCTTTTCAGAAAGAGGCTCTGCCGAGGCTGAGCGCCGTGAGATGTTCCGTCTCTGGGAAAGCACAGATCCCCAGTGCTGTTGTGCCTGTAGGTAGGGTGCCAAGGGACGGTGAAGAGCAGCAAGAGCTTTCAGGGCTGGGCCCTTCCTCGTGGGAGAAGGATCCGACCGTTCGCCTTTTCAGAAAGAGTCTCTGCCGAGGCTGAGCGCCGTGAGATGTTCCGTCTCTGGGAAAGCACAGATCCCCAGTGCTGTTGTGCCTGTAGGTAGGGTGCCAAGGGACGGTGAAGAGCAGCAAGAGCTTTCAGGGCTGGGCCCTTCCTCGTGGGAGAAGGATCCGACCGTTCGCCTTTTCAGAAAGAGGCTTGCCGAGGCGGAGCGCCGTGAGATGTTCCGTCTCTGGGAAAGCACAGATCCCCAGTGCTGTTGTGCCTGTAGGTAGGGTGCCAAGGGACGGTGAAGAGCAGCAAGAGCTTTCAGGGCTGGGCCCTTCCTCGTGGGAGAAGGATCCGACCGTTCGCCTTTTCAGAAAGAGGCTCTGCCGAGGCTAGAGCGCCGTGAGATGTTCCGTGTCTGGGAAAGCACAGATCCCCAGTGCTGTTGTGCCTGTAGGTAGGGTGCCAAGGGACGGTGAAGAGCAGCAAGAGCTTTCAGGGCTGGGCCCTTCCTCGTGGGAGAAGGATCCGACCGTTCGCCTTTTCAGAAAGAGGCTCTGCCGAGGCTGAGCGCCGTGAGATGTTCCATCTCTGGGAAAGCACAGATCCCCAGTGCTGTTGTGCCTGTAGGTAGGGTGCCAAGGGACGGTGAAGAGCAGCAAGAGCTTTCAGGGCTGGGCCCTTCCTCGTGGGAGAAGGATCCGACCGTTCGCCTTTTCAGAAAGAGGCTTGCCGAGGCGGAGCGCCGTGAGATGTTCCGTCTCTGGGAAAGCACAGATCCCCAGTGCTGTTGTGCCTGTAGGTAGGGTGCCAAGGGACGGTGAAGAGCAGCAAGAGCTTTCAGGGCTGGGCCCTTCCTCGTGGGAGAAGGATCCGACCGTTCGCCTTTTCAGAAAGAGTCTCTGCCGAGGCTAGAGCGCCGTGAGATGTTCCGTGTCTGGGAAAGCACAGATCCCCAGTGCTGTTGTGCCTGTAGGTAGGGTGCCAAGGGACGGTGAAGAGCAGCAAGAGCTTTCAGGGCTGGGCCCTTCCTCGAGGGAGAAGGATCCGACCGTTCGCCTTTTCAGAAAGAGGCTTGCCGAGGCGGAGCGCCGTGAGATGTTCCGTGTCTGGGAAAGCACAGATCCCCAGTGTTGTTGTGCCTGTAGGTAGGGTGCCAAGGGACGGTGAAGAGCAACAAGAGCTTTCAGGGCTGGGCCCTTCCTCGTGGGAGAAGGATCCGACCGTTCGCCTTTTCAGAAAGAGGCTCTGCCGAGGCTGAGCGCCGTGAGATGTTCCGTGTCTGGGAAAGCACAGATCCCCAGTGCTGTTGTGCCTGTAGGTAGGGTGCCAAGGGACGGTGAAGAGCAGCAAGAGCTTTCAGGGCTGGGCCCTTCCTCGTGGGAGAAGGATCCGACCGTTCGCCTTTTCAGAAAGAGGCTCTGCCGAGGCTGAGCGCCGTGAGATGTTCCGTGTCTGGGAAAGCACAGATCCCCAGTGCTGTTGTGCCTGTAGGTAGGGTGCCAAGGGACGGTGAAGAGCAGCAAGAGCTTTCAGGGCTGGGCCCTTCCTCGTGGGAGAAGGATCCGACCGTTCGCCTTTTCAGAAAGAGTCTCTGCGGAGGCTGAGCGCCGTGAGATGTTCCGTCTCTGGGAAAGCACAGATCCCCAGTGCTGTTGTGCCTGTAGGTAGGGTGCCAAGGGACGGTGAAGAGCAGCAAGAGCTTTCAGGGCTGGGCCCTTCCTCGTGGGAGAAGGATCCGACCGTTCGCCTTTTCAGAAAGAGGCTTGCCGAGGCGGAGCGCCGTGAGATGTTCCGTCTCTGGGAAAGCACAGATCCCCAGTGCTGTTGTGCCTGTAGGTAGGGTGCCAAGGGACGGTGAAGAGCAGCAAGAGCTTTCAGGGCTGGGCCCTTCCTCGTGGGAGAAGGATCCGACCGTTCGCCTTTTCAGAAAGAGTCTCTGCCGAGGCGGAGCGCCATGAGATGTTCTGTGTCTGGGAAAGCACAGATCCCCAGTGCTGTTGTGCCTGTAGGTAGGGTGCCAAGGGACGGTGAAGAGCAGCAAGAGCTTTCAGGGCTGGGCCCTTCCTCGTGGGAGAAGGATCCGACCGTTCGCCTTTTCAGAAAGAGGCTCTGCCGAGGCTGAGCGCCGTGAGATGTTCCGTGTCTGGGAAAGCACAGATCCCCAGTGCTGTTGTGCCTGTAGGTAGGGTGCCAAGGGACGGTGAAGAGCAGCAAGAGCTTTCAGGGCTGGGCCCTTCCTCGTGGGAGAAGGATCCGACCGTTCGCCTTTTCAGAAAGAGGCTCTGCCGAGGCTGAGCGCCGTGAGATGTTCCGTGTCTGGGAAAGCACAGATCCCCAGTGCTGTTGTGCCTGTAGGTAGGGTGCCAAGGGACGGTGAAGAGCAGCAAGAGCTTTCAGGGCTGGGCCCTTCCTCGTGGGAGAAGGATCCGACCGTTCGCCTTTTCAGAAAGAGTCTCTGCCGAGGCTGAGCGCCGTGAGATGTTCCGTCTCTGGGAAAGCACAGATCCCCAGTGCTGTTGTGCCTGTAGGTAGGGTGCCAAGGGACGGTGAAGAGCAGCAAGAGCTTTCAGGGCTGGGCCCTTCCTCGTGGGAGAAGGATCCGACCGTTCGCCTTTTCAGAAAGAGGCTTGCCGAGGCGGAGCGCCGTGAGATGTTCCGTCTCTGGGAAAGCACAGATCCCCAGTGCTGTTGTGCCTGTAGGTAGGGTGCCAAGGGACGGTGAAGAGCAGCAAGAGCTTTCAGGGCTGGGCCCTTCCTCGTGGGAGAAGGATCCGACCGTTCGCCTTTTCAGAAAGAGTCTCTGCCGAGGCGGAGCGCCATGAGATGTTCTGTGTCTGGGAAAGCACAGATCCCCAGTGCTGTTGTGCCTGTAGGTAGGGTGCCAAGGGACGGTGAAGAGCAGCAAGAGCTTTCAGGGCTGGGCCCTTCCTCGTGGGAGAAGGATCCGACCGTTCGCCTTTTCAGAAAGAGGCTCTGCCGAGGCTGAGCGCCGTGAGATGTTCCGTCTCTGGGAAAGCACAGATCCCCAGTGCTGTTGTGCCTGTAGGTAGGGTGCCAAGGGACGGTGAAGAGCAACAAGAGCTTTCAGGGCTGGGCCCTTCCTCGTGGGAGAAGGATCCGACCGTTCGCCTTTTCAGAAAGAGGCTCTGCCGAGGCTGAGCGCCGTGAGATGTTCTGTGTCTGGGAAAGCACAGATCCCCAGTGCTGTTGTGCCTGTAGGTAGGGTGCCAAGGGACGGTGAAGAGCAACAAGAGCTTTCAGGGCTGGGCCCTTCCTCGTGGGAGAAGGATCCGACCGTTCGCCTTTTCAGAAAGAGGCTCTGCCGAGGCTGAGCGCCGTGAGATGTTCCGTCTCTGGGAAAGCACAGATCCCCAGTGCTGTTGTGCCTGTAGGTAGGGTGCCAAGGGACGGTGAAGAGCAGCAAGAGCTTTCAGGGCTGGGCCCTTCCTCGTGGGAGAAGGATCCGACCGTTCGCCTTTTCAGAAAGAGTCTCTGCCGAGGCTGAGCGCCGTGAGATGTTCCGTGTCTGGGAAAGCACAGATCCCCAGTGCTGTTGTGCCTGTAGGTAGGGTGCCAAGGGACGGTGAAGAGCAGCAAGAGCTTTCAGGGCTGGGCCCTTCCTCGTGGGAGAAGGATCCGACCGTTCGCCTTTTCAGAAAGAGTCTCTGCCGAGGCTGAGCGCCGTGAGATGTTCCGTCTCTGGGAAAGCACAGATCCCCAGTGCTGTTGTGCCTGTAGGTAGGGTGCCAAGGGACGGTGAAGAGCAGCAAGAGCTTTCAGGGCTGGGCCCTTCCTCGTGGGAGAAGGATCCGACCGTTCGCCTTTTCAGAAAGAGGCTCTGCCGAGGCTGAGCGCCGTGAGATGTTCCGTCTCTGGGAAAGCACAGATCCCCAGTGCTGTTGTGCCTGTAGGTAGGGTGCCAAGGGACGGTGAAGAGCAGCAAGAGCTTTCAGGGCTGGGCCCTTCCTCGTGGGAGAAGGATCCGACCGTTCGCCTTTTCAGAAAGAGTCTCTGCCGAGGCTGAGCGCCGTGAGATGTTCCGTCTCTGGGAAAGCACAGATCCCCAGTGCTGTTGTGCCTGTAGGTAGGGTGCCAAGGGACGGTGAAGAGCAGCAAGAGCTTTCAGGGCTGGGCCCTTCCTCGTGGGAGAAGGATCCGACCGTTCGCCTTTTCAGAAAGAGGCTTGCCGAGGCGGAGCGCCGTGAGATGTTCCGTCTCTGGGAAAGCACAGATCCCCAGTGCTGTTGTGCCTGTAGGTAGGGTGCCAAGGGACGGTGAAGAGCAGCAAGAGCTTTCAGGGCTGGGCCCTTCCTCGTGGGAGAAGGATCCGACCGTTCGCCTTTTCAGAAAGAGGCTCTGCCGAGGCTAGAGCGCCGTGAGATGTTCCGTGTCTGGGAAAGCACAGATCCCCAGTGCTGTTGTGCCTGTAGGTAGGGTGCCAAGGGACGGTGAAGAGCAGCAAGAGCTTTCAGGGCTGGGCCCTTCCTCGTGGGAGAAGGATCCGACCGTTCGCCTTTTCAGAAAGAGGCTCTGCCGAGGCTGAGCGCCGTGAGATGTTCCATCTCTGGGAAAGCACAGATCCCCAGTGCTGTTGTGCCTGTAGGTAGGGTGCCAAGGGACGGTGAAGAGCAGCAAGAGCTTTCAGGGCTGGGCCCTTCCTCGTGGGAGAAGGATCCGACCGTTCGCCTTTTCAGAAAGAGGCTTGCCGAGGCGGAGCGCCGTGAGATGTTCCGTCTCTGGGAAAGCACAGATCCCCAGTGCTGTTGTGCCTGTAGGTAGGGTGCCAAGGGACGGTGAAGAGCAGCAAGAGCTTTCAGGGCTGGGCCCTTCCTCGTGGGAGAAGGATCCGACCGTTCGCCTTTTCAGAAAGAGTCTCTGCCGAGGCTAGAGCGCCGTGAGATGTTCCGTGTCTGGGAAAGCACAGATCCCCAGTGCTGTTGTGCCTGTAGGTAGGGTGCCAAGGGACGGTGAAGAGCAGCAAGAGCTTTCAGGGCTGGGCCCTTCCTCGAGGGAGAAGGATCCGACCGTTCGCCTTTTCAGAAAGAGGCTTGCCGAGGCGGAGCGCCGTGAGATGTTCCGTGTCTGGGAAAGCACAGATCCCCAGTGTTGTTGTGCCTGTAGGTAGGGTGCCAAGGGACGGTGAAGAGCAACAAGAGCTTTCAGGGCTGGGCCCTTCCTCGTGGGAGAAGGATCCGACCGTTCGCCTTTTCAGAAAGAGGCTCTGCCGAGGCTGAGCGCCGTGAGATGTTCCGTGTCTGGGAAAGCACAGATCCCCAGTGCTGTTGTGCCTGTAGGTAGGGTGCCAAGGGACGGTGAAGAGCAGCAAGAGCTTTCAGGGCTGGGCCCTTCCTCGTGGGAGAAGGATCCGACCGTTCGCCTTTTCAGAAAGAGGCTCTGCCGAGGCTGAGCGCCGTGAGATGTTCCGTGTCTGGGAAAGCACAGATCCCCAGTGCTGTTGTGCCTGTAGGTAGGGTGCCAAGGGACGGTGAAGAGCAGCAAGAGCTTTCAGGGCTGGGCCCTTCCTCGTGGGAGAAGGATCCGACCGTTCGCCTTTTCAGAAAGAGTCTCTGCGGAGGCTGAGCGCCGTGAGATGTTCCGTCTCTGGGAAAGCACAGATCCCCAGTGCTGTTGTGCCTGTAGGTAGGGTGCCAAGGGACGGTGAAGAGCAGCAAGAGCTTTCAGGGCTGGGCCCTTCCTCGTGGGAGAAGGATCCGACCGTTCGCCTTTTCAGAAAGAGGCTTGCCGAGGCGGAGCGCCGTGAGATGTTCCGTCTCTGGGAAAGCACAGATCCCCAGTGCTGTTGTGCCTGTAGGTAGGGTGCCAAGGGACGGTGAAGAGCAGCAAGAGCTTTCAGGGCTGGGCCCTTCCTCGTGGGAGAAGGATCCGACCGTTCGCCTTTTCAGAAAGAGTCTCTGCCGAGGCGGAGCGCCATGAGATGTTCTGTGTCTGGGAAAGCACAGATCCCCAGTGCTGTTGTGCCTGTAGGTAGGGTGCCAAGGGACGGTGAAGAGCAGCAAGAGCTTTCAGGGCTGGGCCCTTCCTCGTGGGAGAAGGATCCGACCGTTCGCCTTTTCAGAAAGAGGCTCTGCCGAGGCTGAGCGCCGTGAGATGTTCCGTCTCTGGGAAAGCACAGATCCCCAGTGCTGTTGTGCCTGTAGGTAGGGTGCCAAGGGACGGTGAAGAGCAACAAGAGCTTTCAGGGCTGGGCCCTTCCTCGTGGGAGAAGGATCCGACCGTTCGCCTTTTCAGAAAGAGGCTCTGCCGAGGCTGAGCGCCGTGAGATGTTCTGTGTCTGGGAAAGCACAGATCCCCAGTGCTGTTGTGCCTGTAGCTAGGGTGCCAAGGGACGGTGAAGAGCAACAAGAGCTTTCAGGGCTGGGCCCTTCCTCGTGGGAGAAGGATCCGACCGTTCGCCTTTTCAGAAAGAGGCTCTGCCGAGGCTGAGCGCCGTGAGATGTTCCGTCTCTGGGAAAGCACAGATCCCCAGTGCTGTTGTGCCTGTAGGTAGGGTGCCAAGGGACGGTGAAGAGCAGCAAGAGCTTTCAGGGCTGGGCCCTTCCTCGTGGGAGAAGGATCCGACCGTTCGCCTTTTCAGAAAGAGGCTCTGCCGAGGCTGAGCGCCGTGAGATGTTCCGTCTCTGGGAAAGCACAGATCCCCAGTGCTGTTGTGCCTGTAGGTAGGGTGCCAAGGGACGGTGAAGAGCAGCAAGAGCTTTCAGGGCTGGGCCCTTCCTCGTGGGAGAAGGATCCGACCGTTCGCCTTTTCAGAAAGAGTCTCTGCCGAGGCTGAGCGCCGTGAGATGTTCCGTCTCTGGGAAAGCACAGATCCCCAGTGCTGTTGTGCCTGTAGGTAGGGTGCCAAGGGACGGTGAAGAGCAGCAAGAGCTTTCAGGGCTGGGCCCTTCCTCGTGGGAGAAGGATCCGACCGTTCGCCTTTTCAGAAAGAGGCTTGCCGAGGCGGAGCGCCGTGAGATGTTCCGTCTCTGGGAAAGCACAGATCCCCAGTGCTGTTGTGCCTGTAGGTAGGGTGCCAAGGGACGGTGAAGAGCAGCAAGAGCTTTCAGGGCTGGGCCCTTCCTCGTGGGAGAAGGATCCGACCGTTCGCCTTTTCAGAAAGAGTCTCTGCCGAGGCTAGAGCGCCGTGAGATGTTCCGTGTCTGGGAAAGCACAGATCCCCAGTGCTGTTGTGCCTGTAGGTAGGGTGCCAAGGGACGGTGAAGAGCAGCAAGAGCTTTCAGGGCTGGGCCCTTCCTCGTGGGAGAAGGATCCGACCGTTCGCCTTTTCAGAAAGAGTCTCTGCCGAGGCGGAGCGCCGTGAGATGTTCCGTGTCTGGGAAAGCACAGATCCCCAGTGCTGTTGTGCCTGTAGGTAGGGTGCCAAGGGACGGTGAAGAGCAGCAAGAGCTTTCAGGGCTGGGCCCTTCCTCGTGGGAGAAGGATCCGACCGTTCGCCTTTTCAGAAAGAGGCTCTGCCGAGGCTGAGCGCCGTGAGATGTTCCGTGTCTGGGAAAGTACAGATCCCCAGTGCTGTTGTGCCTGTAGGTAGAGTGCCAAGGGACGGTGAAGAGCAGCAAGAGCTTTCAGGGCTGGGCCCTTCCTCGTGGGAGAAGGATCCGACCGTTCGCCTTTTCAGAAAGAGTCTCTGCCGAGGCTGAGCGCCGTGAGATGTTCCGTGTCTGGGAAAGCACAGATCCCCAGTGCTGTTGTGCCTGTAGGTAGGGTGCCAAGGGACGGTGAAGAGCAACAAGAGCTTTCAGGGCTGGGCCCTTCCTCGTGGGAGAAGGATCCGACCGTTCGCCTTTTCAGAAAGAGGCTCTGCCGAGGCTGAGCGCCGTGAGATGTTCCGTGTCTGGGAAAGCACAGATCCCCAGTGCTGTTGTGCCTGTAGGTAGGGTGCCAAGGGACGGTGAAGAGCAGCAAGAGCTTTCAGGGCTGGGCCCTTCCTCGTGGGAGAAGGATCCGACCGTTCGCCTTTTCAGAAAGAGTCTCTGCCGAGGCTGAGCGCCGTGAGATGTTCTGTGTCTGGGAAAGCACAGATCCCCAGTGCTGTTGTGCCTGTAGGTAGGGTGCCAAGGGACGGTGAAGAGCAACAAGAGCTTTCAGGGCTGGGCCCTTCCTCGTGGGAGAAGGATCCGACCGTTCGCCTTTTCAGAAAGAGGCTCTGCCGAGGCTGAGCGCCGTGAGATGTTCCGTGTCTGGGAAAGCACAGATCCCCAGTGCTGTTGTGCCTGTAGGTAGGGTGCCAAGGGACGGTGAAGAGCAGCAAGAGCTTTCAGGGCTGGGCCCTTCCTCGTGGGAGAAGGATCCGACCGTTCGCCTTTTCAGAAAGAGGCTCTGCCGAGGCTGAGCGCCGTGAGATGTTCCGTCTCTGGGAAAGCACAGATCCCCAGTGCTGTTGTGCCTGTAGGTAGGGTGCCAAGGGACGGTGAAGAGCAGCAAGAGCTTTCAGGGCTGGGCCCTTCCTCGTGGGAGAAGGATCCGACCGTTCGCCTTTTCAGAAAGAGTCTCTGCCGAGGCTGAGCGCCGTGAGATGTTCCGTCTCTGGGAAAGCACAGATCCCCAGTGCTGTTGTGCCTGTAGGTAGGGTGCCAAGGGACGGTGAAGAGCAGCAAGAGCTTTCAGGGCTGGGCCCTTCCTCGTGGGAGAAGGATCCGACCGTTCGCCTTTTCAGAAAGAGGCTTGCCGAGGCGGAGCGCCGTGAGATGTTCCGTCTCTGGGAAAGCACAGATCCCCAGTGCTGTTGTGCCTGTAGGTAGGGTGCCAAGGGACGGTGAAGAGCAGCAAGAGCTTTCAGGGCTGGGCCCTTCCTCGTGGGAGAAGGATCCGACCGTTCGCCTTTTCAGAAAGAGGCTCTGCCGAGGCTAGAGCGCCGTGAGATGTTCCGTGTCTGGGAAAGCACAGATCCCCAGTGCTGTTGTGCCTGTAGGTAGGGTGCCAAGGGACGGTGAAGAGCAGCAAGAGCTTTCAGGGCTGGGCCCTTCCTCGTGGGAGAAGGATCCGACCGTTCGCCTTTTCAGAAAGAGGCTCTGCCGAGGCTGAGCGCCGTGAGATGTTCCATCTCTGGGAAAGCACAGATCCCCAGTGCTGTTGTGCCTGTAGGTAGGGTGCCAAGGGACGGTGAAGAGCAGCAAGAGCTTTCAGGGCTGGGCCCTTCCTCGTGGGAGAAGGATCCGACCGTTCGCCTTTTCAGAAAGAGGCTTGCCGAGGCGGAGCGCCGTGAGATGTTCCGTCTCTGGGAAAGCACAGATCCCCAGTGCTGTTGTGCCTGTAGGTAGGGTGCCAAGGGACGGTGAAGAGCAGCAAGAGCTTTCAGGGCTGGGCCCTTCCTCGTGGGAGAAGGATCCGACCGTTCGCCTTTTCAGAAAGAGTCTCTGCCGAGGCTAGAGCGCCGTGAGATGTTCCGTGTCTGGGAAAGCACAGATCCCCAGTGCTGTTGTGCCTGTAGGTAGGGTGCCAAGGGACGGTGAAGAGCAGCAAGAGCTTTCAGGGCTGGGCCCTTCCTCGTGGGAGAAGGATCCGACCGTTCGCCTTTTCAGAAAGAGGCTTGCCGAGGCGGAGCGCCGTGAGATGTTCCGTGTCTGGGAAAGCACAGATCCCCAGTGCTGTTGTGCCTGTAGGTAGGGTGCCAAGGGACGGTGAAGAGCAACAAGAGCTTTCAGGGCTGGGCCCTTCCTCGTGGGAGAAGGATCCGACCGTTCGCCTTTTCAGAAAGAGGCTCTGCCGAGGCTGAGCGCCGTGAGATGTTCCGTGTCTGGGAAAGCACAGATCCCCAGTGCTGTTGTGCCTGTAGGTAGGGTGCCAAGGGACGGTGAAGAGCAGCAAGAGCTTTCAGGGCTGGGCCCTTCCTCGTGGGAGAAGGATCCGACCGTTCGCCTTTTCAGAAAGAGGCTCTGCCGAGGCTGAGCGCCGTGAGATGTTCCGTCTCTGGGAAAGCACAGATCCCCAGTGCTGTTGTGCCTGTAGGTAGGGTGCCAAGGGACGGTGAAGAGCAGCAAGAGCTTTCAGGGCTGGGCCCTTCCTCGTGGGAGAAGGATCCGACCGTTCGCCTTTTCAGAAAGAGTCTCTGCCGAGGCTGAGCGCCGTGAGATGTTCCGTCTCTGGGAAAGCACAGATCCCCAGTGCTGTTGTGCCTGTAGGTAGGGTGCCAAGGGACGGTGAAGAGCAGCAAGAGCTTTCAGGGCTGGGCCCTTCCTCGTGGGAGAAGGATCCGACCGTTCGCCTTTTCAGAAAGAGGCTTGCCGAGGCGGAGCGCCGTGAGATGTTCCGTCTCTGGGAAAGCACAGATCCCCAGTGCTGTTGTGCCTGTAGGTAGGGTGCCAAGGGACGGTGAAGAGCAGCAAGAGCTTTCAGGGCTGGGCCCTTCCTCGTGGGAGAAGGATCCGACCGTTCGCCTTTTCAGAAAGAGTCTCTGCCGAGGCGGAGCGCCGTGAGATGTTCCGTCTCTGGGAAAGCACAGATCCCCAGTGCTGTTGTGCCTGTAGGTAGGGTGCCAAGGGACGGTGAAGAGCAGCAAGAGCTTTCAGGGCTGGGCCCTTCCTCGTGGGAGAAGGATCCGACCGTTCGCCTTTTCAGAAAGAGTCTCTGCCGAGGCTGAGCGCCGTGAGATGTTCCGTGTCTGGGAAAGCACAGATCCCCAGTGCTGTTGTGCCTGTAGGTAGGGTGCCAAGGGACGGTGAAGAGCAACAAGAGCTTTCAGGGCTGGGCCCTTCCTCGTGGGAGAAGGATCCGACCGTTCGCCTTTTCAGAAAGAGGCTCTGCCGAGGCTGAGCGCCGTGAGATGTTCCGTGTCTGGGAAAGCACAGATCCCCAGTGCTGTTGTGCCTGTAGGTAGGGTGCCAAGGGACGGTGAAGAGCAGCAAGAGCTTTCAGGGCTGGGCCCTTCCTCGTGGGAGAAGGATCCGACCGTTCGCCTTTTCAGAAAGAGGCTCTGCCGAGGCTGAGCGCCGTGAGATGTTCCGTGTCTGGGAAAGCACAGATCCCCAGTGCTGTTGTGCCTGTAGGTAGGGTGCCAAGGGACGGTGAAGAGCAGCAAGAGCTTTCAGGGCTGGGCCCTTCCTCGTGGGAGAAGGATCCGACCGTTCGCCTTTTCAGAAAGAGTCTCTGCCGAGGCTGAGCGCCGTGAGATGTTCCGTCTCTGGGAAAGCACAGATCCCCAGTGCTGTTGTGCCTGTAGGTAGGGTGCCAAGGGACGGTGAAGAGCAGCAAGAGCTTTCAGGGCTGGGCCCTTCCTCGTGGGAGAAGGATCCGACCGTTCGCCTTTTCAGAAAGAGGCTCTGCCGAGGCTGAGCGCCGTGAGATGTTCCGTCTCTGGGAAAGCACAGATCCCCAGTGCTGTTGTGCCTGTAGGTAGGGTGCCAAGGGACGGTGAAGAGCAACAAGAGCTTTCAGGGCTGGGCCCTTCCTCGTGGGAGAAGGATCCGACCGTTCGCCTTTTCAGAAAGAGGCTCTGCCGAGGCTGAGCGCCGTGAGATGTTCCGTGTCTGGGAAAGCACAGATCCCCAGTGCTGTTGTGCCTGTAGGTAGGGTGCCAAGGGACGGTGAAGAGCAGCAAGAGCTTTCAGGGCTGGGCCCTTCCTCGAGGGAGAAGGATCCGACCGTTCGCCTTTTCAGAAAGAGGCTCTGCCGAGGCTGAGTGCCGTGAGATGTTCCGTGTCTGGGAAAGCACAGATCCCCAGTGCTGTTGTGCCTGTAGGTAGGGTGCCAAGGGACGGTGAAGAGCAGCAAGAGCTTTCAGGGCTGGGCCCTTCCTCGTGGGAGAAGGATCCGACCGTTCGCCTTTTCAGAAAGAGGCTCTACCGAGGCTGAGCGCCGTGAGATGTTCCGTGTCTGGGAAAGCACAGATCCCCAGTGCTGTTGTGCCTGTAGGTAGGGTGCCAAGGGACGGTGAAGAGCAGCAAGAGCTTTCAGGGCTGGGCCCTTCCTCGTGGGAGAAGGATCCGACCGTTCGCCTTTTTCTGAAAGAGACTTGCCGAGGCTGAGCGCCGTGAGATATTCCGTGTCTGGGAAAGCACAGATCCCCAGTGCTGTTGTGCCTGTAGGTAGGGTGCCAAGGGACGGTGAAGAGCAGCAAGAGCTTTCAGGGATGGGCCCTTCCTTGTGGGAGAAGGATCCGACCGTTCGCCTTTTCAGAAAGAGGCTCTGCCGAGGCTGAGCGCCGTGAGATGTTCCGTGTCTGGGAAAGCACAGATCCCCAGTGCTGTTGTGCCTGTAGGTAGGGTGCCAAGGGACGGTGAAGAGCAGCAAGAGCTTTCAGGGCTGGGCCCTTCCTCGTGGGAGAAGGATCCGACCGTTCGCCTTTTCGAAAGAGGCTCTGCCGAGGCGGAGCGCCATGAGATGTTCTGTGTCTGGGAAAGCACAGATCCCCAGTGCTGTTGTGCCTGTAGGTAGGGTGCCAAGGGACGGTGAAGAGCAGCAAGAGCTTTCAGGGCTGGGCCCTTCCTCGTGGGAGAAGGATCCGACCGTTCGCCTATTCAGAAAGAGGCTCAGCCTAGGCTGAGCACCGTGAGATGTTCCGTCTCTGGGAAAGCACAGATCCCCAGTGCTGTTGTGCCTGTAGGTAGGGTGCCAAGGGACGGTGAAGAGCAGCAAGAGCTTTCAGGGCTGGGCCCTTCCTCGGGGGAGAAGGATCCGACCGTTCGCCTTTTCAGAAAGAGGCTCTGCCGAGGCTGAGCGCCGTGAGATGTTCCGTCTCTGGGAAAGCACAGATCCCCAGTGCTGTTGTGCCAGTAGGTAGGGTGCCAAGGGACGGTGAAGAGCAGCAAGAGCTTTCAGGGCTGGGCCCTTCCTCGTGGGAGAAGGATCCGACCGTTCGCCTTTTCGAAAGAGGCTCTGCCCAGGCGGAGCGCCATGAGATGTTCTGTGTCTGGGAAAGCACAGATCCCCAGTGCTGTTGTGCCTGTAGGTAGGGTGCCAAGGGACGGTGAAGAGCAGCAAGAGCTTTCAGGGCTGGGCCCTTCCTCGTGGGAGAAGGATCCGACCGTTCGCCTTTTCAGAAAGAGGCTCTGCCGAGGCTGAGCGCCGTGAGATGTTCCGTCTCTGGGAAAGCACAGATCCCCAGTGCTGTTGTGCCTGTAGGTAGGGTGCCAAGGGACGGTGAAGAGCAGCAAGAGCTTTCAGGGCTGGGCCCTTCCTCATGGGAGAAGGATCCGACCGTTCGCCTTTTCAGAAAGAGGCTCTGCCGAGGCTGAGCGCCGTGAGATGTTCCGTGTCTGGGAAAGCACAGATCCCCAGTGCTGTTGTGCCTGTAGGTAGGGTGCCAAGGGACGGTGAAGAGCAGCAAGAGCTTTCAGGGCTGGGCCCTTCCTCGTGGGAGAAGGATCCGACCGTTCGCCTTTTCAGAAAGAGGCTCTGCCGAGGCTGAGCGCCGTGAGATGTTCCGTCTCTGGGAAAGCACAGATCCCCAGTGCTGTTGTGCCTGTAGGTAGGGTGCCAAGGGACGGTGAAGAGCAGCAAGAGCTTTCAGGGCTGGGCCCTTCCTCGTGGGAGAAGGATCCGACCGTTCGCCTTTTCAGAAAGAGTCTCTGCCGAGGCTGAGCGCCGTGAGATGTTCCGTCTCTGGGAAAGCACAGATCCCCAGTGCTGTTGTGCCTGTAGGTAGGGTGCCAAGGGACGGTGAAGAGCAGCAAGAGCTTTCAGGGCTGGGCCCTTCCTCGTGGGAGAAGGATCCGACCGTTCGCCTTTTCAGAAAGAGGCTTGCCGAGGCGGAGCGCCGTGAGATGTTCCGTCTCTGGGAAAGCACAGATCCCCAGTGCTGTTGTGCCTGTAGGTAGGGTGCCAAGGGACGGTGAAGAGCAGCAAGAGCTTTCAGGGCTGGGCCCTTCCTCGTGGGAGAAGGATCCGACCGTTCGCCTTTTCAGAAAGAGTCTCTGCCGAGGCTAGAGCGCCGTGAGATGTTCCGTGTCTGGGAAAGCACAGATCCCCAGTGCTGTTGTGCCTGTAGGTAGGGTGCCAAGGGACGGTGAAGAGCAGCAAGAGCTTTCAGGGCTGGGCCCTTCCTCGTGGGAGAAGGATCCGACCGTTCGCCTTTTCAGAAAGAGGCTTGCCGAGGCGGAGCGCCGTGAGATGTTCCGTCTCTGGGAAAGCACAGATCCCCAGTGCTGTTGTGCCTGTAGGTAGGGTGCCAAGGGACGGTGAAGAGCAGCAAGAGCTTTCAGGGCTGGGCCCTTCCTCGTGGGAGAAGGATCCGACCGTTCGCCTTTTCAGAAAGAGTCTCTGCCGAGGCTAGAGCGCCGTGAGATGTTCCGTGTCTGGGAAAGCACAGATCCCCAGTGCTGTTGTGCCTGTAGGTAGGGTGCCAAGGGACGGTGAAGAGCAACAAGAGCTTTCAGGGCTGGGCCCTTCCTCGTGGGAGAAGGATCCGACCGTTCGCCTTTTCAGAAAGAGGCTCTGCCGAGGCTGAGCGCCGTGAGATGTTCCGTGTCTGGGAAAGCACAGATCCCCAGTGCTGTTGTGCCTGTAGGTAGGGTGCCAAGGGACGGTGAAGAGCAGCAAGAGCTTTCAGGGCTGGGCCCTTCCTCGTGGGAGAAGGATCCGACCGTTCGCCTTTTCAGAAAGAGGCTCTGCCGAGGCTGAGCGCCGTGAGATGTTCTGTCTCTGGGAAAGCACAGATCCCCAGTGCTGTTGTGCCTGTAGGTAGGGTGCCAAGGGACGGTGAAGAGCAGCAAGAGCTTTCAGGGCTGGGCCCTTCCTCGTGGGAGAAGGATCCGACCGTTCGCCTTTTCAGAAAGAGTCTCTGCCGAGGCTGAGCGCCGTGAGATGTTCCGTCTCTGGGAAAGCACAGATCCCCAGTGCTGTTGTGCCTGTAGGTAGGGTGCCAAGGGACGGTGAAGAGCAGCAAGAGCTTTCAGGGCTGGGCCCTTCCTCGTGGGAGAAGGATCCGACCGTTCGCCTTTTCAGAAAGAGGCTCTGCCGAGGCTGAGCGCCGTGAGATGTTCCGTCTCTGGGAAAGCACAGATCCCCAGTGCTGTTGTGCCTGTAGGTAGGGTGCCAAGGGACGGTGAAGAGCAACAAGAGCTTTCAGGGCTGGGCCCTTCCTCGTGGGAGAAGGATCCGACCGTTCGCCTTTTCAGAAAGAGGCTCTGCCGAGGCTGAGCGCCGTGAGATGTTCCGTGTCTGGGAAAGCACAGATCCCCAGTGCTGTTGTGCCTGTAGGTAGGGTGCCAAGGGACGGTGAAGAGCAGCAAGAGCTTTCAGGGCTGGGCCCTTCCTCGAGGGAGAAGGATCCGACCGTTCGCCTTTTCAGAAAGAGGCTCTGCCGAGGCTGAGTGCCGTGAGATGTTCCGTGTCTGGGAAAGCACAGATCCCCAGTGCTGTTGTGCCTGTAGGTAGGGTGCCAAGGGACGGTGAAGAGCAGCAAGAGCTTTCAGGGCTGGGCCCTTCCTCGTGGGAGAAGGATCCGACCGTTCGCCTTTTCAGAAAGAGGCTCTGCCGAGGCTGAGCGCCGTGAGATGTTCCGTGTCTGGGAAAGCACAGATCCCCAGTGCTGTTGTGCCTGTAGGTAGGGTGCCAAGGGACGGTGAAGAGCAGCAAGAGCTTTCAGGGCTGGGCCCTTCCTCGTGGGAGAAGGATCCGACCGTTCGCCTTTTCAGAAAGAGTCTCTGCCGAGGCTGAGCGCCGTGAGATGTTCCGTCTCTGGGAAAGCACAGATCCCCAGTGCTGTTGTGCCTGTAGGTAGGGTGCCAAGGGACGGTGAAGAGCAGCAAGAGCTTTCAGGGCTGGGCCCTTCCTCGTGGGAGAAGGATCCGACCGTTCGCCTTTTCAGAAAGAGGCTTGCCGAGGCGGAGCGCCGTGAGATGTTCCGTCTCTGGGAAAGCACAGATCCCCAGTGCTGTTGTGCCTGTAGGTAGGGTGCCAAGGGACGGTGAAGAGCAGCAAGAGCTTTCAGGGCTGGGCCCTTCCTCGTGGGAGAAGGATCCGACCGTTCGCCTTTTCAGAAAGAGTCTCTGCCGAGGCTAGAGCGCCGTGAGATGTTCCGTGTCTGGGAAAGCACAGATCCCCAGTGCTGTTGTGCCTGTAGGTAGGGTGCCAAGGGACGGTGAAGAGCAGCAAGAGCTTTCAGGGCTGGGCCCTTCCTCGTGGGAGAAGGATCCGACCGTTCGCCTTTTCAGAAAGAGGCTCTGCCGAGGCTGAGCGCCGTGAGATGTTCCGTCTCTGGGAAAGCACAGATCCCCAGTGCTGTTGTGCCTGTAGGTAGGGTGCCAAGGGACGGTGAAGAGCAGCAAGAGCTTTCAGGGCTGGGCCCTTCCTCGTGGGAGAAGGATCCGACCGTTCGCCTTTTCAGAAAGAGGCTCTGCCGAGGCTGAGCGCCGTGAGATGTTCCGTCTCTGGGAAAGCACAGATCCCCAGTGCTGTTGTGCCTGTAGGTAGGGTGCCAAGGGACGGTGAAGAGCAGCAAGAGCTTTCAGGGCTGGGCCCTTCCTCGTGGGAGAAGGATCCGACCGTTCGCCTTTTCAGAAAGAGTCTCTGCCGAGGCTGAGCGCCGTGAGATGTTCCGTCTCTGGGAAAGCACAGATCCCCAGTGCTGTTGTGCCTGTAGGTAGGGTGCCAAGGGACGGTGAAGAGCAGCAAGAGCTTTCAGGGCTGGGCCCTTCCTCGTGGGAGAAGGATCCGACCGTTCGCCTTTTCAGAAAGAGGCTTGCCGAGGCGGAGCGCCGTGAGATGTTCCGTCTCTGGGAAAGCACAGATCCCCAGTGCTGTTGTGCCTGTAGGTAGGGTGCCAAGGGACGGTGAAGAGCAGCAAGAGCTTTCAGGGCTGGGCCCTTCCTCGTGGGAGAAGGATCCGACCGTTCGCCTTTTCAGAAAGAGGCTCTGCCGAGGCTAGAGCGCCGTGAGATGTTCCGTGTCTGGGAAAGCACAGATCCCCAGTGCTGTTGTGCCTGTAGGTAGGGTGCCAAGGGACGGTGAAGAGCAGCAAGAGCTTTCAGGGCTGGGCCCTTCCTCGTGGGAGAAGGATCCGACCGTTCGCCTTTTCAGAAAGAGGCTCTGCCGAGGCTGAGCGCCGTGAGATGTTCCGTGTCTGGGAAAGCACAGATCCCCAGTGCTGTTGTGCCTGTAGGTAGGGTGCCAAGGGACGGTGAAGAGCAGCAAGAGCTTTCAGGGCTGGGCCCTTCCTCGTGGGAGAAGGATCCGACCGTTCGCCTTTTCAGAAAGAGTCTCTGCCGAGGCTGAGCGCCGTGAGATGTTCTGTGTCTGGGAAAGCACAGATCCCCAGTGCTGTTGTGCCTGTAGGTAGGGTGCCAAGGGACGGTGAAGAGCAACAAGAGCTTTCAGGGCTGGGCCCTTCCTCGTGGGAGAAGGATCCGACCGTTCGCCTTTTCAGAAAGAGGCTCTGCCGAGGCTGAGCGCCATGAGATGTTCCGTGTCTGGGAAAGCACAGATCCCCAGTGCTGTTGTGCCTGTAGGTAGGGTGCCAAGGGACGGTGAAGAGCAGCAAGAGCTTTCAGGGCTGGGCCCTTCCTCGTGGGAGAAGGATCCGACCGTTCGCCTTTTCAGAAAGAGGCTCTGCCGAGGCTGAGCGCCGTGAGATGTTCCGTCTCTGGGAAAGCACAGATCCCCAGTGCTGTTGTGCCTGTAGGTAGGGTGCCAAGGGACGGTGAAGAGCAGCAAGAGCTTTCAGGGCTGGGCCCTTCCTCGTGGGAGAAGGATCCGACCGTTCGCCTTTTCAGAAAGAGTCTCTGCCGAGGCTGAGCGCCGTGAGATGTTCCGTCTCTGGGAAAGCACAGATCCCCAGTGCTGTTGTGCCTGTAGGTAGGGTGCCAAGGGACGGTGAAGAGCAGCAAGAGCTTTCAGGGCTGGGCCCTTCCTCGTGGGAGAAGGATCCGACCGTTCGCCTTTTCAGAAAGAGGCTTGCCGAGGCGGAGCGCCGTGAGATGTTCCGTCTCTGGGAAAGCACAGATCCCCAGTGCTGTTGTGCCTGTAGGTAGGGTGCCAAGGGACGGTGAAGAGCAGCAAGAGCTTTCAGGGCTGGGCCCTTCCTCGTGGGAGAAGGATCCGACCGTTCGCCTTTTCAGAAAGAGTCTCTGCCGAGGCTAGAGCGCCGTGAGATGTTCCGTGTCTGGGAAAGCACAGATCCCCAGTGCTGTTGTGCCTGTAGGTAGGGTGCCAAGGGACGGTGAAGAGCAGCAAGAGCTTTCAGGGCTGGGCCCTTCCTCGTGGGAGAAGGATCCGACCGTTCGCCTTTTCAGAAAGAGGCTCTGCCGAGGCTGAGCGCCGTGAGATGTTCCGTGTCTGGGAAAGCACAGATCCCCAGTGCTGTTGTGCCTGTAGGTAGGGTGCCAAGGGACGGTGAAGAGCAACAAGAGCTTTCAGGGCTGGGCCCTTCCTCGTGGGAGAAGGATCCGACCGTTCGCCTTTTCAGAAAGAGGCTCTGCCGAGGCTGAGCGCCGTGAGATGTTCCGTGTCTGGGAAAGCACAGATCCCCAGTGCTGTTGTGCCTGTAGGTAGGGTGCCAAGGGACGGTGAAGAGCAGCAAGAGCTTTCAGGGCTGGGCCCTTCCTCGTGGGAGAAGGATCCGACCGTTCGCCTTTTCAGAAAGAGTCTCTGCCGAGGCTGAGCGCCGTGAGATGTTCCGTGTCTGGGAAAGCACAGATCCCCAGTGCTGTTGTGCCTGTAGGTAGGGTGCCAAGGGACGGTGAAGAGCAGCAAGAGCTTTCAGGGCTGGGCCCTTCCTCGAGGGAGAAGGATCCGACCGTTCGCCTTTTCAGAAAGAGGCTCTGCCGAGGCTGAGTGCCGTGAGATGTTCCGTGTCTGGGAAAGCACAGATCCCCAGTGCTGTTGTGCCTGTAGGTAGGGTGCCAAGGGACGGTGAAGAGCAGCAAGAGCTTTCAGGGCTGGGCCCTTCCTCGTGGGAGAAGGATCCGACCGTTCGCCTTTTCAGAAAGAGGCTCTACCGAGGCTGAGCGCCGTGAGATGTTCCGTGTCTGGGAAAGCACAGATCCCCAGTGCTGTTGTGCCTGTAGGTAGGGTGCCAAGGGACGGTGAAGAGCAGCAAGAGCTTTCAGGGATGGGCCCTTCCTTGTGGGAGAAGGATCCGACCGTTCGCCTTTTCAGAAAGAGGCTCTGCCGAGGCTGAGCGCCGTGAGATGTTCCGTGTCTGGGAAAGCACAGATCCCCAGTGCTGTTGTGCCTGTAGGTAGGGTGCCAAGGGACGGTGAAGAGCAGCAAGAGCTTTCAGGGCTGGGCCCTTCCTCGTGGGAGAAGGATCCGACCGTTCGCCTTTTCGAAAGAGGCTCTGCCGAGGCGGAGCGCCATGAGATGTTCTGTGTCTGGGAAAGCACAGATCCCCAGTGCTGTTGTGCCTGTAGGTAGGGTGCCAAGGGACGGTGAAGAGCAGCAAGAGCTTTCAGGGCTGGGCCCTTCCTCGGGGGAGAAGGATCCGACCGTTCGCCTTTTCAGAAAGAGGCTCTGCCGAGGCTGAGCGCCGTGAGATGTTCCGTCTCTGGGAAAGCACAGATCCCCAGTGCTGTTGTGCCAGTAGGTAGGGTGCCAAGGGACGGTGAAGAGCAGCAAGAGCTTTCAGGGCTGGGCCCTTCCTCGTGGGAGAAGGATCCGACCGTTCGCCTTTTCGAAAGAGGCTCTGCCGAGGCGGAGCGCCATGAGATGTTCTGTGTCTGGGAAAGCACAGATCCCCAGTGCTGTTGTGCCTGTAGGTAGGGTGCCAAGGGACGGTGAAGAGCAGCAAGAGCTTTCAGGGCTGGGCCCTTCCTCGTGGGAGAAGGATCCGACCGTTCGCCTTTTCAGAAAGAGGCTCTGCCGAGGCTGAGCGCCGTGAGATGTTCCGTGTCTGGGAAAGCACAGATCCCCAGTGCTGTTGTGCCTGTAGGTAGGGTGCCAAGGGATGGTGAAGAGCAGCAAGAGCTTTCAGGGCTGGGCCCTTCCTCGGGGGAGAAGGATCCGACCGTTCGCCTTTTCAGAAAGAGGCTCTGCCGAGGCTGAGCGCCGAGAGATGTTCCGTGTCTGGGAAAGCACAGATCCCCAGTGCTGTTGTGCCTGTAGGTAGGGTGCCAAGGGACGGTGAAGAGCAGCAAGATCTTTCAGGGCTGGGCCCTTCCTCGTGGGAGAAGGATCCGACCGTTCGCCTTTTCAGAAAGAGGCTCTACCGAGGCTGAGCGCCGTGAGATGTTCCGTGTCTGGGAAAGCACAGATCCCCAGTGCTGTTGTGCCTGTAGGTAGGGTGCCAAGGGACGGTGAAGAGCAGCAAGAGCTTTCAGGGCTGGGCCCTTCCTCGTGGGAGAAGGATCCGACCGTTCGCCTTTTTCTGAAAGAGACTTGCCGAGGCTGAGCGCCGTGAGATGTTCCGTGTCTGGGAAAGCACAGATCCCCAGTGCTGTTGTGCCTGTAGGTAGGGTGCCAAGGGACGGTGAAGAGCAGCAAGAGCTTTCAGGGCTGGGCCCTTCCTCGTGGGAGAAGGATCCGACCGTTCGCCTTTTCAGAAAGAGTCTCTGCCGAGGCTGAGAGCCGTGAGATGTTCCGTCTCTGCGAAAGCACAGATCCCCAGTGCTGTTGTGCCTGTAGGTAGGGTGCCAAGGGACGTTGAAGAGCAGCAAGAGCTTTCAGGGCTGGGCCCTTCCTCGTGGGAGAAGGATCCGACCGTTCGCCTTTTCAGAAAGAGTCTCTGCCGAGGCTGAGCGCCGTGAGATGTTCCGTGTCTGGGAAAGCACAGATCCCCAGTGCTGTTGTGCCTGTAGGTAGGGTGCCAAGGGACGGTGAAGAGCAGCAAGAGCTTTCAGGGCTGGGCCCTTCCTCGTGGGAGAAGGATCCGACCGTTCGCCTTTTCAGAAAGAGGCTCTGCCGAGGCTGAGCGCCGTGAGATGTTCCGTGTCTGGGAAAGCACAGATCCCCAGTGCTGTTGTGCCAGTAGGTAGGGTGCCAAGGGACGGTGAAGAGCAGCAAGAGCTTTCAGGGCTGGGCCCTTCCTCGTGGGAGAAGGATCCGACCGTTCGCCTTTTCGAAAGAGGCTCTGCCGAGGCGGAGCGCCATGAGATGTTCTGTGTCTGGGAAAGCACAGATCCCCAGTGCTGTTGTGCCTGTAGGTAGGGTGCCAAGGGACGGTGAAGAGCAGCAAGAGCTTTCAGGGCTGGGCCCTTCCTCGTGGGAGAAGGATCCGACCGTTCGCCTTTTCAGAAAGAGGCTCTGCCGAGGCTGAGCGCCGTGAGATGTTCCGTGTCTGGGAAAGCACAGATCCCCAGTGCTGTTGTGCCTGTAGGTAGGGTGCCAAGGGATGGTGAAGAGCAGCAAGAGCTTTCAGGGCTGGGCCCTTCCTCGGGGGAGAAGGATCCGACCGTTCGCCTTTTCAGAAAGAGGCTCTGCCGAGGCTGAGCGCCGAGAGATGTTCCGTGTCTGGGAAAGCACAGATCCCCAGTGCTGTTGTGCCTGTAGGTAGGGTGCCAAGGGACGGTGAAGAGCAGCAAGATCTTTCAGGGCTGGGCCCTTCCTCGTGGGAGAAGGATCCGACCGTTCGCCTTTTCAGAAAGAGGCTCTACCGAGGCTGAGCGCCGTGAGATGTTCCGTGTCTGGGAAAGCACAGATCCCCAGTGCTGTTGTGCCTGTAGGTAGGGTGCCAAGGGACGGTGAAGAGCAGCAAGAGCTTTCAGGGCTGGGCCCTTCCTCGTGGGAGAAGGATCCGACCGTTCGCCTTTTTCTGAAAGAGACTTGCCGAGGCTGAGCGCCGTGAGATGTTCCGTGTCTGGGAAAGCACAGATCCCCAGTGCTGTTGTGCCTGTAGGTAGGGTGCCAAGGGACGGTGAAGAGCAGCAAGAGCTTTCAGGGCTGGGCCCTTCCTCGTGGGAGAAGGATCCGACCGTTCGCCTTTTCAGAAAGAGTCTCTGCCGAGGCTGAGAGCCGTGAGATGTTCCGTCTCTGCGAAAGCACAGATCCCCAGTGCTGTTGTGCCTGTAGGTAGGGTGCCAAGGGACGTTGAAGAGCAGCAAGAGCTTTCAGGGCTGGGCCCTTCCTCGTGGGAGAAGGATCCGACCGTTCGCCTTTTCAGAAAGAGTCTCTGCCGAGGCTGAGCGCCGTGAGATGTTCCGTCTCTGGGAAAGCACAGATCCCCAGTGCTGTTGTGCCTGTAGGTAGGGTGCCAAGGGACGGTGAAGAGCAGCAAGAGCTTTCAGGGCTGGGCCCTTCCTCGTGGGAGAAGGATCCGACCGTTCGCCTTTTCAGAAAGAGGCTTGCCGAGGCGGAGCGCCGTGAGATGTTCCGTCTCTGGGAAAGCACAGATCCCCAGTGCTGTTGTGCCTGTAGGTAGGGTGCCAAGGGACGGTGAAGAGCAGCAAGAGCTTTCAGGGCTGGGCCCTTCCTCGTGGGAGAAGGATCCGACCGTTCGCCTTTTCAGAAAGAGTCTCTGCCGAGGCTAGAGCGCCGTGAGATGTTCCGTGTCTGGGAAAGCACAGATCCCCAGTGCTGTTGTGCCTGTAGGTAGGGTGCCAAGGGACGGTGAAGAGCAGCAAGAGCTTTCAGGGCTGGGCCCTTCCTCGTGGGAGAAGGATCCGACCGTTCGCCTTTTCAGAAAGAGGCTCTGCCGAGGCTGAGCGCCGTGAGATGTTCCGTGTCTGGGAAAGTACAGATCCCCAGTGCTGTTGTGCCTGTAGGTAGAGTGCCAAGGGACGGTGAAGAGCAGCAAGAGCTTTCAGGGCTGGGCCCTTCCTCGTGGGAGAAGGATCCGACCGTTCGCCTTTTCAGAAAGAGTCTCTGCCGAGGCTGAGCGCCGTGAGATGTTCCGTGTCTGGGAAAGCACAGATCCCCAGTGCTGTTGTGCCTGTAGGTAGGGTGCCAAGGGACGGTGAAGAGCAACAAGAGCTTTCAGGGCTGGGCCCTTCCTCGTGGGAGAAGGATCCGACCGTTCGCCTTTTCAGAAAGAGGCTCTGCCGAGGCTGAGCGCCGTGAGATGTTCCGTGTCTGGGAAAGCACAGATCCCCAGTGCTGTTGTGCCTGTAGGTAGGGTGCCAAGGGACGGTGAAGAGCAGCAAGAGCTTTCAGGGCTGGGCCCTTCCTCGTGGGAGAAGGATCCGACCGTTCGCCTTTTCAGAAAGAGGCTCTGCCGAGGCTGAGCGCCGTGAGATGTTCTGTCTCTGGGAAAGCACAGATCCCCAGTGCTGTTGTGCCTGTAGGTAGGGTGCCAAGGGACGGTGAAGAGCAGCAAGAGCTTTCAGGGCTGGGCCCTTCCTCGTGGGAGAAGGATCCGACCGTTCGCCTTTTCAGAAAGAGTCTCTGCCGAGGCTGAGCGCCGTGAGATGTTCCGTCTCTGGGAAAGCACAGATCCCCAGTGCTGTTGTGCCTGTAGGTAGGGTGCCAAGGGACGGTGAAGAGCAGCAAGAGCTTTCAGGGCTGGGCCCTTCCTCGAGGGAGAAGGATCCGACCGTTCGCCTTTTCAGAAAGAGGCTCTGCCGAGGCTGAGTGCCGTGAGATGTTCCGTGTCTGGGAAAGCACAGATCCCCAGTGCTGTTGTGCCTGTAGGTAGGGTGCCAAGGGACGGTGAAGAGCAGCAAGAGCTTTCAGGGCTGGGCCCTTCCTCGAGGGAGAAGGATCCGACCGTTCGCCTTTTCAGAAAGAGGCTCTGCCGAGGCTGAGTGCCGTGAGATGTTCCGTGTCTGGGAAAGCACAGATCCCCAGTGCTGTTGTGCCTGTAGGTAGGGTGCCAAGGGACGGTGAAGAGCAGCAAGAGCTTTCAGGGCTGGGCCCTTCCTCGTGGGAGAAGGATCCGACCGTTCGCCTTTTCAGAAAGAGGCTCTGCCGAGGCTGAGTGCCGTGAGATGTTCCGTGTCTGGGAAAGCACAGATCCCCAGTGCTGTTGTGCCTGTAGGTAGGGTGCCAAGGGACGGTGAAGAGCAGCAAGAGCTTTCAGGGCTGGGCCCTTCCTCGTGGGAGAAGGATCCGACCGTTCGCCTTTTCAGAAAGAGGCTTGCCGAGGCGGAGCGCCGTGAGATGTTCCGTCTCTGGGAAAGCACAGATCCCCAGTGCTGTTGTGCCTGTAGGTAGGGTGCCAAGGGACGGTGAAGAGCAGCAAGAGCTTTCAGGGCTGGGCCCTTCCTCGTGGGAGAAGGATCCGACCGTTCGCCTTTTCAGAAAGAGTCTCTGCCGAGGCTAGAGCGCCGTGAGATGTTCCGTGTCTGGGAAAGCACAGATCCCCAGTGCTGTTGTGCCTGTAGGTAGGGTGCCAAGGGACGGTGAAGAGCAGCAAGAGCTTTCAGGGCTGGGCCCTTCCTCGTGGGAGAAGGATCCGACCGTTCGCCTTTTCAGAAAGAGGCTCTGCCGAGGCTGAGCGCCGTGAGATGTTCCGTGTCTGGGAAAGTACAGATCCCCAGTGCTGTTGTGCCTGTAGGTAGAGTGCCAAGGGACGGTGAAGAGCAGCAAGAGCTTTCAGGGCTGGGCCCTTCCTCGTGGGAGAAGGATCCGACCGTTCGCCTTTTCAGAAAGAGGCTTGCCGAGGCGGAGCGCCGTGAGATGTTCCGTCTCTGGGAAAGCACAGATCCGCAGTGCTGTTGTGCCTGTAGGTAGGGTGCCAAGGGACGGTGAAGAGCAGCAAGAGCTTTCAGGGCTGGGCCCTTCCTCGTGGGAGAAGGATCCGACCGTTCGCCTTTTCAGAAAGAGTCTCTGCCGAGGCTAGAGCGCCGTGAGATGTTCCGTGTCTGGGAAAGCACAGATCCCCAGTGCTGTTGTGCCTGTAGGTAGGGTGCCAAGGGACGGTGAAGAGCAGCAAGAGCTTTCAGGGCTGGGCCCTTCCTCGTGGGAGAAGGATCCGACCGTTCGCCTTTTTCTGAAAGAGACTTGCCGAGGCTGAGCGCCGTGAGATGTTCCGTGTCTGGGAAAGCACAGATCCCCAGTGCTGTTGTGCCTGTAGGTAGGGTGCCAAGGGACGGTGAAGAGCAGCAAGAGCTTTCAGGGCTGGGCCCTTCCTCGTGGGAGAAGGATCCGACCGTTCGCCTTTTCAGAAAGAGTCTCTGCCGAGGCTGAGAGCCGTGAGATGTTCCGTCTCTGCGAAAGCACAGATCCCCAGTGCTGTTGTGCCTGTAGGTAGGGTGCCAAGGGACGGTGAAGAGCAGCAAGAGCTTTCAGGGCTGGGCCCTTCCTCGTGGGAGAAGGATCCGACCGTTCGCCTTTTCAGAAAGAGTCTCTGCCGAGGCTGAGCGCCGTGAGATGTTCCGTCTCTGGGAAAGCACAGATCCCCAGTGCTGTTGTGCCTGTAGGTAGGGTGCCAAGGGACGGTGAAGAGCAGCAAGAGCTTTCAGGGCTGGGCCCTTCCTCGTGGGAGAAGGATCCGACCGTTCGCCTTTTCAGAAAGAGGCTTGCCGAGGCGGAGCGCCGTGAGATGTTCCGTCTCTGGGAAAGCACAGATCCCCAGTGCTGTTGTGCCTGTAGGTAGGGTGCCAAGGGACGGTGAAGAGCAGCAAGAGCTTTCAGGGCTGGGCCCTTCCTCGTGGGAGAAGGATCCGACCGTTCGCCTTTTCAGAAAGAGGCTCTGCCGAGGCTGAGCGCCGTGAGATGTTCCGTGTCTGGGAAAGTACAGATCCCCAGTGCTGTTGTGCCTGTAGGTAGAGTGCCAAGGGACGGTGAAGAGCAGCAAGAGCTTTCAGGGCTGGGCCCTTCCTCGTGGGAGAAGGATCCGACCGTTCGCCTTTTCAGAAAGAGTCTCTGCCGAGGCTGAGCGCCGTGAGATGTTCCGTCTCTGCGAAAGCACAGATCCCCAGTGCTGTTGTGCCTGTAGGTAGGGTGCCAAGGGACGGTGAAGAGCAACAAGAGCTTTCAGGGCTGGGCCCTTCCTCGTGGGAGAAGGATCCGACCGTTCGCCTTTTCAGAAAGAGGCTCTGCCGAGGCTGAGCGCCGTGAGATGTTCCGTGTCTGGGAAAGCACAGATCCCCAGTGCTGTTGTGCCTGTAGGTAGGGTGCCAAGGGACGGTGAAGAGCAGCAAGAGCTTTCAGGGCTGGGCCCTTCCTCGTGGGAGAAGGATCCGACCGTTCGCCTTTTCAGAAAGAGGCTCTGCCGAGGCTGAGCGCCGTGAGATGTTCTGTCTCTGGGAAAGCACAGATCCCCAGTGCTGTTGTGCCTGTAGGTAGGGTGCCAAGGGACGGTGAAGAGCAGCAAGAGCTTTCAGGGCTGGGCCCTTCCTCGTGGGAGAAGGATCCGACCGTTCGCCTTTTCAGAAAGAGTCTCTGCCGAGGCTGAGCGCCGTGAGATGTTCCGTCTCTGGGAAAGCACAGATCCCCAGTGCTGTTGTGCCTGTAGGTAGGGTGCCAAGGGACGGTGAAGAGCAGCAAGAGCTTTCAGGGCTGGGCCCTTCCTCGTGGGAGAAGGATCCGACCGTTCGCCTTTTCAGAAAGAGGCTCTGCCGAGGCTGAGCGCCGTGAGATGTTCCGTCTCTGGGAAAGCACAGATCCCCAGTGCTGTTGTGCCTGTAGGTAGGGTGCCAAGGGACGGTGAAGAGCAACAAGAGCTTTCAGGGCTGGGCCCTTCCTCGTGGGAGAAGGATCCGACCGTTCGCCTTTTCAGAAAGAGGCTCTGCCGAGGCTGAGCGCCGTGAGATGTTCCGTGTCTGGGAAAGCACAGATCCCCAGTGCTGTTGTGCCTGTAGGTAGGGTGCCAAGGGACGGTGAAGAGCAGCAAGAGCTTTCAGGGCTGGGCCCTTCCTCGTGGGAGAAGGATCCGACCGTTCGCCTTTTCAGAAAGAGGCTCTGCCGAGGCTGAGTGCCGTGAGATGTTCCGTGTCTGGGAAAGCACAGATCCCCAGTGCTGTTGTGCCTGTAGGTAGGGTGCCAAGGGACGGTGAAGAGCAGCAAGAGCTTTCAGGGCTGGGCCCTTCCTCGAGGGAGAAGGATCCGACCGTTCGCCTTTTCAGAAAGAGGCTCTGCCGAGGCTGAGTGCCGTGAGATGTTCCGTGTCTGGGAAAGCACAGATCCCCAGTGCTGTTGTGCCTGTAGGTAGGGTGCCAAGGGACGGTGAAGAGCAGCAAGAGCTTTCAGGGCTGGGCCCTTCCTCGTGGGAGAAGGATCCGACCGTTCGCCTTTTCAGAAAGAGGCTCTGCCGAGGCGGAGCGCCGTGAGATGTTCCGTCTCTGGGAAAGCACAGATCCCCAGTGCTGTTGTGCCTGTAGGTAGGGTGCCAAGGGACGGTGAAGAGCAGCAAGAGCTTTCAGGGCTGGGCCCTTCCTCGTGGGAGAAGGATCCGACCGTTCGCCTTTTCAGAAAGAGTCTCTGCCGAGGCTAGAGCGCCGTGAGATGTTCCGTGTCTGGGAAAGCACAGATCCCCAGTGCTGTTGTGCCTGTAGGTAGGGTGCCAAGGGACGGTGAAGAGCAGCAAGAGCTTTCAGGGCTGGGCCCTTCCTCGTGGGAGAAGGATCCGACCGTTCGCCTTTTCAGAAAGAGGCTTGCCGAGGCGGAGCGCCGTGAGATGTTCCGTGTCTGGGAAAGCACAGATCCCCAGTGCTGTTGTGCCTGTAGGTAGGGTGCCAAGGGACGGTGAAGAGCAGCAAGAGCTTTCAGGGCTGGGCCCTTCCTCGTGGGAGAAGGATCCGACCGTTCGCCTTTTCAGAAAGAGGCTCTGCCGAGGCTGAGCGCCGTGAGATGTTCCGTGTCTGGGAAAGTACAGATCCCCAGTGCTGTTGTGCCTGTAGGTAGAGTGCCAAGGGACGGTGAAGAGCAGCAAGAGCTTTCAGGGCTGGGCCCTTCCTCGTGGGAGAAGGATCCGACCGTTCGCCTTTTCAGAAAGAGTCTCTGCCGAGGCTGAGCGCCGTGAGATGTTCTGTCTCTGGGAAAGCACAGATCCCCAGTGCTGTTGTGCCTGTAGGTAGGGTGCCAAGGGACGGTGAAGAGCAACAAGAGCTTTCAGGGCTGGGCCCTTCCTCGTGGGAGAAGGATCCGACCGTTCGCCTTTTCAGAAAGAGGCTCTGCCGAGGCTGAGCGCCGTGAGATGTTCCGTGTCTGGGAAAGCACAGATCCCCAGTGCTGTTGTGCCTGTAGGTAGGGTGCCAAGGGACGGTGAAGAGCAGCAAGAGCTTTCAGGGCTGGGCCCTTCCTCGTGGGAGAAGGATCCGACCGTTCGCCTTTTCAGAAAGAGGCTCTGCCGAGGCTAGAGCGCCGTGAGATGTTCCGTGTCTGGGAAAGCACAGATCCCCAGTGCTGTTGTGCCTGTAGGTAGGGTGCCAAGGGACGGTGAAGAGCAGCAAGAGCTTTCAGGGCTGGGCCCTTCCTCGTGGGAGAAGGATCCGACCGTTCGCCTTTTCAGAAAGAGGCTCTGCCGAGGCTGAGCGCCGTGAGATGTTCCATCTCTGGGAAAGCACAGATCCCCAGTGCTGTTGTGCCTGTAGGTAGGGTGCCAAGGGACGGTGAAGAGCAGCAAGAGCTTTCAGGGCTGGGCCCTTCCTCGTGGGAGAAGGATCCGACCGTTCGCCTTTTCAGAAAGAGGCTTGCCGAGGCGGAGCGCCGTGAGATGTTCCGTCTCTGGGAAAGCACAGATCCCCAGTGCTGTTGTGCCTGTAGGTAGGGTGCCAAGGGACGGTGAAGAGCAGCAAGAGCTTTCAGGGCTGGGCCCTTCCTCGTGGGAGAAGGATCCGACCGTTCGCCTTTTCAGAAAGAGTCTCTGCCGAGGCTAGAGCGCCGTGAGATGTTCCGTGTCTGGGAAAGCACAGATCCCCAGTGCTGTTGTGCCTGTAGGTAGGGTGCCAAGGGACGGTGAAGAGCAGCAAGAGCTTTCAGGGCTGGGCCCTTCCTCGAGGGAGAAGGATCCGACCGTTCGCCTTTTCAGAAAGAGGCTTGCCGAGGCGGAGCGCCGTGAGATGTTCCGTGTCTGGGAAAGCACAGATCCCCAGTGCTGTTGTGCCTGTAGGTAGGGTGCCAAGGGACGGTGAAGAGCAGCAAGAGCTTTCAGGGCTGGGCCCTTCCTCGTGGGAGAAGGATCCGACCGTTCGCCTTTTCAGAAAGAGGCTCTGCCGAGGCTGAGCGCCGTGAGATGTTCCGTCTCTGGGAAAGCACAGATCCCCAGTGCTGTTGTGCCTGTAGGTAGGGTGCCAAGGGACGGTGAAGAGCAGCAAGAGCTTTCAGGGCTGGGCCCTTCCTCGTGGGAGAAGGATCCGACCGTTCGCCTTTTCAGAAAGAGGCTTGCCGAGGCGGAGCGCCGTGAGATGTTCCGTCTCTGGGAAAGCACAGATCCGCAGTGCTGTTGTGCCTGTAGGTAGGGTGCCAAGGGACGGTGAAGAGCAGCAAGAGCTTTCAGGGCTGGGCCCTTCCTCGTGGGAGAAGGATCCGACCGTTCGCCTTTTCAGAAAGAGTCTCTGCCGAGGCTAGAGCGCCGTGAGATGTTCCGTGTCTGGGAAAGCACAGATCCCCAGTGCTGTTGTGCCTGTAGGTAGGGTGCCAAGGGACGGTGAAGAGCAGCAAGAGCTTTCAGGGCTGGGCCCTTCCTCGTGGGAGAAGGATCCGACCGTTCGCCTTTTCAGAAAGAGTCTCTGCCGAGGCGGAGCGCCGTGAGATGTTCCGTGTCTGGGAAAGCACAGATCCCCAGTGCTGTTGTGCCTGTAGGTAGGGTGCCAAGGGACGGTGAAGAGCAGCAAGAGCTTTCAGGGCTGGGCCCTTCCTCGTGGGAGAAGGATCCGACCGTTCGCCTTTTCAGAAAGAGGCTCTGCCGAGGCTGAGCGCCGTGAGATGTTCCGTGTCTGGGAAAGTACAGATCCCCAGTGCTGTTGTGCCTGTAGGTAGAGTGCCAAGGGACGGTGAAGAGCAGCAAGAGCTTTCAGGGCTGGGCCCTTCCTCGTGGGAGAAGGATCCGACCGTTCGCCTTTTCAGAAAGAGTCTCTGCCGAGGCTGAGCGCCGTGAGATGTTCCGTGTCTGGGAAAGCACAGATCCCCAGTGCTGTTGTGCCTGTAGGTAGGGTGCCAAGGGACGGTGAAGAGCAACAAGAGCTTTCAGGGCTGGGCCCTTCCTCGTGGGAGAAGGATCCGACCGTTCGCCTTTTCAGAAAGAGGCTCTGCCGAGGCTGAGCGCCGTGAGATGTTCCGTGTCTGGGAAAGCACAGATCCCCAGTGCTGTTGTGCCTGTAGGTAGGGTGCCAAGGGACGGTGAAGAGCAGCAAGAGCTTTCAGGGCTGGGCCCTTCCTCGTGGGAGAAGGATCCGACCGTTCGCCTTTTCAGAAAGAGGCTCTGCCGAGGCTGAGCGCCGTGAGATGTTCCGTCTCTGGGAAAGCACAGATCCCCAGTGCTGTTGTGCCTGTAGGTAGGGTGCCAAGGGACGGTGAAGAGCAGCAAGAGCTTTCAGGGCTGGGCCCTTCCTCGTGGGAGAAGGATCCGACCGTTCGCCTTTTCAGAAAGAGGCTCTGCCGAGGCTGAGCGCCGTGAGATGTTCCGTGTCTGGGAAAGCACAGATCCCCAGTGCTGTTGTGCCTGTAGGTAGGGTGCCAAGGGACGGTGAAGAGCAGCAAGAGCTTTCAGGGCTGGGCCCTTCCTCGAGGGAGAAGGATCCGACCGTTCGCCTTTTCAGAAAGAGGCTCTGCCGAGGCTGAGTGCCGTGAGATGTTCCGTGTCTGGGAAAGCACAGATCCCCAGTGCTGTTGTGCCTGTAGGTAGGGTGCCAAGGGACGGTGAAGAGCAGCAAGAGCTTTCAGGGCTGGGCCCTTCCTCGTGGGAGAAGGATCCGACCGTTCGCCTTTTCAGAAAGAGGCTCTACCGAGGCTGAGCGCCGTGAGATGTTCCGTGTCTGGGAAAGCACAGATCCCCAGTGCTGTTGTGCCTGTAGGTAGGGTGCCAAGGGACGGTGAAGAGCAGCAAGAGCTTTCAGGGCTGGGCCCTTCCTCGTGGGAGAAGGATCCGACCGTTCGCCTTTTTCTGAAAGAGACTTGCCGAGGCTGAGCGCCGTGAGATATTCCGTGTCTGGGAAAGCACAGATCCCCAGTGCTGTTGTGCCTGTAGGTAGGGTGCCAAGGGACGGTGAAGAGCAGCAAGAGCTTTCAGGGATGGGCCCTTCCTCGTGGGAGAAGGATCCGACCGTTCGCCTTTTCAGAAAGAGGCTCTGCCGAGGCTGAGCGCCGTGAGATGTTCCGTGTCTGGGAAAGCACAGATCCCCAGTGCTGTTGTGCCTGTAGGTAGGGTGCCAAGGGACGGTGAAGAGCAGCAAGAGCTTTCAGGGCTGGGCCCTTCCTCGTGGGAGAAGGATCCGACCGTTCGCCTTTTCGAAAGAGGCTCTGCCGAGGCGGAGCGCCATGAGATGTTCTGTGTCTGGGAAAGCACAGATCCCCAGTGCTGTTGTGCCTGTAGGTAGGGTGCCAAGGGACGGTGAAGAGCAGCAAGAGCTTTCAGGGCTGGGCCCTTCCTCGTGGGAGAAGGATCCGACCGTTCGCCTATTCAGAAAGAGGCTCAGCCTAGGCTGAGCACCGTGAGATGTTCCGTCTCTGGGAAAGCACAGATCCCCAGTGCTGTTGTGCCTGTAGGTAGGGTGCCAAGGGACGGTGAAGAGCAGCAAGAGCTTTCAGGGCTGGGCCCTTCCTCGGGGGAGAAGGATCCGACCGTTCGCCTTTTCAGAAAGAGGCTCTGCCGAGGCTGAGCGCCGTGAGATGTTCCGTCTCTGGGAAAGCACAGATCCCCAGTGCTGTTGTGCCAGTAGGTAGGGTGCCAAGGGACGGTGAAGAGCAGCAAGAGCTTTCAGGGCTGGGCCCTTCCTCGTGGGAGAAGGATCCGACCGTTCGCCTTTTCGAAAGAGGCTCTGCCGAGGCGGAGCGCCATGAGATGTTCTGTGTCTGGGAAAGCACAGATCCCCAGTGCTGTTGTGCCTGTAGGTAGGGTGCCAAGGGACGGTGAAGAGCAGCAAGAGCTTTCAGGGCTGGGCCCTTCCTCGTGGGAGAAGGATCCGACCGTTCGCCTTTTCAGAAAGAGGCTCTGCCGAGGCTGAGCGCCGTGAGATGTTCCGTCTCTGGGAAAGCACAGATCCCCAGTGCTGTTGTGCCTGTAGGTAGGGTGCCAAGGGACGGTGAAGAGCAACAAGAGCTTTCAGGGCTGGGCCCTTCCTCATGGGAGAAGGATCCGACCGTTCGCCTTTTCAGAAAGAGGCTCTGCCGAGGCTGAGCGCCGTGAGATGTTCCGTGTCTGGGAAAGCACAGATCCCCAGTGCTGTTGTGCCTGTAGGTAGGGTGCCAAGGGACGGTGAAGAGCAGCAAGAGCTTTCAGGGCTGGGCCCTTCCTCGTGGGAGAAGGATCCGACCGTTCGCCTTTTCAGAAAGAGGCTCTGCCGAGGCTGAGCGCCGTGAGATGTTCCGTCTCTGGGAAAGCACAGATCCCCAGTGCTGTTGTGCCTGTAGGTAGGGTGCCAAGGGACGGTGAAGAGCAGCAAGAGCTTTCAGGGCTGGGCCCTTCCTCGTGGGAGAAGGATCCGACCGTTCGCCTTTTCAGAAAGAGTCTCTGCCGAGGCTGAGCGCCGTGAGATGTTCCGTCTCTGGGAAAGCACAGATCCCCAGTGCTGTTGTGCCTGTAGGTAGGGTGCCAAGGGACGGTGAAGAGCAGCAAGAGCTTTCAGGGCTGGGCCCTTCCTCGTGGGAGAAGGATCCGACCGTTCGCCTTTTCAGAAAGAGGCTTGCCGAGGCGGAGCGCCGTGAGATGTTCCGTCTCTGGGAAAGCACAGATCCCCAGTGCTGTTGTGCCTGTAGGTAGGGTGCCAAGGGACGGTGAAGAGCAGCAAGAGCTTTCAGGGCTGGGCCCTTCCTCGTGGGAGAAGGATCCGACCGTTCGCCTTTTCAGAAAGAGTCTCTGCCGAGGCTAGAGCGCCGTGAGATGTTCCGTGTCTGGGAAAGCACAGATCCCCAGTGCTGTTGTGCCTGTAGGTAGGGTGCCAAGGGACGGTGAAGAGCAGCAAGAGCTTTCAGGGCTGGGCCCTTCCTCGTGGGAGAAGGATCCGACCGTTCGCCTTTTCAGAAAGAGGCTCTGCCGAGGCTGAGCGCCGTGAGATGTTCCGTCTCTGGGAAAGCACAGATCCCCAGTGCTGTTGTGCCTGTAGGTAGGGTGCCAAGGGACGGTGAAGAGCAGCAAGAGCTTTCAGGGCTGGGCCCTTCCTCGTGGGAGAAGGATCCGACCGTTCGCCTTTTCAGAAAGAGGCTCTGCCGAGGCGGAGCGCCGTGAGATGTTCCGTCTCTGGGAAAGCACAGATCCCCAGTGCTGTTGTGCCTGTAGGTAGGGTGCCAAGGGACGGTGAAGAGCAGCAAGAGCTTTCAGGGCTGGGCCCTTCCTCGTGGGAGAAGGATCCGACCGTTCGCCTTTTCAGAAAGAGTCTCTGCCGAGGCTAGAGCGCCGTGAGATGTTCCGTGTCTGGGAAAGCACAGATCCCCAGTGCTGTTGTGCCTGTAGGTAGGGTGCCAAGGGACGGTGAAGAGCAGCAAGAGCTTTCAGGGCTGGGCCCTTCCTCGTGGGAGAAGGATCCGACCGTTCGCCTTTTCAGAAAGAGGCTTGCCGAGGCGGAGCGCCGTGAGATGTTCCGTGTCTGGGAAAGCACAGATCCCCAGTGCTGTTGTGCCTGTAGGTAGGGTGCCAAGGGACGGTGAAGAGCAGCAAGAGCTTTCAGGGCTGGGCCCTTCCTCGTGGGAGAAGGATCCGACCGTTCGCCTTTTCAGAAAGAGGCTCTGCCGAGGCTGAGCGCCGTGAGATGTTCCGTGTCTGGGAAAGTACAGATCCCCAGTGCTGTTGTGCCTGTAGGTAGAGTGCCAAGGGACGGTGAAGAGCAGCAAGAGCTTTCAGGGCTGGGCCCTTCCTCGTGGGAGAAGGATCCGACCGTTCGCCTTTTCAGAAAGAGTCTCTGCCGAGGCTGAGCGCCGTGAGATGTTCTGTGTCTGGGAAAGCACAGATCCCCAGTGCTGTTGTGCCTGTAGGTAGGGTGCCAAGGGACGGTGAAGAGCAACAAGAGCTTTCAGGGCTGGGCCCTTCCTCGTGGGAGAAGGATCCGACCGTTCGCCTTTTCAGAAAGAGGCTCTGCCGAGGCTGAGCGCCGTGAGATGTTCCGTGTCTGGGAAAGCACAGATCCCCAGTGCTGTTGTGCCTGTAGGTAGGGTGCCAAGGGACGGTGAAGAGCAGCAAGAGCTTTCAGGGCTGGGCCCTTCCTCGTGGGAGAAGGATCCGACCGTTCGCCTTTTCAGAAAGAGTCTCTGCCGAGGCTGAGCGCCGTGAGATGTTCCGTCTCTGGGAAAGCACAGATCCCCAGTGCTGTTGTGCCTGTAGGTAGGGTGCCAAGGGACGGTGAAGAGCAGCAAGAGCTTTCAGGGCTGGGCCCTTCCTCGTGGGAGAAGGATCCGACCGTTCGCCTTTTCAGAAAGAGGCTTGCCGAGGCGGAGCGCCGTGAGATGTTCCGTCTCTGGGAAAGCACAGATCCCCAGTGCTGTTGTGCCTGTAGGTAGGGTGCCAAGGGACGGTGAAGAGCAGCAAGAGCTTTCAGGGCTGGGCCCTTCCTCGTGGGAGAAGGATCCGACCGTTCGCCTTTTCAGAAAGAGGCTCTGCCGAGGCTGAGCGCCGTGAGATGTTCCGTGTCTGGGAAAGTACAGATCCCCAGTGCTGTTGTGCCTGTAGGTAGAGTGCCAAGGGACGGTGAAGAGCAGCAAGAGCTTTCAGGGCTGGGCCCTTCCTCGTGGGAGAAGGATCCGACCGTTCGCCTTTTCAGAAAGAGTCTCTGCCGAGGCTGAGCGCCGTGAGATATTCCGTGTCTGGGAAAGCACAGATCCCCAGTGCTGTTGTGCCTGTAGGTAGGGTGCCAAGGGACGGTGAAGAGCAGCAAGAGCTTTCAGGGATGGGCCCTTCCTTGTGGGAGAAGGATCCGACCGTTCGCCTTTTCAGAAAGAGGCTCTGCCGAGGCTGAGCGCCGTGAGATGTTCCGTGTCTGGGAAAGCACAGATCCCCAGTGCTGTTGTGCCTGTAGGTAGGGTGCCAAGGGACGGTGAAGAGCAGCAAGAGCTTTCAGGGCTGGGCCCTTCCTCGTGGGAGAAGGATCCGACCGTTCGCCTTTTCGAAAGAGGCTCTGCCGAGGCGGAGCGCCATGAGATGTTCTGTGTCTGGGAAAGCACAGATCCCCAGTGCTGTTGTGCCTGTAGGTAGGGTGCCAAGGGACGGTGAAGAGCAGCAAGAGCTTTCAGGGCTGGGCCCTTCCTCGTGGGAGAAGGATCCGACCGTTCGCCTATTCAGAAAGAGGCTCAGCCTAGGCTGAGCACCGTGAGATGTTCCGTCTCTGGGAAAGCACAGATCCCCAGTGCTGTTGTGCCTGTAGGTAGGGTGCCAAGGGACGGTGAAGAGCAGCAAGAGCTTTCAGGGCTGGGCCCTTCCTCGGGGGAGAAGGATCCGACCGTTCGCCTTTTCAGAAAGAGGCTCTGCCGAGGCTGAGCGCCGTGAGATGTTCCGTCTCTGGGAAAGCACAGATCCCCAGTGCTGTTGTGCCTGTAGGTAGGGTGCCAAGGGACGGTGAAGAGCAGCAAGAGCTTTCAGGGCTGGGCCCTTCCTCGTGGGAGAAGGATCCGACCGTTCGCCTTTTCGAAAGAGGCTCTGCCGAGGCGGAGCGCCATGAGATGTTCTGTGTCTGGGAAAGCACAGATCCCCAGTGCTGTTGTGCCTGTAGGTAGGGTGCCAAGGGACGGTGAAGAGCAGCAAGAGCTTTCAGGGCTGGGCCCTTCCTCGTGGGAGAAGGATCCGACCGTTCGCCTTTTCAGAAAGAGGCTCTGCCGAGGCGGAGCGCCGTGAGATGTTCCGTCTCTGGGAAAGCACAGATCCCCAGTGCTGTTGTGCCTGTAGGTAGGGTGCCAAGGGACGGTGAAGAGCAGCAAGAGCTTTCAGGGCTGGGCCCTTCCTCGTGGGAGAAGGATCCGACCGTTCGCCTTTTCAGAAAGAGGCTCTGCCGAGGCTGAGCGCCGTGAGATGTTCCGTCTCTGGGAAAGCACAGATCCCCAGTGCTGTTGTGCCTGTAGGTAGGGTGCCAAGGGACGGTGAAGAGCAGCAAGAGCTTTCAGGGCTGGGCCCTTCCTCGTGGGAGAAGGATCCGACCGTTCGCCTTTTCAGAAAGAGTCTCTGCCGAGGCTAGAGCGCCGTGAGATGTTCCGTGTCTGGGAAAGCACAGATCCCCAGTGCTGTTGTGCCTGTAGGTAGGGTGCCAAGGGACGGTGAAGAGCAGCAAGAGCTTTCAGGGCTGGGCCCTTCCTCGTGGGAGAAGGATCCGACCGTTCGCCTTTTCAGAAAGAGGCTTGCCGAGGCGGAGCGCCGTGAGATGTTCCGTGTCTGGGAAAGCACAGATCCCCAGTGCTGTTGTGCCTGTAGGTAGGGTGCCAAGGGACGGTGAAGAGCAGCAAGAGCTTTCAGGGCTGGGCCCTTCCTCGTGGGAGAAGGATCCGACCGTTCGCCTTTTCAGAAAGAGGCTCTGCCGAGGCTGAGCGCCGTGAGATGTTCCGTGTCTGGGAAAGTACAGATCCCCAGTGCTGTTGTGCCTGTAGGTAGAGTGCCAAGGGACGGTGAAGAGCAGCAAGAGCTTTCAGGGCTGGGCCCTTCCTCGTGGGAGAAGGATCCGACCGTTCGCCTTTTCAGAAAGAGTCTCTGCCGAGGCTGAGCGCCGTGAGATGTTCTGTGTCTGGGAAAGCACAGATCCCCAGTGCTGTTGTGCCTGTAGGTAGGGTGCCAAGGGACGGTGAAGAGCAACAAGAGCTTTCAGGGCTGGGCCCTTCCTCGTGGGAGAAGGATCCGACCGTTCGCCTTTTCAGAAAGAGGCTCTGCCGAGGCTGAGCGCCGTGAGATGTTCCGTGTCTGGGAAAGCACAGATCCCCAGTGCTGTTGTGCCTGTAGGTAGGGTGCCAAGGGACGGTGAAGAGCAGCAAGAGCTTTCAGGGCTGGGCCCTTCCTCGTGGGAGAAGGATCCGACCGTTCGCCTTTTCAGAAAGAGTCTCTGCCGAGGCTGAGCGCCGTGAGATGTTCCGTCTCTGGGAAAGCACAGATCCCCAGTGCTGTTGTGCCTGTAGGTAGGGTGCCAAGGGACGGTGAAGAGCAGCAAGAGCTTTCAGGGCTGGGCCCTTCCTCGTGGGAGAAGGATCCGACCGTTCGCCTTTTCAGAAAGAGGCTTGCCGAGGCGGAGCGCCGTGAGATGTTCCGTCTCTGGGAAAGCACAGATCCCCAGTGCTGTTGTGCCTGTAGGTAGGGTGCCAAGGGACGGTGAAGAGCAGCAAGAGCTTTCAGGGCTGGGCCCTTCCTCGTGGGAGAAGGATCCGACCGTTCGCCTTTTCAGAAAGAGGCTCTGCCGAGGCTGAGCGCCGTGAGATGTTCCGTGTCTGGGAAAGTACAGATCCCCAGTGCTGTTGTGCCTGTAGGTAGAGTGCCAAGGGACGGTGAAGAGCAGCAAGAGCTTTCAGGGCTGGGCCCTTCCTCGTGGGAGAAGGATCCGACCGTTCGCCTTTTCAGAAAGAGTCTCTGCCGAGGCTGAGCGCCGTGAGATATTCCGTGTCTGGGAAAGCACAGATCCCCAGTGCTGTTGTGCCTGTAGGTAGGGTGCCAAGGGACGGTGAAGAGCAGCAAGAGCTTTCAGGGCTGGGCCCTTCCTTGTGGGAGAAGGATCCGACCGTTCGCCTTTTCAGAAAGAGGCTCTGCCGAGGCTGAGCGCCGTGAGATGTTCCGTGTCTGGGAAAGCACAGATCCCCAGTGCTGTTGTGCCTGTAGGTAGGGTGCCAAGGGACGGTGAAGAGCAGCAAGAGCTTTCAGGGCTGGGCCCTTCCTCGTGGGAGAAGGATCCGACCGTTCGCCTTTTCGAAAGAGGCTCTGCCGAGGCGGAGCGCCATGAGATGTTCTGTGTCTGGGAAAGCACAGATCCCCAGTGCTGTTGTGCCTGTAGGTAGGGTGCCAAGGGACGGTGAAGAGCAGCAAGAGCTTTCAGGGCTGGGCCCTTCCTCGTGGGAGAAGGATCCGACCGTTCGCCTATTCAGAAAGAGGCTCAGCCTAGGCTGAGCACCGTGAGATGTTCCGTCTCTGGGAAAGCACAGATCCCCAGTGCTGTTGTGCCTGTAGGTAGGGTGCCAAGGGACGGTGAAGAGCAGCAAGAGCTTTCAGGGCTGGGCCCTTCCTCGGGGGAGAAGGATCCGACCGTTCGCCTTTTCAGAAAGAGGCTCTGCCGAGGCTGAGCGCCGTGAGATGTTCCGTCTCTGGGAAAGCACAGATCCCCAGTGCTGTTGTGCCTGTAGGTAGGGTGCCAAGGGACGGTGAAGAGCAGCAAGAGCTTTCAGGGCTGGGCCCTTCCTCGTGGGAGAAGGATCCGACCGTTCGCCTTTTCGAAAGAGGCTCTGCCGAGGCGGAGCGCCATGAGATGTTCTGTGTCTGGGAAAGCACAGATCCCCAGTGCTGTTGTGCCTGTAGGTAGGGTGCCAAGGGACGGTGAAGAGCAGCAAGAGCTTTCAGGGCTGGGCCCTTCCTCGTGGGAGAAGGATCCGACCGTTCGCCTTTTCAGAAAGAGGCTCTGCCGAGGCTGAGCGCCGTGAGATGTTCCGTGTCTGGGAAAGCACAGATCCCCAGTGCTGTTGTGCCTGTAGGTAGGGTGCCAAGGGATGGTGAAGAGCAGCAAGAGCTTTCAGGGCTGGGCCCTTCCTCGGGGGAGAAGGATCCGACCGTTCGCCTTTTCAGAAAGAGGCTCTGCCGAGGCTGAGCGCCGAGAGATGTTCCGTGTCTGGGAAAGCACAGATCCCCAGTGCTGTTGTGCCTGTAGGTAGGGTGCCAAGGGACGGTGAAGAGCAGCAAGATCTTTCAGGGCTGGGCCCTTCCTCGTGGGAGAAGGATCCGACCGTTCGCCTTTTCAGAAAGAGGCTCTACCGAGGCTGAGCGCCGTGAGATGTTCCGTGTCTGGGAAAGCACAGATCCCCAGTGCTGTTGTGCCTGTAGGTAGGGTGCCAAGGGACGGTGAAGAGCAGCAAGAGCTTTCAGGGCTGGGCCCTTCCTCGTGGGAGAAGGATCCGACCGTTCGCCTTTTTCTGAAAGAGACTTGCCGAGGCTGAGCGCCGTGAGATGTTCCGTGTCTGGGAAAGCACAGATCCCCAGTGCTGTTGTGCCTGTAGGTAGGGTGCCAAGGGACGGTGAAGAGCAGCAAGAGCTTTCAGGGCTGGGCCCTTCCTCGTGGGAGAAGGATCCGACCGTTCGCCTTTTCAGAAAGAGTCTCTGCCGAGGCTGAGAGCCGTGAGATGTTCCGTCTCTGCGAAAGCACAGATCCCCAGTGCTGTTGTGCCTGTAGGTAGGGTGCCAAGGGACGGTGAAGAGCAGCAAGAGCTTTCAGGGCTGGGCCCTTCCTCGTGGGAGAAGGATCCGACCGTTCGCCTTTTCAGAAAGAGTCTCTGCCGAGGCTGAGCGCCGTGAGATGTTCCGTCTCTGGGAAAGCACAGATCCCCAGTGCTGTTGTGCCTGTAGGTAGGGTGCCAAGGGACGGTGAAGAGCAGCAAGAGCTTTCAGGGCTGGGCCCTTCCTCGTGGGAGAAGGATCCGACCGTTCGCCTTTTCAGAAAGAGGCTTGCCGAGGCGGAGCGCCGTGAGATGTTCCGTGTCTGGGAAAGCACAGATCCCCAGTGCTGTTGTGCCTGTAGGTAGGGTGCCAAGGGACGGTGAAGAGCAGCAAGAGCTTTCAGGGCTGGGCCCTTCCTCGTGGGAGAAGGATCCGACCGTTCGCCTTTTCAGAAAGAGTCTCTGCCGAGGCTAGAGCGCCGTGAGATGTTCCGTGTCTGGGAAAGCACAGATCCCCAGTGCTGTTGTGCCTGTAGGTAGGGTGCCAAGGGACGGTGAAGAGCAGCAAGAGCTTTCAGGGCTGGGCCCTTCCTCGTGGGAGAAGGATCCGACCGTTCGCCTTTTCAGAAAGAGGCTCTGCCGAGGCTGAGCGCCGTGAGATGTTCCGTGTCTGGGAAAGTACAGATCCCCAGTGCTGTTGTGCCTGTAGGTAGAGTGCCAAGGGACGGTGAAGAGCAGCAAGAGCTTTCAGGGCTGGGCCCTTCCTCGTGGGAGAAGGATCCGACCGTTCGCCTTTTCAGAAAGAGTCTCTGCCGAGGCTGAGCGCCGTGAGATGTTCCGTGTCTGGGAAAGCACAGATCCCCAGTGCTGTTGTGCCTGTAGGTAGGGTGCCAAGGGACGGTGAAGAGCAACAAGAGCTTTCAGGGCTGGGCCCTTCCTCGTGGGAGAAGGATCCGACCGTTCGCCTTTTCAGAAAGAGGCTCTGCCGAGGCTGAGCGCCGTGAGATGTTCCGTGTCTGGGAAAGCACAGATCCCCAGTGCTGTTGTGCCTGTAGGTAGGGTGCCAAGGGACGGTGAAGAGCAGCAAGAGCTTTCAGGGCTGGGCCCTTCCTCGTGGGAGAAGGATCCGACCGTTCGCCTTTTCAGAAAGAGGCTCTGCCGAGGCTGAGCGCCGTGAGATGTTCTGTCTCTGGGAAAGCACAGATCCCCAGTGCTGTTGTGCCTGTAGGTAGGGTGCCAAGGGACGGTGAAGAGCAGCAAGAGCTTTCAGGGCTGGGCCCTTCCTCGTGGGAGAAGGATCCGACCGTTCGCCTTTTCAGAAAGAGTCTCTGCCGAGGCTGAGCGCCGTGAGATGTTCCGTCTCTGGGAAAGCACAGATCCCCAGTGCTGTTGTGCCTGTAGGTAGGGTGCCAAGGGACGGTGAAGAGCAGCAAGAGCTTTCAGGGCTGGGCCCTTCCTCGTGGGAGAAGGATCCGACCGTTCGCCTTTTCAGAAAGAGGCTCTGCCGAGGCTGAGCGCCGTGAGATGTTCCGTCTCTGGGAAAGCACAGATCCCCAGTGCTGTTGTGCCTGTAGGTAGGGTGCCAAGGGACGGTGAAGAGCAACAAGAGCTTTCAGGGCTGGGCCCTTCCTCGTGGGAGAAGGATCCGACCGTTCGCCTTTTCAGAAAGAGGCTCTGCCGAGGCTGAGCGCCGTGAGATGTTCCGTGTCTGGGAAAGCACAGATCCCCAGTGCTGTTGTGCCTGTAGGTAGGGTGCCAAGGGACGGTGAAGAGCAGCAAGAGCTTTCAGGGCTGGGCCCTTCCTCGAGGGAGAAGGATCCGACCGTTCGCCTTTTCAGAAAGAGGCTCTGCCGAGGCTGAGTGCCGTGAGATGTTCCGTGTCTGGGAAAGCACAGATCCCCAGTGCTGTTGTGCCTGTAGGTAGGGTGCCAAGGGACGGTGAAGAGCAGCAAGAGCTTTCAGGGCTGGGCCCTTCCTCGTGGGAGAAGGATCCGACCGTTCGCCTTTTCAGAAAGAGGCTCTGCCGAGGCTGAGTGCCGTGAGATGTTCCGTGTCTGGGAAAGCACAGATCCCCAGTGCTGTTGTGCCTGTAGGTAGGGTGCCAAGGGACGGTGAAGAGCAGCAAGAGCTTTCAGGGCTGGGCCCTTCCTCGTGGGAGAAGGATCCGACCGTTCGCCTTTTCAGAAAGAGGCTTGCCGAGGCGGAGCGCCGTGAGATGTTCCGTCTCTGGGAAAGCACAGATCCCCAGTGCTGTTGTGCCTGTAGGTAGGGTGCCAAGGGACGGTGAAGAGCAGCAAGAGCTTTCAGGGCTGGGCCCTTCCTCGTGGGAGAAGGATCCGACCGTTCGCCTTTTCAGAATGAGGCTCTGCCGAGGCTGAGCGCCGTGAGATGTTCCGTGTCTGGGAAAGTACAGATCCCCAGTGCTGTTGTGCCTGTAGGTAGAGTGCCAAGGGACGGTGAAGAGCAGCAAGAGCTTTCAGGGCTGGGCCCTTCCTCGTGGGAGAAGGATCCGACCGTTCGCCTTTTCAGAAAGAGTCTCTGCCGAGGCTGAGCGCCGTGAGATGTTCCGTGTCTGGGAAAGCACAGATCCCCAGTGCTGTTGTGCCTGTAGGTAGGGTGCCAAGGGACGGTGAAGAGCAACAAGAGCTTTCAGGGCTGGGCCCTTCCTCGTGGGAGAAGGATCCGACCGTTCGCCTTTTCAGAAAGAGGCTCTGCCGAGGCTGAGCGCCGTGAGATGTTCCGTGTCTGGGAAAGCACAGATCCCCAGTGCTGTTGTGCCTGTAGGTAGGGTGCCAAGGGACGGTGAAGAGCAGCAAGAGCTTTCAGGGCTGGGCCCTTCCTCGTGGGAGAAGGATCCGACCGTTCGCCTTTTCAGAAAGAGGCTCTGCCGAGGCTGAGCGCCGTGAGATGTTCTGTCTCTGGGAAAGCACAGATCCCCAGTGCTGTTGTGCCTGTAGGTAGGGTGCCAAGGGACGGTGAAGAGCAGCAAGAGCTTTCAGGGCTGGGCCCTTCCTCGTGGGAGAAGGATCCGACCGTTCGCCTTTTCAGAAAGAGTCTCTGCCGAGGCTGAGCGCCGTGAGATGTTCCGTCTCTGGGAAAGCACAGATCCCCAGTGCTGTTGTGCCTGTAGGTAGGGTGCCAAGGGACGGTGAAGAGCAGCAAGAGCTTTCAGGGCTGGGCCCTTCCTCGTGGGAGAAGGATCCGACCGTTCGCCTTTTCAGAAAGAGGCTCTGCCGAGGCTGAGCGCCGTGAGATGTTCCGTCTCTGGGAAAGCACAGATCCCCAGTGCTGTTGTGCCTGTAGGTAGGGTGCCAAGGGACGGTGAAGAGCAACAAGAGCTTTCAGGGCTGGGCCCTTCCTCGTGGGAGAAGGATCCGACCGTTCGCCTTTTCAGAAAGAGGCTCTGCCGAGGCTGAGCGCCGTGAGATGTTCCGTGTCTGGGAAAGCACAGATCCCCAGTGCTGTTGTGCCTGTAGGTAGGGTGCCAAGGGACGGTGAAGAGCAGCAAGAGCTTTCAGGGCTGGGCCCTTCCTCGTGGGAGAAGGATCCGACCGTTCGCCTTTTCAGAAAGAGGCTTGCCGAGGCGGAGCGCCGTGAGATGTTCCGTGTCTGGGAAAGCACAGATCCCCAGTGCTGTTGTGCCTGTAGGTAGGGTGCCAAGGGACGGTGAAGAGCAGCAAGAGCTTTCAGGGCTGGGCCCTTCCTCGTGGGAGAAGGATCCGACCGTTCGCCTTTTCAGAAAGAGGCTCTGCCGAGGCTGAGCGCCGTGAGATGTTCCGTGTCTGGGAAAGTACAGATCCCCAGTGCTGTTGTGCCTGTAGGTAGAGTGCCAAGGGACGGTGAAGAGCAGCAAGAGCTTTCAGGGCTGGGCCCTTCCTCGTGGGAGAAGGATCCGACCGTTCGCCTTTTCAGAAAGAGTCTCTGCCGAGGCTGAGCGCCGTGAGATGTTCTGTGTCTGGGAAAGCACAGATCCCCAGTGCTGTTGTGCCTGTAGGTAGGGTGCCAAGGGACGGTGAAGAGCAACAAGAGCTTTCAGGGCTGGGCCCTTCCTCGTGGGAGAAGGATCCGACCATTCGCCTTTTCAGAAAGAGGCTCTGCCGAGGCTGAGCGCCGTGAGATGTTCCGTGTCTGGGAAAGCACAGATCCCCAGTGCTGTTGTGCCTGTAGGTAGGGTGCCAAGGGACGGTGAAGAGCAGCAAGAGCTTTCAGGGCTGGGCCCTTCCTCGTGGGAGAAGGATCCGACCGTTCGCCTTTTCAGAAAGAGGCTCTGCCGAGGCTGAGCGCCGTGAGATGTTCCGTCTCTGGGAAAGCACAGATCCCCAGTGCTGTTGTGCCTGTAGGTAGGGTGCCAAGGGACGGTGAAGAGCAGCAAGAGCTTTCAGGGCTGGGCCCTTCCTCGTGGGAGAAGGATCCGACCGTTCGCCTTTTCAGAAAGAGTCTCTGCCGAGGCTGAGCGCCGTGAGATGTTCCGTCTCTGGGAAAGCACAGATCCCCAGTGCTGTTGTGCCTGTAGGTAGGGTGCCAAGGGACGGTGAAGAGCAGCAAGAGCTTTCAGGGCTGGGCCCTTCCTCGTGGGAGAAGGATCCGACCGTTCGCCTTTTCAGAAAGAGGCTTGCCGAGGCGGAGCGCCGTGAGATGTTCCGTCTCTGGGAAAGCACAGATCCCCAGTGCTGTTGTGCCTGTAGGTAGGGTGCCAAGGGACGGTGAAGAGCAGCAAGAGCTTTCAGGGCTGGGCCCTTCCTCGTGGGAGAAGGATCCGACCGTTCGCCTTTTCAGAAAGAGTCTCTGCCGAGGCTAGAGCGCCGTGAGATGTTCCGTGTCTGGGAAAGCACAGATCCCCAGTGCTGTTGTGCCTGTAGGTAGGGTGCCAAGGGACGGTGAAGAGCAGCAAGAGCTTTCAGGGCTGGGCCCTTCCTCGTGGGAGAAGGATCCGACCGTTCGCCTTTTCAGAAAGAGGCTCTGCCGAGGCTGAGCGCCGTGAGATGTTCCGTGTCTGGGAAAGTACAGATCCCCAGTGCTGTTGTGCCTGTAGGTAGAGTGCCAAGGGACGGTGAAGAGCAGCAAGAGCTTTCAGGGCTGGGCCCTTCCTCGTGGGAGAAGGATCCGACCGTTCGCCTTTTCAGAAAGAGTCTCTGTCGAGGCTGAGCGCCGTGAGATGTTCCGTGTCTGGGAAAGCACAGATCCCCAGTGCTGTTGTGCCTGTAGGTAGGGTGCCAAGGGACGGTGAAGAGCAGCAAGAGCTTTCAGGGCTGGGCCCTTCCTCGTGGGAGAAGGATCCGACCGTTCGCCTTTTCAGAAAGAGGCTCTGCCGAGGCTGAGCGCCGTGAGATGTTCCGTGTCTGGGAAAGTACAGATCCCCAGTGCTGTTGTGCCTGTAGGTAGAGTGCCAAGGGACGGTGAAGAGCAGCAAGAGCTTTCAGGGCTGGGCCCTTCCTCGTGGGAGAAGGATCCGACCGTTCGCCTTTTCAGAAAGAGTCTCTGCCGAGGCTGAGCGCCGTGAGATGTTCCGTGTCTGGGAAAGCACAGATCCCCAGTGCTGTTGTGCCTGTAGGTAGGGTGCCAAGGGACGGTGAAGAGCAACAAGAGCTTTCAGGGCTGGGCCCTTCCTCGTGGGAGAAGGATCCGACCGTTCGCCTTTTCAGAAAGAGGCTCTGCCGAGGCTGAGCGCCGTGAGATGTTCCGTGTCTGGGAAAGCACAGATCCCCAGTGCTGTTGTGCCTGTAGGTAGGGTGCCAAGGGACGGTGAAGAGCAGCAAGAGCTTTCAGGGCTGGGCCCTTCCTCGTGGGAGAAGGATCCGACCGTTCGCCTTTTCAGAAAGAGGCTCTGCCGAGGCTGAGCGCCGTGAGATGTTCTGTCTCTGGGAAAGCACAGATCCCCAGTGCTGTTGTGCCTGTAGGTAGGGTGCCAAGGGACGGTGAAGAGCAGCAAGAGCTTTCAGGGCTGGGCCCTTCCTCGTGGGAGAAGGATCCGACCGTTCGCCTTTTCAGAAAGAGTCTCTGCCGAGGCTGAGCGCCGTGAGATGTTCCGTCTCTGGGAAAGCACAGATCCCCAGTGCTGTTGTGCCTGTAGGTAGGGTGCCAAGGGACGGTGAAGAGCAGCAAGAGCTTTCAGGGCTGGGCCCTTCCTCGTGGGAGAAGGATCCGACCGTTCGCCTTTTCAGAAAGAGGCTCTGCCGAGGCTGAGCGCCGTGAGATGTTCCGTCTCTGGGAAAGCACAGATCCCCAGTGCTGTTGTGCCTGTAGGTAGGGTGCCAAGGGACGGTGAAGAGCAACAAGAGCTTTCAGGGCTGGGCCCTTCCTCGTGGGAGAAGGATCCGACCGTTCGCCTTTTCAGAAAGAGGCTCTGCCGAGGCTGAGCGCCGTGAGATGTTCCGTGTCTGGGAAAGCACAGATCCCCAGTGCTGTTGTGCCTGTAGGTAGGGTGCCAAGGGACGGTGAAGAGCAGCAAGAGCTTTCAGGGCTGGGCCCTTCCTCGTGGGAGAAGGATCCGACCGTTCGCCTTTTCAGAAAGAGGCTTGCCGAGGCGGAGCGCCGTGAGATGTTCCGTGTCTGGGAAAGCACAGATCCCCAGTGCTGTTGTGCCTGTAGGTAGGGTGCCAAGGGACGGTGAAGAGCAGCAAGAGCTTTCAGGGCTGGGCCCTTCCTCGTGGGAGAAGGATCCGACCGTTCGCCTTTTCAGAAAGAGGCTCTGCCGAGGCTGAGCGCCGTGAGATGTTCCGTGTCTGGGAAAGTACAGATCCCCAGTGCTGTTGTGCCTGTAGGTAGAGTGCCAAGGGACGGTGAAGAGCAGCAAGAGCTTTCAGGGCTGGGCCCTTCCTCGTGGGAGAAGGATCCGACCGTTCGCCTTTTCAGAAAGAGTCTCTGCCGAGGCTGAGCGCCGTGAGATGTTCTGTGTCTGGGAAAGCACAGATCCCCAGTGCTGTTGTGCCTGTAGGTAGGGTGCCAAGGGACGGTGAAGAGCAACAAGAGCTTTCAGGGCTGGGCCCTTCCTCGTGGGAGAAGGATCCGACCATTCGCCTTTTCAGAAAGAGGCTCTGCCGAGGCTGAGCGCCGTGAGATGTTCCGTGTCTGGGAAAGCACAGATCCCCAGTGCTGTTGTGCCTGTAGGTAGGGTGCCAAGGGACGGTGAAGAGCAGCAAGAGCTTTCAGGGCTGGGCCCTTCCTCGTGGGAGAAGGATCCGACCGTTCGCCTTTTCAGAAAGAGGCTCTGCCGAGGCTGAGCGCCGTGAGATGTTCCGTCTCTGGGAAAGCACAGATCCCCAGTGCTGTTGTGCCTGTAGGTAGGGTGCCAAGGGACGGTGAAGAGCAGCAAGAGCTTTCAGGGCTGGGCCCTTCCTCGTGGGAGAAGGATCCGACCGTTCGCCTTTTCAGAAAGAGTCTCTGCCGAGGCTGAGCGCCGTGAGATGTTCCGTCTCTGGGAAAGCACAGATCCCCAGTGCTGTTGTGCCTGTAGGTAGGGTGCCAAGGGACGGTGAAGAGCAGCAAGAGCTTTCAGGGCTGGGCCCTTCCTCGTGGGAGAAGGATCCGACCGTTCGCCTTTTCAGAAAGAGGCTTGCCGAGGCGGAGCGCCGTGAGATGTTCCGTCTCTGGGAAAGCACAGATCCCCAGTGCTGTTGTGCCTGTAGGTAGGGTGCCAAGGGACGGTGAAGAGCAGCAAGAGCTTTCAGGGCTGGGCCCTTCCTCGTGGGAGAAGGATCCGACCGTTCGCCTTTTCAGAAAGAGTCTCTGCCGAGGCTAGAGCGCCGTGAGATGTTCCGTGTCTGGGAAAGCACAGATCCCCAGTGCTGTTGTGCCTGTAGGTAGGGTGCCAAGGGACGGTGAAGAGCAGCAAGAGCTTTCAGGGCTGGGCCCTTCCTCGTGGGAGAAGGATCCGACCGTTCGCCTTTTCAGAAAGAGGCTCTGCCGAGGCTGAGCGCCGTGAGATGTTCCGTGTCTGGGAAAGTACAGATCCCCAGTGCTGTTGTGCCTGTAGGTAGAGTGCCAAGGGACGGTGAAGAGCAGCAAGAGCTTTCAGGGCTGGGCCCTTCCTCGTGGGAGAAGGATCCGACCGTTCGCCTTTTCAGAAAGAGTCTCTGCCGAGGCTGAGCGCCGTGAGATGTTCCGTGTCTGGGAAAGCACAGATCCCCAGTGCTGTTGTGCCTGTAGGTAGGGTGCCAAGGGACGGTGAAGAGCAACAAGAGCTTTCAGGGCTGGGCCCTTCCTCGTGGGAGAAGGATCCGACCGTTCGCCTTTTCAGAAAGAGGCTCTGCCGAGGCTGAGCGCCGTGAGATGTTCCGTGTCTGGGAAAGCACAGATCCCCAGTGCTGTTGTGCCTGTAGGTAGGGTGCCAAGGGACGGTGAAGAGCAGCAAGAGCTTTCAGGGCTGGGCCCTTCCTCGTGGGAGAAGGATCCGACCGTTCGCCTTTTCAGAAAGAGGCTCTGCCGAGGCTGAGCGCCGTGAGATGTTCTGTCTCTGGGAAAGCACAGATCCCCAGTGCTGTTGTGCCTGTAGGTAGGGTGCCAAGGGACGGTGAAGAGCAGCAAGAGCTTTCAGGGCTGGGCCCTTCCTCGTGGGAGAAGGATCCGACCGTTCGCCTTTTCAGAAAGAGTCTCTGCCGAGGCTGAGCGCCGTGAGATGTTCCGTCTCTGGGAAAGCACAGATCCCCAGTGCTGTTGTGCCTGTAGGTAGGGTGCCAAGGGACGGTGAAGAGCAGCAAGAGCTTTCAGGGCTGGGCCCTTCCTCGTGGGAGAAGGATCCGACCGTTCGCCTTTTCAGAAAGAGGCTCTGCCGAGGCTGAGCGCCGTGAGATGTTCCGTCTCTGGGAAAGCACAGATCCCCAGTGCTGTTGTGCCTGTAGGTAGGGTGCCAAGGGACGGTGAAGAGCAACAAGAGCTTTCAGGGCTGGGCCCTTCCTCGTGGGAGAAGGATCCGACCGTTCGCCTTTTCAGAAAGAGGCTCTGCCGAGGCTGAGCGCCGTGAGATGTTCCGTGTCTGGGAAAGCACAGATCCCCAGTGCTGTTGTGCCTGTAGGTAGGGTGCCAAGGGACGGTGAAGAGCAGCAAGAGCTTTCAGGGCTGGGCCCTTCCTCGAGGGAGAAGGATCCGACCGTTCGCCTTTTCAGAAAGAGGCTCTGCCGAGGCTGAGTGCCGTGAGATGTTCCGTGTCTGGGAAAGCACAGATCCCCAGTGCTGTTGTGCCTGTAGGTAGGGTGCCAAGGGACGGTGAAGAGCAGCAAGAGCTTTCAGGGCTGGGCCCTTCCTCGTGGGAGAAGGATCCGACCGTTCGCCTTTTCAGAAAGAGGCTCTACCGAGGCTGAGCGCCGTGAGATGTTCCGTGTCTGGGAAAGCACAGATCCCCAGTGCTGTTGTGCCTGTAGGTAGGGTGCCAAGGGACGGTGAAGAGCAGCAAGAGCTTTCAGGGCTGGGCCCTTCCTCGTGGGAGAAGGATCCGACCGTTCGCCTTTTTCTGAAAGAGACTTGCCGAGGCTGAGCGCCGTGAGATATTCCGTGTCTGGGAAAGCACAGATCCCCAGTGCTGTTGTGCCTGTAGGTAGGGTGCCAAGGGACGGTGAAGAGCAGCAAGAGCTTTCAGGGCTGGGCCCTTCCTTGTGGGAGAAGGATCCGACCGTTCGCCTTTTCAGAAAGAGGCTCTGCCGAGGCTGAGCGCCGTGAGATGTTCCGTGTCTGGGAAAGCACAGATCCCCAGTGCTGTTGTGCCTGTAGGTAGGGTGCCAAGGGACGGTGAAGAGCAGCAAGAGCTTTCAGGGCTGGGCCCTTCCTCGTGGGAGAAGGATCCGACCGTTCGCCTTTTCGAAAGAGGCTCTGCCGAGGCGGAGCGCCATGAGATGTTCTGTGTCTGGGAAAGCACAGATCCCCAGTGCTGTTGTGCCTGTAGGTAGGGTGCCAAGGGACGGTGAAGAGCAGCAAGAGCTTTCAGGGCTGGGCCCTTCCTCGTGGGAGAAGGATCCGACCGTTCGCCTATTCAGAAAGAGGCTCAGCCTAGGCTGAGCACCGTGAGATGTTCCGTCTCTGGGAAAGCACAGATCCCCAGTGCTGTTGTGCCTGTAGGTAGGGTGCCAAGGGACGGTGAAGAGCAGCAAGAGCTTTCAGGGCTGGGCCCTTCCTCGGGGGAGAAGGATCCGACCGTTCGCCTTTTCAGAAAGAGGCTCTGCCGAGGCTGAGCGCCGTGAGATGTTCCGTCTCTGGGAAAGCACAGATCCCCAGTGCTGTTGTGCCAGTAGGTAGGGTGCCAAGGGACGGTGAAGAGCAGCAAGAGCTTTCAGGGCTGGGCCCTTCCTCGTGGGAGAAGGATCCGACCGTTCGCCTTTTCGAAAGAGGCTCTGCCGAGGCGGAGCGCCATGAGATGTTCTGTGTCTGGGAAAGCACAGATCCCCAGTGCTGTTGTGCCTGTAGGTAGGGTGCCAAGGGACGGTGAAGAGCAGCAAGAGCTTTCAGGGCTGGGCCCTTCCTCGTGGGAGAAGGATCCGACCGTTCGCCTTTTCAGAAAGAGGCTCTGCCGAGGCTGAGAGCCGTGAGATGTTCCGTCTCTGGGAAAGCACAGATCCCCAGTGCTGTTGTGCCTGTAGGTAGGGTGCCAAGGGATGGTGAAGAGCAGCAAGAGCTTTCAGGGCTGGGCCCTTCCTCGGGGGAGAAGGATCCGACCGTTCGCCTTTTCAGAAAGAGGCTCTGCCGAGGCTGAGCGCCGAGAGATGTTCCGTGTCTGGGAAAGCACAGATCCCCAGTGCTGTTGTGCCTGTAGGTAGGGTGCCAAGGGACGGTGAAGAGCAGCAAGATCTTTCAGGGCTGGGCCCTTCCTCGTGGGAGAAGGATCCGACCGTTCGCCTTTTCAGAAAGAGGCTCTACCGAGGCTGAGCGCCGTGAGATGTTCCGTGTCTGGGAAAGCACAGATCCCCAGTGCTGTTGTGCCTGTAGGTAGGGTGCCAAGGGACGGTGAAGAGCAGCAAGAGCTTTCAGGGCTGGGCCCTTCCTCGTGGGAGAAGGATCCGACCGTTCGCCTTTTTCTGAAAGAGACTTGCCGAGGCTGAGCGCCGTGAGATGTTCTGTGTCTGGGAAAGCACAGATCCCCAGTGCTGTTGTGCCTGTAGGTAGGGTGCCAAGGGACGGTGAAGAGCAGCAAGAGCTTTCAGGGCTGGGCCCTTCCTCGTGGGAGAAGGATCCGACCGTTCGCCTTTTCAGAAAGAGTCTCTGCCGAGGCTGAGAGCCGTGAGATGTTCCGTCTCTGCGAAAGCACAGATCCCCAGTGCTGTTGTGCCTGTAGGTAGGGTGCCAAGGGACGGTGAAGAGCAGCAAGAGCTTTCAGGGCTGGGCCCTTCCTCGTGGGAGAAGGATCCGACCGTTCGCCTTTTCAGAAAGAGGCTCTGCCGAGGCTGAGCGCCGTGAGATGTTCCGTGTCTGGGAAAGCACAGATCCCCAGTGCTGTTGTGCCTGTAGGTAGGGTGCCAAGGGACGGTGAAGAGCAGCAAGAGCTTTCAGGGCTGGGCCCTTCCTCGTGGGAGAAGGATCCGACCGTTCGCCTTTTCAGAAAGAGGCTCTGCCGAGGCTGAGCGCCGTGAGATGTTCTGTCTCTGGGAAAGCACAGATCCCCAGTGCTGTTGTGCCTGTAGGTAGGGTGCCAAGGGACGGTGAAGAGCAGCAAGAGCTTTCAGGGCTGGGCCCTTCCTCGTGGGAGAAGGATCCGACCGTTCGCCTTTTCAGAAAGAGTCTCTGCCGAGGCTGAGCGCCGTGAGATGTTCCGTCTCTGGGAAAGCACAGATCCCCAGTGCTGTTGTGCCTGTAGGTAGGGTGCCAAGGGACGGTGAAGAGCAGCAAGAGCTTTCAGGGCTGGGCCCTTCCTCGTGGGAGAAGGATCCGACCGTTCGCCTTTTCAGAAAGAGGCTCTGCCGAGGCTGAGCGCCGTGAGATGTTCCGTCTCTGGGAAAGCACAGATCCCCAGTGCTGTTGTGCCTGTAGGTAGGGTGCCAAGGGACGGTGAAGAGCAACAAGAGCTTTCAGGGCTGGGCCCTTCCTCGTGGGAGAAGGATCCGACCGTTCGCCTTTTCAGAAAGAGGCTCTGCCGAGGCTGAGCGCCGTGAGATGTTCCGTGTCTGGGAAAGCACAGATCCCCAGTGCTGTTGTGCCTGTAGGTAGGGTGCCAAGGGACGGTGAAGAGCAGCAAGAGCTTTCAGGGCTGGGCCCTTCCTCGAGGGAGAAGGATCCGACCGTTCGCCTTTTCAGAAAGAGGCTCTGCCGAGGCTGAGTGCCGTGAGATGTTCCGTGTCTGGGAAAGCACAGATCCCCAGTGCTGTTGTGCCTGTAGGTAGGGTGCCAAGGGACGGTGAAGAGCAGCAAGAGCTTTCAGGGCTGGGCCCTTCCTCGAGGGAGAAGGATCCGACCGTTCGCCTTTTCAGAAAGAGGCTCTGCCGAGGCTGAGTGCCGTGAGATGTTCCGTGTCTGGGAAAGCACAGATCCCCAGTGCTGTTGTGCCTGTAGGTAGGGTGCCAAGGGACGGTGAAGAGCAGCAAGAGCTTTCAGGGCTGGGCCCTTCCTCGTGGGAGAAGGATCCGACCGTTCGCCTTTTCAGAAAGAGGCTCTACCGAGGCTGAGCGCCGTGAGATGTTCCGTGTCTGGGAAAGCACAGATCCCCAGTGCTGTTGTGCCTGTAGGTAGGGTGCCAAGGGACGGTGAAGAGCAGCAAGAGCTTTCAGGGCTGGGCCCTTCCTCGTGGGAGAAGGATCCGACCGTTCGCCTTTTTCTGAAAGAGACTTGCCGAGGCTGAGCGCCGTGAGATATTCCGTGTCTGGGAAAGCACAGATCCCCAGTGCTGTTGTGCCTGTAGGTAGGGTGCCAAGGGACGGTGAAGAGCAGCAAGAGCTTTCAGGGATGGGCCCTTCCTTGTGGGAGAAGGATCCGACCGTTCGCCTTTTTCTGAAAGAGACTTGCCGAGGCTGAGCGCCGTGAGATGTTCCGTGTCTGGGAAAGCACAGATCCCCAGTGCTGTTGTGCCTGTAGGTAGGGTGCCAAGGGACGGTGAAGAGCAGCAAGAGCTTTCAGGGCTGGGCCCTTCCTCGTGGGAGAAGGATCCGACCGTTCGCCTTTTCGAAAGAGGCTCTGCCGAGGCGGAGCGCCATGAGATGTTCTGTGTCTGGGAAAGCACAGATCCCCAGTGCTGTTGTGCCTGTAGGTAGGGTGCCAAGGGACGGTGAAGAGCAGCAAGAGCTTTCAGGGCTGGGCCCTTCCTCGTGGGAGAAGGATCCGACCGTTCGCCTATTCAGAAAGAGGCTCAGCCTAGGCTGAGCACCGTGAGATGTTCCGTCTCTGGGAAAGCACAGATCCCCAGTGCTGTTGTGCCTGTAGGTAGGGTGCCAAGGGACGGTGAAGAGCAGCAAGAGCTTTCAGGGCTGGGCCCTTCCTCGTGGGAGAAGGATCCGACCGTTCGCCTTTTCAGAAAGAGGCTCTGCCGAGGCTGAGCGCCATGAGATGTTCTGTGTCTGGGAAAGCACAGATCCCCAGTGCTGTTGTGCCTGTAGGTAGGGTGCCAAGGGACGGTGAAGAGCAGCAAGAGCTTTCAGGGCTGGGCCCTTCCTCGTGGGAGAAGGATCCGACCGTTCGCCTTTTCAGAAAGAGGCTCTGCCGAGGCTGAGCGCCGTGAGATGTTCCGTCTCTGGGAAAGCACAGATCCCCAGTGCTGTTGTGCCTGTAGGTAGGGTGCCAAGGGATGGTGAAGAGCAGCAAGAGCTTTCAGGGCTGGGCCCTTCCTCGGGGGAGAAGGATCCGACCGTTCGCCTTTTCAGAAAGAGGCTCTGCCGAGGCTGAGCGCCGAGAGATGTTCCGTGTCTGGGAAAGCACAGATCCCCAGTGCTGTTGTGCCTGTAGGTAGGGTGCCAAGGGACGGTGAAGAGCAGCAAGATCTTTCAGGGCTGGGCCCTTCCTCGTGGGAGAAGGATCCGACCGTTCGCCTTTTCAGAAAGAGGCTCTACCGAGGCTGAGCGCCGTGAGATGTTCCGTGTCTGGGAAAGCACAGATCCCCAGTGCTGTTGTGCCTGTAGGTAGGGTGCCAAGGGACGGTGAAGAGCAGCAAGAGCTTTCAGGGCTGGGCCCTTCCTCGTGGGAGAAGGATCCGACCGTTCGCCTTTTTCTGAAAGAGACTTGCCGAGGCTGAGCGCCGTGAGATGTTCCGTGTCTGGGAAAGCACAGATCCCCAGTGCTGTTGTGCCTGTAGGTAGGGTGCCAAGGGACGGTGAAGAGCAGCAAGAGCTTTCAGGGCTGGGCCCTTCCTCGTGGGAGAAGGATCCGACCGTTCGCCTTTTCAGAAAGAGTCTCTGCCGAGGCTGAGAGCCGTGAGATGTTCCGTCTCTGCGAAAGCACAGATCCCCAGTGCTGTTGTGCCTGTAGGTAGGGTGCCAAGGGACGGTGAAGAGCAGCAAGAGCTTTCAGGGCTGGGCCCTTCCTCGTGGGAGAAGGATCCGACCGTTCGCCTTTTCAGAAAGAGGCTCTGCCGAGGCTGAGCGCCGTGAGATATTCCGTCTCTGGGAAAGCACAGATCCGCAGTGCTGTTGTGCCTGTAGGTAGGGTGCCAAGGGACGTTGAAGAGCAGCAAGAGCTTTCAGGGCTGGGCCCTTCCTCGTGGGAGAAGGATCCGACCGTTCGCCTTTTCAGAAAGAGGCTCTGCCGAGGCTGAGCGCCGTGAGATGTTCCGTCTCTGGGAAAGCACAGATCCCCAGTGCTGTTGTGCCTGTAGGTAGGGTGCCAAGGGACGGTGAAGAGCAGCAAGAGCTTTCAGGGCTGGGCCCTTCCTCGTGGGAGAAGGATCCGACCGTTCGCCTTTTCAGAAAGAGGCTCTGCCGAGGCTGAGCGCCGTGAGATGTTCCGTGTCTGGGAAAGCACAGATCCCCAGTGCTGTTGTGCCTGTAGGTAGGGTGCCAAGGGACGGTGAAGAGCAGCAAGAGCTTTCAGGGCTGGGCCCTTCCTCGTGGGAGAAGGATGCGACCGTTCGCCTTTTTCTGAAAGAGACTTGCCGAGGCTGAGCGCCGTGAGATGTTCCGTGTCTGGGAAAGCACAGATCCCCAGTGCTGTTGTGCCTGTAGGTAGGGTGCCAAGGGACGGTGAAGAGCAGCAAGAGCTTTCAGGGCTGGGCCCTTCCTCGTGGGAGAAGGATCCGACCGTTCGCCTTTTCAGAAAGAGGCTTGCCGAGGCGGAGCGCCGTGAGATGTTCCGTCTCTGGGAAAGCACAGATCCCCAGTGCTGTTGTGCCTGTACGTAGGGCGCCAAGGGACGGTGAAGAGCAGCAAGAGCTTTCAGGGCTGGGCCCTTCCTCGTGGGAGAAGGATCCGACCGTTCGCCTTTTCAGAAAGAGGCTCTGCCGAGGCTGAGCGCCGTGAGATGTTCCGTCTCTGGGAAAGCACAGATCCCCAGTGCTGTTGTGCCTGTAGGTAGGGTGCCAAGGGACGGTGAAGAGCAACAAGAGCTTTCAGGGCTGGGCCCTTCCTCATGGGAGAAGGATCCGACCGTTCGCCTTTTCAGAAAGAGGCTCTGCCGAGGCGGAGCGCCATGAGATGTTCTGTGTCTGGGAAAGCACAGATCCCCAGTGCTGTTGTGCCTGTAGGTAGGGTGCCAAGGGACGGTGAAGAGCAGCAAGAGCTTTCAGGGCTGGGCCCTTCCTCGTGGGAGAAGGATCCGACCGTTCGCCTTTTCAGAAAGAGGCTCTGCCGAGGCTGAGCGCCGTGAGATGTTCCGTCTCTGGGAAAGCACAGATCCCCAGTGCTGTTGTGCCTGTAGGTAGGGTGCCAAGGGACGGTGAAGAGCAACAAGAGCTTTCAGGGCTGGGCCCTTCCTCGTGGGAGAAGGATCCGACCGTTCGCCTTTTTCTGAAAGAGACTTGCCGAGGCCGAGCGCCGTGAGATATTCTGTCTCTGGGAAAGCACAGATCCCCAGTGCTGTTGTGCCTGTAGGTAGGGTGCCAAGGGACGTTGAAGAGCAGCAAGAGCTTTCAGGGCTGGGCCCTTCCTCGTGGGAGAAGGATCCGACTGTTCGCCTTTTCAGAAAAATGCTATGCCGAGAACGGACACCGTGAGGTGTACCGTTCCTGGGCAAGCACAGATCCCCAATGCTGTTGTGCCTGTGCATAGGCTGCACGGGGACAGTGAAGAGCAGCAAGAGCTTTCAGGGCTGGGCCCTTCCTCGTGGGAGAAGGATCCGACCGTTCGCCTTTTCAGAAAAATGCTATGCAAAGAACGGACACCGAGAGGTGTACCGATCCTGAGCAAGCACAGATCCCCAATGCTGTTGTGCCTGTGCATAGGCTGCACGGGGACAGTGAAGAGCAGCAAGACCTTTCAGGGCTGGGCCCTTCCTCGTGGGAGAAGGATCCGACCGTTCGCCTTTTCAGAAAGAGGCTCTGCCGAGGCGGAGCGCCGTGAGATGTTCCGTCTCTGGGAAAGCACAGATCCCCAGTGCTGTTGGACGTGTAGGTAAGGTGCCAAGGGACGGTGAAGAGCAGCAAGAGCTTTCAGGGCTGGCACCTTCCTTGTGGGACAAGGAGCCGGACGTAGGCCTTTTCGGAAGAGCCTCTGCCGTGAACGAGCGCCGTGAGATGTGCCGCCTGTGGGCAAGCACAGATCCCCAATGCTGTTGTGCCAGTGATTAGGCTGCAACGGGACAGTGAAGAGCAGCAAGATCTTTGAGGGCTGGCACCATCCTTGTGGGAGAAGGATCCGACCGTTCGCCTTTTCAGAAAAATGCTATGCAAAGAACGGACACCGAGAGGTGTACCGATCCTGAGCAAGCACAGATCCCCAATGCTGTTGTGACTGTGCATAGGCTGCACGGGGACAGTGAAGAGCAGCAAGAGCTTTCAGGGCTGGGCCCTTCCTCGTGGGAGAAGGATCCGACCGTTCGCCTTTTCAGAAAGAGGCTCTGCCGAGGCTGAGCGCCGTGAGATGTTCCGTCTCTGGGAAAGCACAGATCCCCAATGCTGTTGTGCCTGTGCATAGGCTGCAACGGGACAGTGAAGAGCAGCAAGAGCTTTCAGGGCTGGCACCATCCTTGTGGGAGAAGGATCCGACCGTTCGCCTTTTCAGAAAGAGGCTCTGCCGAGGCGGAGCGCCGAGAGATGTTCCGTCTCTGGGAAAGCACAGATCCCCAGTGCTGTTGGACGTGTAGGTAGGGTGCCAAGGGACGGTGAAGAGCAGCAAGAGCTTTGAGGGCTGGCACCATCCTTGTGGGAGAAGGATCCGACCGTTCGCCTTTTCAGAAAAATGCTATGCAAAGAACGGACACCGAGAGGTGTACTGATCCTGAGCAAGCACAGATCCCCAATGCTGTTGTGCCTGTGCATAGGCTGCACGGGGACAGTGAAGAGCAGCAAGAGCTTTCAGGGCTGGGCCCTTCCTCGTGGGAGAAGGATCCGACCGTTCGCCTTTTCAGAAAGAGGCTCTGCCGAGGCTGAGCGCCGTGAGATGTTCCGTGTCTGGGAAAGCACGGATCCCCAGTGCTGTTGTGCCTGTAGGTAGGGTGCCAAGGGACGGTGAAGAGCAGCAAGAGCTTTCAGGGCTGGGCCCTTCCTCGGGGGAGAAGGATCCGACCGTTCGCCTTTTCAGAAAGAGGTTCTACCGAGGCTGAGCGCCGTGAGATGTTCCGTGTCTGGGAAAGCACAGATCCCCAGTGCTGTTGTGCCTGTAGGTAGGGTGCCAAGGGACGGTGAAGAGCAGCAAGAGCTTTCAGGGCTGGGCCCTTCCTCGTGGGAGAAGGATCCGACCGTTCGCCTTTTCAGAAAGAGGCTCTGCCGAGGCTGAGCGCCGTGAGATGTTCCATCTCTGGGAAAGCACAGATCCCCAGTGCTGTTGTGCCTGTAGGTAGGGTGCCAAGGGACGGTGAAGAGCAGCAAGAGCTTTCAGGGCTGGGCCCTTCCTCGTGGGAGAAGGATCCGACCGTTCGCCTTTTCAGAAAGAGGCTTGCCGAGGCGGAGCGCCGTGAGATGTTCCGTCTCTGGGAAAGCACAGATCCCCAGTGCTGTTGTGCCTGTAGGTAGGGTGCCAAGGGACGGTGAAGAGCAGCAAGAGCTTTCAGGGCTGGGCCCTTCCTCGTGGGAGAAGGATCCGACCGTTCGCCTTTTCAGAAAGAGTCTCTGCCGAGGCTAGAGCGCCGTGAGATGTTCCGTGTCTGGGAAAGCACAGATCCCCAGTGCTGTTGTGCCTGTAGGTAGGGTGCCAAGGGACGGTGAAGAGCAGCAAGAGCTTTCAGGGCTGGGCCCTTCCTCGTGGGAGAAGGATCCGACCGTTCGCCTTTTCAGAAAGAGGCTTGCCGAGGCGGAGCGCCGTGAGATGTTCCGTGTCTGGGAAAGCACAGATCCCCAGTGCTGTTGTGCCTGTAGGTAGGGTGCCAAGGGACGGTGAAGAGCAACAAGAGCTTTCAGGGCTGGGCCCTTCCTCGTGGGAGAAGGATCCGACCGTTCGCCTTTTCAGAAAGAGGCTCTGCCGAGGCTGAGCGCCGTGAGATGTTCCGTGTCTGGGAAAGTACAGATCCCCAGTGCTGTTGTGCCTGTAGGTAGAGTGCCAAGGGACGGTGAAGAGCAGCAAGAGCTTTCAGGGCTGGGCCCTTCCTCGTGGGAGAAGGATCCGACCGTTCGCCTTTTCAGAAAGAGTCTCTGCCGAGGCTGAGCGCCGTGAGATGTTCTGTGTCTGGGAAAGCACAGATCCCCAGTGCTGTTGTGCCTGTAGGTAGGGTGCCAAGGGACGGTGAAGAGCAACAAGAGCTTTCAGGGCTGGGCCCTTCCTCGTGGGAGAAGGATCCGACCGTTCGCCTTTTCAGAAAGAGGCTCTGCCGAGGCTGAGCGCCGTGAGATGTTCCGTGTCTGGGAAAGCACAGATCCCCAGTGCTGTTGTGCCTGTAGGTAGGGTGCCAAGGGACGGTGAAGAGCAGCAAGAGCTTTCAGGGCTGGGCCCTTCCTCGTGGGAGAAGGATCCGACCGTTCGCCTTTTCAGAAAGAGGCTCTGCCGAGGCTGAGCGCCGTGAGATGTTCCGTCTCTGGGAAAGCACAGATCCCCAGTGCTGTTGTGCCTGTAGGTAGGGTGCCAAGGGACGGTGAAGAGCAGCAAGAGCTTTCAGGGCTGGGCCCTTCCTCGTGGGAGAAGGATCCGACCGTTCGCCTTTTCAGAAAGAGTCTCTGCCGAGGCTGAGCGCCGTGAGATGTTCCGTCTCTGGGAAAGCACAGATCCCCAGTGCTGTTGTGCCTGTAGGTAGGGTGCCAAGGGACGGTGAAGAGCAGCAAGAGCTTTCAGGGCTGGGCCCTTCCTCGTGGGAGAAGGATCCGACCGTTCGCCTTTTCAGAAAGAGGCTCTGCCGAGGCTGAGCGCCGTGAGATGTTCCGTGTCTGGGAAAGCACAGATCCCCAGTGCTGTTGTGCCTGTAGGTAGGGTGCCAAGGGACGGTGAAGAGCAACAAGAGCTTTCAGGGCTGGGCCCTTCCTCGTGGGAGAAGGATCCGACCGTTCGCCTTTTCAGAAAGAGGCTCTGCCGAGGCTGAGCGCCGTGAGATGTTCCGTGTCTGGGAAAGCACAGATCCCCAGTGCTGTTGTGCCTGTAGGTAGGGTGCCAAGGGACGGTGAAGAGCAGCAAGAGCTTTCAGGGCTGGGCCCTTCCTCGAGGGAGAAGGATCCGACCGTTCGCCTTTTCAGAAAGAGGCTCTGCCGAGGCTGAGTGCCGTGAGATGTTCCGTGTCTGGGAAAGCACAGATCCCCAGTGCTGTTGTGCCTGTAGGTAGGGTGCCAAGGGACGGTGAAGAGCAGCAAGAGCTTTCAGGGCTGGGCCCTTCCTCGTGGGAGAAGGATCCGACCGTTCGCCTTTTCAGAAAGAGGCTCTACCGAGGCTGAGCGCCGTGAGATGTTCCGTGTCTGGGAAAGCACAGATCCCCAGTGCTGTTGTGCCTGTAGGTAGGGTGCCAAGGGACGGTGAAGAGCAGCAAGAGCTTTCAGGGCTGGGCCCTTCCTCGTGGGAGAAGGATCCGACCGTTCGCCTTTTTCTGAAAGAGACTTGCCGAGGCTGAGCGCCGTGAGATATTCCGTGTCTGGGAAAGCACAGATCCCCAGTGCTGTTGTGCCTGTAGGTAGGGTGCCAAGGGACGGTGAAGAGCAGCAAGAGCTTTCAGGGCTGGGCCCTTCCTCGTGGGAGAAGGATCCGACCGTTCGCCTTTTCAGAAAGAGGCTCTGCCGAGGCTGAGCGCCGTGAGATGTTCCGTGTCTGGGAAAGCACAGATCCCCAGTGCTGTTGTGCCTGTAGGTAGGGTGCCAAGGGACGGTGAAGAGCAGCAAGAGCTTTCAGGGCTGGGCCCTTCCTCGTGGGAGAAGGATCCGACCGTTCGCCTTTTCAGAAAGAGGCTCTGCCGAGGCTGAGCGCCGTGAGATGTTCCGTGTCTGGGAAAGCACAGATCCCCAGTGCTGTTGTGCCTGTAGGTAGGGTGCCAAGGGACGGTGAAGAGCAGCAAGAGCTTTCAGGGCTGGGCCCTTCCTCGTGGGAGAAGGATCCGACCGTTCGCCTTTTCAGAAAGAGGCTCTGCCGAGGCTGAGCGCCGAGAGATGTTCCGTGTCTGGGAAAGCACAGATCCCCAGTGCTGTTGTGCCAGTAGGTAGGGTGCCAAGGGACGGTGAAGAGCAGCAAGAGCTTTCAGGGCTGGGCCCTTCCTCGTGGGAGAAGGATCCGACCGTTCGCCTTTTCGAAAGAGGCTCTGCCGAGGCGGAGCGCCATGAGATGTTCTGTGTCTGGGAAAGCACAGATCCCCAGTGCTGTTGTGCCTGTAGGTAGGGTGCCAAGGGACGGTGAAGAGCAGCAAGAGCTTTCAGGGCTGGGCCCTTCCTCGTGGGAGAAGGATCCGACCGTTCGCCTTTTCAGAAAGAGGCTCTGCCGAGGCTGAGCGCCGTGAGATGTTCCGTCTCTGGGAAAGCACAGATCCCCAGTGCTGTTGTGCCTGTAGGTAGGGTGCCAAGGGACGGTGAAGAGCAACAAGAGCTTTCAGGGCTGGGCCCTTCCTCGTGGGAGAAGGATCCGACCGTTCGCCTTTTCAGAAAGAGGCTCTGCCGAGGCTGAGCGCCGTGAGATGTTCCGTGTCTGGGAAAGCACAGATCCCCAGTGCTGTTGTGCCTGTAGGTAGGGTGCCAAGGGATGGTGAAGAGCAGCAAGAGCTTTCAGGGCTGGGCCCTTCCTCGGGGGAGAAGGATCCGACCGTTCGCCTTTTCAGAAAGAGGCTCTGCCGAGGCTGAGCGCCGAGAGATGTTCCGTGTCTGGGAAAGCACAGATCCCCAGTGCTGTTGTGCCTGTAGGTAGGGTGCCAAGGGACGGTGAAGAGCAGCAAGATCTTTCAGGGCTGGGCCCTTCCTCGTGGGAGAAGGATCCGACCGTTCGCCTTTTCAGAAAGAGGCTCTACCGAGGCTGAGCGCCGTGAGATGTTCCGTGTCTGGGAAAGCACAGATCCCCAGTGCTGTTGTGCCTGTAGGTAGGGTGCCAAGGGACGGTGAAGAGCAGCAAGAGCTTTCAGGGCTGGGCCCTTCCTCGTGGGAGAAGGATCCGACCGTTCGCCTTTTTCTGAAAGAGACTTGCCGAGGCTGAGCGCCGTGAGATGTTCCGTGTCTGGGAAAGCACAGATCCCCAGTGCTGTTGTGCCTGTAGGTAGGGTGCCAAGGGACGGTGAAGAGCAGCAAGAGCTTTCAGGGCTGGGCCCTTCCTCGTGGGAGAAGGATCCGACCGTTCGCCTTTTTCTGAAAGAGACTTGCCGAGGCTGAGCGCCGTGAGATGTTCCGTCTCTGCGAAAGCACAGATCCCCAGTGCTGTTGTGCCTGTAGGTAGGGTGCCAAGGGACGGTGAAGAGCAGCAAGAGCTTTCAGGGCTGGGCCCTTCCTCGTGGGAGAAGGATCCGACCGTTCGCCTTTTCAGAAAGAGGCTCTGCCGAGGCTGAGCGCCGTGAGATGTTCCGTCTCTGGGAAAGCACAGATCCCCAGTGCTGTTGTGCCTGTAGGTAGGGTGCCAAGGGACGTTGAAGAGCAGCAAGAGCTTTCAGGGCTGGGCCCTTCCTCGTGGGAGAAGGATCCGACCGTTCGCCTTTTCAGAAAGAGGCTCTGCCGAGGCTGAGGGCCGTGAGATGTTCCGTGTCTGGGAAAGCACAGATCCCCAGTGCTGTTGTGCCTGTAGGTAGGGTGCCAAGGGACGGTGAAGAGCAGCAAGAGCTTTCAGGGCTGGGCCCTTCCTCGTGGGAGAAGGATCCGACCGTTCGCCTTTTTCTGAAAGAGACTTGCCGAGGCTGAGCGCCGTGAGATATTCCGTGTCTGGGAAAGCACAGATCCCCAGTGCTGTTGTGCCTGTAGGTAGGGTGCCAAGGGACGGTGAAGAGCAGCAAGAGCTTTCAGGGATGGGCCCTTCCTTGTGGGAGAAGGATCCGACCGTTCGCCTTTTCAGAAAGAGGCTCTGCCGAGGCTGAGCGCCGTGAGATGTTCCGTGTCTGGGAAAGCACAGATCCCCAGTGCTGTTGTGCCTGTAGGTAGGGTGCCAAGGGACGGTGAAGAGCAGCAAGAGCTTTCAGGGCTGGGCCCTTCCTCGTGGGAGAAGGATCCGACCGTTCGCCTTTTCAGAAAGAGGCTCTGCCGAGGCTGAGCGCCCAGAGATGTTCCGTCTCTGGGAAAGCACAGATCCCCAGTGCTGTTGTGCCTGTAGGTAGGGTGCCAAGGGACGGTGAAGAGCAGCAAGAGCTTTCAGGGCTGGGCCCTTCCTCGTGGGAGAAGGATCCGACCGTTCGCCTTTTCAGAAAGAGGCTCTGCCGAGGCTGAGCGCCGTGAGATGTTCCGTGTCTGGGAAAGCACAGATCCCCAGTGCTGTTGTGCCTGTAGGTAGGGTGCCAAGGGACGGTGAAGAGCAGCAAGAGCTTTCAGGGCTGGGCCCTTCCTCGTGGGAGAAGGATCCGACCGTTCGCCTTTTCAGAAAGAGGCTCTGCCGAGGCTGAGCGCCGAGAGATGTTCCGTGTCTGGGAAAGCACAGATCCCCAGTGCTGTTGTGCCTGTAGGTAGGGTGCCAAGGGACGGTGAAGAGCAGCAAGAGCTTTCAGGGCTGGGCCCTTCCTCGTGGGAGAAGGATCCGACCGTTCGCCTTTTCAGAAAGAGGCTCTGCCGAGGCGGAGCGCCGTGAGATGTTCCGTCTCTGGGAAAGCACAGATCCCCAGTGCTGTTGTGCCTGTAGGTAGGGTGCCAAGGGACGTTGAAGAGCAGCAAGAGCTTTCAGGGCTGGGCCCTTCCTCGTGGGAGAAGGATCCGACCGTTCGCCTTTTCAGAAAGAGGCTCTGCCGAGGCTGAGGGCCGTGAGATGTTCCGTGTCTGGGAAAGCACAGATCCCCAGTGCTGTTGTGCCTGTAGGTAGGGTGCCAAGGGACGGTGAAGAGCAGCAAGAGCTTTCAGGGCTGGGCCCTTCCTCGTGGGAGAAGGATCCGACCGTTCGCCTTTTCAGAAAGAGGCTCTGCCGAGGCTGAGCGCCGTGAGATGTTCCGTGTCTGGGAAAGCACAGATCCCCAGTGCTGTTGTGCCTGTAGGTAGGGTGCCAAGGGACGGTGAAGAGCAGCAAGAGCTTTCAGGGCTGGGCCCTTCCTCGTGGGAGAAGGATCCGACCGTTCGCCTTTTCAGAAAGAGGCTCTGCCGAGGCTGAGCGCCGAGAGATGTTCTCTGTCTGGGAAAGCACAGATCCCCAGTGCTGTTGTGCCTGTAGGTAGGGTGCCAAGGGACGGTGAAGAGCAGCAAGAGCTTTCAGGGCTGGGCCCTTCCTCGTGGGAGAAGGATCCGACCGTTCGCCTTTTCAGAAAGAGGCTCTGCCGAGGCTGAGCGCCGTGAGATGTTCCGTGTCTGGGAAAGCACAGATCCCCAGTGCTGTTGTGCCTGTAGGTAGGGTGCCAAGGGACGGTGAAGAGCAGCAAGAGCTTTCAGGGCTGGGCCCTTCCTCGTGGGAGAAGGATCCGACCGTTCGCCTTTTCAGAAAGAGGCTCTGCCGAGGCTGAGCGCCGTGAGATGTTCCGTGTCTGGGAAAGCACAGATCCCCAGTGCTGTTGTGCCTGTAGGTAGGGTGCCAAGGGACGGTGAAGAGCAGCAAGAGCTTTCAGGGCTGGGCCCTTCCTCGTGGGAGAAGGATCCGACCGTTCGCCTTTTCAGAAAGAGGCTCTGCCGAGGCTGAGCGCCGAGAGATGTTCCGTGTCTGGGAAAGCACAGATCCCCAGTGCTGTTGTGCCAGTAGGTAGGGTGCCAAGGGACGGTGAAGAGCAGCAAGAGCTTTCAGGGCTGGGCCCTTCCTCGTGGGAGAAGGATCCGACCGTTCGCCTTTTCGAAAGAGGCTCTGCCGAGGCGGAGCGCCATGAGATGTTCTGTGTCTGGGAAAGCACAGATCCCCAGTGCTGTTGTGCCTGTAGGTAGGGTGCCAAGGGACGGTGAAGAGCAGCAAGAGCTTTCAGGGCTGGGCCCTTCCTCGTGGGAGAAGGATCCGACCGTTCGCCTTTTCAGAAAGAGGCTCTGCCGAGGCTGAGCGCCGTGAGATGTTCCGTCTCTGGGAAAGCACAGATCCCCAGTGCTGTTGTGCCTGTAGGTAGGGTGCCAAGGGACGGTGAAGAGCAACAAGAGCTTTCAGGGCTGGGCCCTTCCTCGTGGGAGAAGGATCCGACCGTTCGCCTTTTCAGAAAGAGGCTCTGCCGAGGCTGAGCGCCGTGAGATGTTCCGTGTCTGGGAAAGCACAGATCCCCAGTGCTGTTGTGCCTGTAGGTAGGGTGCCAAGGGATGGTGAAGAGCAGCAAGAGCTTTCAGGGCTGGGCCCTTCCTCGGGGGAGAAGGATCCGACCGTTCGCCTTTTCAGAAAGAGGCTCTGCCGAGGCTGAGCGCCGAGAGATGTTCCGTGTCTGGGAAAGCACAGATCCCCAGTGCTGTTGTGCCTGTAGGTAGGGTGCCAAGGGACGGTGAAGAGCAGCAAGATCTTTCAGGGCTGGGCCCTTCCTCGTGGGAGAAGGATCCGACCGTTCGCCTTTTCAGAAAGAGGCTCTACCGAGGCTGAGCGCCGTGAGATGTTCCGTGTCTGGGAAAGCACAGATCCCCAGTGCTGTTGTGCCTGTAGGTAGGGTGCCAAGGGACGGTGAAGAGCAGCAAGAGCTTTCAGGGCTGGGCCCTTCCTCGTGGGAGAAGGATCCGACCGTTCGCCTTTTTCTGAAAGAGACTTGCCGAGGCTGAGCGCCGTGAGATGTTCCGTGTCTGGGAAAGCACAGATCCCCAGTGCTGTTGTGCCTGTAGGTAGGGTGCCAAGGGACGGTGAAGAGCAGCAAGAGCTTTCAGGGCTGGGCCCTTCCTCGTGGGAGAAGGATCCGACCGTTCGCCTTTTTCTGAAAGAGACTTGCCGAGGCTGAGCGCCGTGAGATGTTCCGTCTCTGCGAAAGCACAGATCCCCAGTGCTGTTGTGCCTGTAGGTAGGGTGCCAAGGGACGGTGAAGAGCAGCAAGAGCTTTCAGGGCTGGGCCCTTCCTCGTGGGAGAAGGATCCGACCGTTCGCCTTTTCAGAAAGAGGCTCTGCCGAGGCTGAGCGCCGTGAGATGTTCCGTGTCTGGGAAAGCACAGATCCCCAGTGCTGTTGTGCCTGTAGGTAGGGTGCCAAGGGACGTTGAAGAGCAGCAAGAGCTTTCAGGGCTGGGCCCTTCCTCGTGGGAGAAGGATCCGACCGTTCGCCTTTTCAGAAAGAGGCTCTGCCGAGGCTGAGGGCCGTGAGATGTTCCGTGTCTGGGAAAGCACAGATCCCCAGTGCTGTTGTGCCTGTAGGTAGGGTGCCAAGGGACGGTGAAGAGCAGCAAGAGCTTTCAGGGCTGGGCCCTTCCTCGTGGGAGAAGGATCCGACCGTTCGCCTTTTTCTGAAAGAGACTTGCCGAGGCTGAGCGCCGTGAGATATTCCGTGTCTGGGAAAGCACAGATCCCCAGTGCTGTTGTGCCTGTAGGTAGGGTGCCAAGGGACGGTGAAGAGCAGCAAGAGCTTTCAGGGATGGGCCCTTCCTTGTGGGAGAAGGATCCGACCGTTCGCCTTTTCAGAAAGAGGCTCTGCCGAGGCTGAGCGCCGTGAGATGTTCCGTGTCTGGGAAAGCACAGATCCCCAGTGCTGTTGTGCCTGTAGGTAGGGTGCCAAGGGACGGTGAAGAGCAGCAAGAGCTTTCAGGGCTGGGCCCTTCCTCGTGGGAGAAGGATCCGACCGTTCGCCTTTTCAGAAAGAGGCTCTGCCAAGGCTGAGCGCCCAGAGATGTTCCGTCTCTGGGAAAGCACAGATCCCCAGTGCTGTTGTGCCTGTAGGTAGGGTGCCAAGGGACGGTGAAGAGCAGCAAGAGCTTTCAGGGCTGGGCCCTTCCTCGTGGGAGAAGGATCCGACCGTTCGCCTTTTCAGAAAGAGGCTCTGCCGAGGCTGAGCGCCGTGAGATGTTCCGTGTCTGGGAAAGCACAGATCCCCAGTGCTGTTGTGCCTGTAGGTAGGGTGCCAAGGGACGGTGAAGAGCAGCAAGAGCTTTCAGGGCTGGGCCCTTCCTCGTGGGAGAAGGATCCGACCGTTCGCCTTTTCAGAAAGAGGCTCTGCCGAGGCTGAGCGCCGAGAGATGTTCCGTGTCTGGGAAAGCACAGATCCCCAGTGCTGTTGTGCCTGTAGGTAGGGTGCCAAGGGACGGTGAAGAGCAGCAAGAGCTTTCAGGGCTGGGCCCTTCCTCGTGGGAGAAGGATCCGACCGTTCGCCTTTTCAGAAAGAGGCTCTGCCGAGGCGGAGCGCCGTGAGATGTTCCGTCTCTGGGAAAGCACAGATCCCCAGTGCTGTTGTGCCTGTAGGTAGGGTGCCAAGGGACGGTGAAGAGCAGCAAGAGCTTTCAGGGCTGGGCCCTTCCTCGTGGGAGAAGGATCCGACCGTTCGCCTTTTCAGAAAGAGGCTCTGCCGAGGCTGAGCGCCGTGAGATGTTCCGTCTCTGGGAAAGCACAGATCCCCAGTGCTGTTGTGCCTGTAGGTAGGGTGCCAAGGGACGGTGAAGAGCAACAAGAGCTTTCTGGGCTGGGCCCTTCCTCGTGGGAGAAGGATCCGACCGTTCGCCTTTTCGAAAGAGGCTCTGCCGAGGCGGAGCGCCATGAGATGTTCTCTGTCTGGGAAAGCACAGATCCCCAGTGCTGTTGTGCCTGTAGGTAGGGTGCCAAGGGACGGTGAAGAGCAGCAAGAGCTTTCAGGGCTGGGCCCTTCCTCGTGGGAGAAGGATCCGACCGTTCGCCTTTTCAGAAAGAGGCTCTGCCGAGGCGGAGCGCCGTGAGATGTTCCGTGTCTGGGAAAGCACAGATCCCCAGTGCTGTTGTGCCTGTAGGTAGGGTGCCAAGGGACGGTGAAGAGCAACAAGAGCTTTCAGGGCTGGGCCCTTCCTCATGGGAGAAGGATCCGACCGTTCGCCTTTTCAGAAAGAGGCTCTGCCGAGGCTGAGCGCCGTGAGATGTTCCGTCTCTGGGAAAGCACAGATCCCCAGTGCTGTTGTGCCTGTAGGTAGGGTGCCAAGGGACGGTGAAGAGCAACAAGAGTTTTCAGGGCTGGGCCCTTCCTCATGGGAGAAGGATCCGACCGTTCGCCTTTTCAGAAAGAGGCTCTGCCGAGGCTGAGCGCCGTGAGATGTTCCGTGTCTGGGAAAGCACAGATCCCCAGTGCTGTTGTGCCTGTAGGTAGGGTGCCAAGGGATGGTGAAGAGCAGCAAGAGCTTTCAGGGCTGGGCCCTTCCTCGTGGGAGAAGGATCCGACCGTTCGCCTTTTCGAAAGAGGCTCTGCCGAGGCGGAGCGCCATGAGATGTTCTGTGTCTGGGAAAGCACAGATCCCCAGTGCTGTTGTGCCTGTAGGTAGGGTGCCAAGGGACGGTGAAGAGCAGCAAGAGCTTTCAGGGCTGGGCCCTTCCTCGTGGGAGAAGGATCCGACCGTTCGCCTATTCAGAAAGAGGCTCAGCCTAGGCTGAGCACCGTGAGATGTTCCGTGTCTGGGAAAGCACAGATCCCCAGTGCTGTTGTGCCTGTAGGTAGGGTGCCAAGGGACGGTGAAGAGCAACAAGAGCATTCTGGGCTGGGCCCTTCCTCATGGGAGAAGGATCCGACCGTTCGCCTTTTCAGAAAGAGGCTCTGCCGAGGCTGAGCGCCGTGAGATGTTCCGTGTCTGGGAAAGCACAGATCCCCAGTGCTGTTGTGCCTGTAGGTAGGGTGCCAAGGGATGGTGAAGAGCAGCAAGAGCTTTCAGGGCTGGGCCCTTCCTCGTGGGAGAAGGATCCGACCGTTCGCCTTTTCGAAAGAGGCTCTGCCGAGGCGGAGCGCCATGAGATGTTCTGTGTCTGGGAAAGCACAGATCCCCAGTGCTGTTGTGCCTGTAGGTAGGGTGCCAAGGGACGGTGAAGAGCAGCAAGAGCTTTCAGGGCTGGGCCCTTCCTCGTGGGAGAAGGATCCGACCGTTCGCCTTTTCAGAAAGAGGCTCTGCCGAGGCGGAGCGCCGTGAGATGTTCCGTGTCTGGGAAAGCACAGATCCCCAGTGCTGTTGTGCCTGTAGGTAGGGTGCCAAGGGACGGTGAAGAGCAACAAGAGCTTTCAGGGCTGGGCCCTTCCTCGTGGGAGAAGGATCCGACCGTTCGCCTTTTCAGAAAGAGGCTCTGCCGAGGCTGAGCGCCGTGAGATGTTCCGTCTCTGGGAAAGCACAGATCCCCAGTGCTGTTGTGCCTGTAGGTAGGGTGCCAAGGGATGGTGAAGAGCAGCAAGAGCTTTCAGGGCTGGGCCCTTCCTCGTGGGAGAAGGATCCGACCGTTCGCCTTTTCAGAAAGAGGCTCTGCCGAGGCTGAGCGCCGAGAGATGTTCCGTGTCTGGGAAAGCACAGATCCCCAGTCCTGTTGTGCCTGTAGGTAGGGTGCCAAGGGACGGTGAAGAGCAGCAAGATCTTTCAGGGCTGGGCCCTTCCTCGTGGGAGAAGGATCCGACCGTTCGCCTTTTCAGAAAGAGGCTCTACCGAGGCTGAGCGCCGTGAGATGTTCCGTGTCTGGGAAAGCACAGATCCCCAGTGCTGTTGTGCCTGTAGGTAGGGTGCCAAGGGACGGTGAAGAGCAGCAAGAGCTTTCAGGGCTGGGCCCTTCCTCGTGGGAGAAGGATCCGACCGTTCGCCTTTTTCTGAAAGAGACTTGCCGAGGCTGAGCGCCGTGAGATGTTCCGTGTCTGGGAAAGCACAGATCCCCAGTGCTGTTGTGCCTGTAGGTAGGGTGCCAAGGGACGGTGAAGAGCAGCAAGAGCTTTCAGGGCTGGGCCCTTCCTCGTGGGAGAAGGATCCGACCGTTCGCCTTTTTCTGAAAGAGACTTGCCGAGGCTGAGCGCCGTGAGATGTTCCGTCTCTGGGAAAGCACAGATCCCCAGTGCTGTTGTGCCTGTAGGTAGGGTGCCAAGGGACGGTGAAGAGCAGCAAGAGCTTTCAGGGCTGGGCCCTTCCTCGTGGGAGAAGGATCCGACCGTTCGCCTTTTCAGAAAGAGGCTCTGCCGAGGCTGAGCGCCGTGAGATGTTCCGTCTCTGGGAAAGCACAGATCCCCAGTGCTGTTGTGCCTGTAGGTAGGGTGCCAAGGGACGTTGAAGAGCAGCAAGAGCTTTCAGGGCTGGGCCCTTCCTCGTGGGAGAAGGATCCGACCGTTCGCCTTTTCAGAAAGAGGCTCTGCCGAGGCTGAGCGCCGTGAGATGTTCCGTGTCTGGGAAAGCACAGATCCCCAGTGCTGTTGTGCCTGTAGGTAGGGTGCCAAGGGACGGTGAAGAGCAGCAAGAGCTTTCAGGGCTGGGCCCTTCCTCGTGGGAGAAGGATCCGACCGTTCGCCTTTTTCTGAAAGAGACTTGCCGAGGCTGAGCGCCGTGAGATGTTCCGTGTCTGGGAAAGCACAGATCCCCAGTGCTGTTGTGCCTGTAGGTAGGGTGCCAAGGGACGGTGAAGAGCAGCAAGAGCTTTCAGGGATGGGCCCTTCCTTGTGGGAGAAGGATCCGACCGTTCGCCTTTTCAGAAAGAGGCTCTGCCGAGGCTGAGCGCCGTGAGATGTTCCGTGTCTGGGAAAGCACAGATCCCCAGTGCTGTTGTGCCTGTAGGTAGGGTGCCAAGGGACGGTGAAGAGCAGCAAGAGCTTTCAGGGCTGGGCCCTTCCTCGTGGGAGAAGGATCCGACCGTTCGCCTTTTCAGAAAGAGGCTCTGCCGAGGCTGAGCGCCGAGAGATGTTCCGTCTCTGGGAAAGCACAGATCCCCAGTGCTGTTGTGCCTGTAGGTAGGGTGCCAAGGGACGGTGAAGAGCAGCAAGAGCTTTCAGGGCTGGGCCCTTCCTCGTGGGAGAAGGATCCGACCGTTCGCCTTTTCAGAAAGAGGCTCTGCCGAGGCTGAGCGCCGTGAGATGTTCCGTGTCTGGGAAAGCACAGATCCCCAGTGCTGTTGTGCCTGTAGGTAGGGTGCCAAGGGACGGTGAAGAGCAGCAAGAGCTTTCAGGGCTGGGCCCTTCCTCGTGGGAGAAGGATCCGACCGTTCGCCTTTTCAGAAAGAGGCTCTGCCGAGGCTGAGCGCCGAGAGATGTTCCGTCTCTGGGAAAGCACAGATCCCCAGTGCTGTTGTGCCTGTAGGTAGGGTGCCAAGGGACGGTGAAGAGCAGCAAGAGCTTTCAGGGCTGGGCCCTTCCTCGTGGGAGAAGGATCCGACCGTTCGCCTTTTCAGAAAGAGGCTTGCCGAGGCGGAGCGCCGTGAGATGTTCCGTCTCTGGGAAAGCACAGATCCCCAGTGCTGTTGTGCCTGTAGGTAGGGTGCCAAGGGACGGTGAAGAGCAGCAAGAGCTTTCAGGGCTGGGCCCTTCCTCGTGGGAGAAGGATCCGACCGTTCGCCTTTTCAGAAAGAGGCTCTGCCGAGGCTGAGCGCCGTGAGATGTTCCGTCTCTGGGAAAGCACAGATCCCCAGTGCTGTTGTGCCTGTAGGTAGGGTGCCAAGGGACGGTGAAGAGCAACAAGAGCTTTCTGGGCTGGGCCCTTCCTCGTGGGAGAAGGATCCGACCGTTCGCCTTTTCGAAAGAGGCTCTGCCGAGGCGGAGCGCCATGAGATGTTCTCTGTCTGGGAAAGCACAGATCCCCAGTGCTGTTGTGCCTGTAGGTAGGGTGCCAAGGGACGGTGAAGAGCAACAAGAGCTTTCAGGGCTGGGCCCTTCCTCATGGGAGAAGGATCCGACCGTTCGCCTTTTCAGAAAGAGGCTCTGCCGAGGCTGAGCGCCGTGAGATGTTCCGTCTCTGGGAAAGCACAGATCCCCAGTGCTGTTGTGCCTGTAGGTAGGGTGCCAAGGGACGGTGAAGAGCAACAAGAGTTTTCAGGGCTGGGCCCTTCCTCATGGGAGAAGGATCCGACCGTTCGCCTTTTCAGAAAGAGGCTCTGCCGAGGCTGAGCGCCGTGAGATGTTCCGTGTCTGGGAAAGCACAGATCCCCAGTGCTGTTGTGCCTGTAGGTAGGGTGCCAAGGGATGGTGAAGAGCAGCAAGAGCTTTCAGGGCTGGGCCCTTCCTCGTGGGAGAAGGATCCGACCGTTCGCCTTTTCGAAAGAGGCTCTGCCGAGGCGGAGCGCCATGAGATGTTCTGTGTCTGGGAAAGCACAGATCCCCAGTGCTGTTGTGCCTGTAGGTAGGGTGCCAAGGGACGGTGAAGAGCAGCAAGAGCTTTCAGGGCTGGGCCCTTCCTCGTGGGAGAAGGATCCGACCGTTCGCCTATTCAGAAAGAGGCTCAGCCTAGGCTGAGCACCGTGAGATGTTCCGTGTCTGGGAAAGCACAGATCCCCAGTGCTGTTGTGCCTGTAGGTAGGGTGCCAAGGGACGGTGAAGAGCAACAAGAGCTTTCTGGGCTGGGCCCTTCCTCATGGGAGAAGGATCCGACCGTTCGCCTTTTCAGAAAGAGGCTCTGCCGAGGCTGAGCGCCGTGAGATGTTCCGTGTCTGGGAAAGCACAGATCCCCAGTGCTGTTGTGCCTGTAGGTAGGGTGCCAAGGGACGGTGAAGAGCAGCAAGAGCTTTCAGGGCTGGGCCCTTCCTCGTGGGAGAAGGATCCGACCGTTCGCCTTTTCGAAAGAGGCTCTGCCGAGGCGGAGCGCCATGAGATGTTCCGTGTCTGGGAAAGCACAGATCCCCAGTGCTGTTGTGCCTGTAGGTAGGGTGCCAAGGGACGGTGAAGAGCAGCAAGAGCTTTCAGGGCTGGGCCCTTCCTCGTGGGAGAAGGATCCGACCGTTCGCCTTTTTCTGAAAGAGACTTGCCGAGGCTGAGCGCCGTGAGATGTTCCGTGTCTGGGAAAGCACAGATCCCCAGTGCTGTTGTGCCTGTAGGTAGGGTGCCAAGGGACGGTGAAGAGCAGCAAGAGCTTTCAGGGCTGGGCCCTTCCTCGTGGGAGAAGGATCCGACCGTTCGCCTTTTTCTGAAAGAGACTTGCCGAGGCTGAGCGCCGTGAGATGTTCCGTGTCTGGGAAAGCACAGATCCCCAGTGCTGTTGTGCCTGTAGGTAGGGTGCCAAGGGACGGTGAAGAGCAGCAAGAGCTTTCAGGGCTGGGCCCTTCCTCGTGGGAGAAGGATCCGACCGTTCGCCTTTTCAGAAAGAGGCTCTGCCGAGGCTGAGCGCCGTGAGATGTTCCGTCTCTGGGAAAGCACAGATCCCCAGTGCTGTTGTGCCTGTAGGTAGGGTGCCAAGGGACGTTGAAGAGCAGCAAGAGCTTTCAGGGCTGGGCCCTTCCTCGTGGGAGAAGGATCCGACCGTTCGCCTTTTCAGAAAGAGGCTCTGCCGAGGCTGAGGGCCGTGAGATGTTCCGTGTCTGGGAAAGCACAGATCCCCAGTGCTGTTGTGCCTGTAGGTAGGGTGCCAAGGGACGGTGAAGAGCAGCAAGAGCTTTCAGGGCTGGGCCCTTCCTCGTGGGAGAAGGATCCGACCGTTCGCCTTTTTCTGAAAGAGACTTGCCGAGGCTGAGCGCCGTGAGATATTCCGTGTCTGGGAAAGCACAGATCCCCAGTGCTGTTGTGCCTGTAGGTAGGGTGCCAAGGGACGGTGAAGAGCAGCAAGAGCTTTCAGGGATGGGCCCTTCCTTGTGGGAGAAGGATCCGACCGTTCGCCTTTTCAGAAAGAGGCTCTGCCGAGGCTGAGCGCCGTGAGATGTTCCGTGTCTGGGAAAGCACAGATCCCCAGTGCTGTTGTGCCTGTAGGTAGGGTGCCAAGGGACGGTGAAGAGCAGCAAGAGCTTTCAGGGCTGGGCCCTTCCTCGTGGGAGAAGGATCCGACCGTTCGCCTTTTCAGAAAGAGGCTCTGCCGAGGCTGAGCGCCGTGAGATGTTCCGTGTCTGGGAAAGCACAGATCCCCAGTGCTGTTGTGCCTGTAGGTAGGGTGCCAAGGGACGGTGAAGAGCAGCAAGAGCTTTCAGGGCTGGGCCCTTCCTCGTGGGAGAAGGATCCGACCGTTCGCCTTTTCAGAAAGAGGCTCTGCCGAGGCGGAGCGCCGTGAGATGTTCCGTGTCTGGGAAAGCACAGATCCCCAGTGCTGTTGTGCCTGTAGGTAGGGTGCCAAGGGACGGTGAAGAGCAACAAGAGCTTTCAGGGCTGGGCCCTTCCTCATGGGAGAAGGATCCGACCGTTCGCCTTTTCAGAAAGAGGCTCTGCCGAGGCTGAGCGCCGTGAGATGTTCCGTCTCTGGGAAAGCACAGATCCCCAGTGCTGTTGTGCCTGTAGGTAGGGTGCCAAGGGACGGTGAAGAGCAGCAAGAGCTTTCAGGGCTGGGCCCTTCCTCGTGGGAGAAGGATCCGACCGTTCGCCTTTTCAGAAAGAGGCTCTGCCGAGGCTGAGCGCCGTGAGATGTTCCGTCTCTGGGAAAGCACAGATCCCCAGTGCTGTTGTGCCTGTAGGTAGGGTGCCAAGGGACGTTGAAGAGCAGCAAGAGCTTTCAGGGCTGGGCCCTTCCTCGTGGGAGAAGGATCCGACCGTTCGCCTTTTCAGAAAGAGGCTCTGCCGAGGCTGAGGGCCGTGAGATGTTCCGTGTCTGGGAAAGCACAGATCCCCAGTGCTGTTGTGCCTGTAGGTAGGGTGCCAAGGGACGGTGAAGAGCAGCAAGAGCTTTCAGGGCTGGGCCCTTCCTCGTGGGAGAAGGATCCGACCGTTCGCCTTTTTCTGAAAGAGACTTGCCGAGGCTGAGCGCCGTGAGATATTCCGTGTCTGGGAAAGCACAGATCCCCAGTGCTGTTGTGCCTGTAGGTAGGGTGCCAAGGGACGGTGAAGAGCAGCAAGAGCTTTCAGGGATGGGCCCTTCCTTGTGGGAGAAGGATCCGACCGTTCGCCTTTTCAGAAAGAGGCTCTGCCGAGGCTGAGCGCCGTGAGATGTTCCGTGTCTGGGAAAGCACAGATCCCCAGTGCTGTTGTGCCTGTAGGTAGGGTGCCAAGGGACGGTGAAGAGCAGCAAGAGCTTTCAGGGCTGGGCCCTTCCTCGTGGGAGAAGGATCCGACCGTTCGCCTTTTCAGAAAGAGGCTCTGCCGAGGCTGAGCGCCGTGAGATGTTCCGTGTCTGGGAAAGCACAGATCCCCAGTGCTGTTGTGCCTGTAGGTAGGGTGCCAAGGGACGGTGAAGAGCAGCAAGAGCTTTCAGGGCTGGGCCCTTCCTCGTGGGAGAAGGATCCGACCGTTCGCCTTTTCAGAAAGAGGCTCTGCCGAGGCTGAGCGCCGAGAGATGTTCCGTGTCTGGGAAAGCACAGATCCCCAGTGCTGTTGTGCCTGTAGGTAGGGTGCCAAGGGACGGTGAAGAGCAGCAAGAGCTTTCAGGGCTGGGCCCTTCCTCGTGGGAGAAGGATCCGACCGTTCGCCTTTTCAGAAAGAGGCTTGCCGAGGCGGAGCGCCGTGAGATGTTCCGTCTCTGGGAAAGCACAGATCCCCAGTGCTGTTGTGCCTGTAGGTAGGGTGCCAAGGGACGGTGAAGAGCAGCAAGAGCTTTCAGGGCTGGGCCCTTCCTCGTGGGAGAAGGATCCGACCGTTCGCCTTTTCAGAAAGAGGCTCTGCCGAGGCTGAGCGCCGTGAGATGTTCCGTCTCTGGGAAAGCACAGATCCCCAGTGCTGTTGTGCCTGTAGGTAGGGTGCCAAGGGACGGTGAAGAGCAACAAGAGCTTTCTGGGCTGGGCCCTTCCTCGTGGGAGAAGGATCCGACCGTTCGCCTTTTCGAAAGAGGCTCTGCCGAGGCGGAGCGCCATGAGATGTTCTGTGTCTGGGAAAGCACAGATCCCCAGTGCTGTTGTGCCTGTAGGTAGGGTGCCAAGGGACGGTGAAGAGCAGCAAGAGCTTTCAGGGCTGGGCCCTTCCTCGTGGGAGAAGGATCCGACCGTTCGCCTTTTCAGAAAGAGGCTCTGCCGAGGCGGAGCGCCGTGAGATGTTCCGTGTCTGGGAAAGCACAGATCCCCAGTGCTGTTGTGCCTGTAGGTAGGGTGCCAAGGGACGGTGAAGAGCAGCAAGAGCTTTCAGGGCTGGGCCCTTCCTCGTGGGAGAAGGATCCGACCGTTCGCCTATTCAGAAAGAGGCTCAGCCTAGGCTGAGCACCGTGAGATGTTCCATGTCTGGGAAAGCACAGATCCCCAGTGCTGTTGTGCCTGTAGGTAGGGTGCCAAGGGACGGTGAAGAGCAGCAAGAGCTTTCAGGGCTGGGCCCTTCCTCGGGGGAGAAGGATCCGACCGTTCGCCTTTTCAGAAAGAGGCTCTGCCGAGGCTGAGCGCCGTGAGATGTTCCGTCTCTGGGAAAGCACAGATCCCCAGTGCTGTTGTGCCAGTAGGTAGGGTGCCAAGGGACGGTGAAGAGCAGCAAGAGCTTTCAGGGCTGGGCCCTTCCTCGTGGGAGAAGGATCCGACCGTTCGCCTTTTCAGAAAGAGGCTCTACCGAGGCGGAGCGCCATGAGATGTTCTGTGTCTGGGAAAGCACAGATCCCCAGTGCTGTTGTGCCTGTAGGTAGGGTGCCAAGGGACGGTGAAGAGCAGCAAGAGCTTTCAGGGCTGGGCCCTTCCTCGTGGGAGAAGGATCCGACCGTTCGCCTTTTCAGAAAGAGGCTCTGCCGAGGCTGAGCGCCGTGAGATGTTCCGTCTCTGGGAAAGCACAGATCCCCAGTGCTGTTGTGCCTGTAGGTAGGGTGCCAAGGGACGGTGAAGAGCAACAAGAGCTTTCAGGGCTGGGCCCTTCCTCGTGGGAGAAGGATCCGACCGTTCGCCTTTTCAGAAAGAGGCTCTGCCGAGGCTGAGCGCCGTGAGATGTTCCGTCTCTGGGAAAGCACAGATCCCCAGTGCTGTTGTGCCTGTAGGTAGGGTGCCAAGGGATGGTGAAGAGCAGCAAGAGCTTTCAGGGCTGGGCCCTTCCTCGGGGGAGAAGGATCCGACCGTTCGCCTTTTCAGAAAGAGGCTCTGCCGAGGCTGAGCGCCGAGAGATGTTCCGTGTCTGGGAAAGCACAGATCCCCAGTGCTGTTGTGCCTGTAGGTAGGGTGCCAAGGGACGGTGAAGAGCAGCAAGAGCTTTCAGGGCTGGGCCCTTCCTCGTGGGAGAAGGATCCGACCGTTCGCCTTTTCAGAAAGAGGCTCTACCGAGGCTGAGCGCCGTGAGATGTTCCGTGTCTGGGAAAGCACAGATCCCCAGTGCTGTTGTGCCTGTAGGTAGGGTGCCAAGGGACGGTGAAGAGCAGCAAGAGCTTTCAGGGCTGGGCCCTTCCTCGTGGGAGAAGGATCCGACCGTTCGCCTTTTTCTGAAAGAGACTTGCCGAGGCTGAGCGCCGTGAGATGTTCCGTGTCTGGGAAAGCACAGATCCCCAGTGCTGTTGTGCCTGTAGGTAGGGTGCCAAGGGACGGTGAAGAGCAGCAAGAGCTTTCAGGGCTGGGCCCTTCCTCGTGGGAGAAGGATCCGACCGTTCGCCTTTTCAGAAAGAGTCTCTGCCGAGGCTGAGAGCCTTGAGATGTTCCGTCTCTGCGAAAGCACAGATCCCCAGTGCTGTTGTGCCTGTAGGTAGGGTGCCAAGGGACGGTGAAGAGCAGCAAGAGCTTTCAGGGCTGGGCCCTTCCTCGTGGGAGAAGGATCCGACCGTTCGCCTTTTCAGAAAGAGGCTCTGCCGAGGCTGAGCGCCGTGAGATGTTCCGTCTCTGGGAAAGCACAGATCCCCAGTGCTGTTGTGCCTGTAGGTAGGGTGCCAAGGGACGGTGAAGAGCAACAAGAGCTTTCAGGGCTGGGCCCTTCCTCGTGGGAGAAGGATCCGACCGTTCGCCTTTTCAGAAAGAGGCTCTGCCGAGGCTGAGCGCCGTGAGATGTTCCGTCTCTGGGAAAGCACAGATCCCCAGTGCTGTTGTGCCTGTAGGTAGGGTGCCAAGGGACGGTGAAGAGCAGCAAGAGCTTTCAGGGCTGGGCCCTTCCTCGTGGGAGAAGGATCCGACCGTTCGCCTTTTTCTGAAAGAGACTTGCCGAGGCTGAGCGCCGTGAGATATTCCGTGTCTGGGAAAGCACAGATCCCCAGTGCTGTTGTGCCTGTAGGTAGGGTGCCAAGGGACGGTGAAGAGCAGCAAGAGCTTTCAGGGCTGGGCCCTTCCTCGTGGGAGAAGGATCCGACCGTTCGCCTTTTCAGAAAGAGGCTCTGCCGAGGCTGAGCGCCGAGAGATGTTCCGTCTCTGGGAAAGCACAGATCCCCAGTGCTGTTGTGCCTGTAGGTAGGGTGCCAAGGGACGGTGAAGAGCAGCAAGAGCTTTCAGGGCTGGGCCCTTCCTCGTGGGAGAAGGATCCGACCGTTCGCCTTTTCAGAAAGAGGCTCTGCCGAGGCTGAGCGCCGTGAGATGTTCCGTGTCTGGGAAAGCACAGATCCCCAGTGCTGTTGTGCCTGTAGGTAGGGTGCCAAGGGACGGTGAAGAGCAGCAAGAGCTTTCAGGGCTGGGCCCTTCCTCGTGGGAGAAGGATCCGACCGTTCGCCTTTTCAGAAAGAGGCTCTGCCGAGGCTGAGCGCCGAGAGATGTTCCGTGTCTGGGAAAGCACAGATCCCCAGTGCTGTTGTGCCTGTAGGTAGGGTGCCAAGGGACGGTGAAGAGCAGCAAGAGCTTTCAGGGCTGGGCCCTTCCTCGTGGGAGAAGGATCCGACCGTTCGCCTTTTCAGAAAGAGGCTTGCCGAGGCGGAGCGCCGTGAGATGTTCCGTCTCTGGGAAAGCACAGATCCCCAGTGCTGTTGTGCCTGTACGTAGGGCGCCAAGGGACGGTGAAGAGCAGCAAGAGCTTTCAGGGCTGGGCCCTTCCTCGTGGGAGAAGGATCCGACCGTTCGCCTTTTCAGAAAGAGGCTCTGCCGAGGCTGAGCGCCGTGAGATGTTCCGTCTCTGGGAAAGCACAGATCCCCAGTGCTGTTGTGCCTGTAGGTAGGGTGCCAAGGGACGGTGAAGAGCAACAAGAGCTTTCTGGGCTGGGCCCTTCCTCATGGGAGAAGGATCCGACCGTTCGCCTTTTCAGAAAGAGGCTCTGCCGAGGCTGAGCGCCGTGAGATGTTCCGTGTCTGGGAAAGCACAGATCCCCAGTGCTGTTGTGCCTGTAGGTAGGGTGCCAAGGGACGGTGAAGAGCAACAAGAGCTTTCAGGGCTGGGCCCTTCCTCATGGGAGAAGGATCCGACCGTTCGCCTTTTCAGAAAGAGGCTCTGCCGAGGCTGAGCGCCGTGAGATGTTCCGTCTCTGGGAAAGCACAGATCCCCAGTGCTGTTGTGCCTGTAGGTAGGGTGCCAAGGGACGGTGAAGAGCAACAAGAGTTTTCAGGGCAGGGCCCTTCCTCATGGGAGAAGGATCCGACCGTTCGCCTTTTCAGAAAGAGGCTCTGCCGAGGCTGAGCGCCGTGAGATGTTCCGTGTCTGGGAAAGCACAGATCCCCAGTGCTGTTGTGCCTGTAGGTAGGGTGCCAAGGGATGGTGAAGAGCAGCAAGAGCTTTCAGGGCTGGGCCCTTCCTCGTGGGAGAAGGATCCGACCGTTCGCCTTTTCGAAAGAGGCTCTGCCGAGGCGGAGCGCCATGAGATGTTCTGTGTCTGGGAAAGCACAGATCCCCAGTGCTGTTGTGCCAGTAGGTAGGGTGCCAAGGGACGGTGAAGAGCAGCAAGAGCTTTCAGGGCTGGGCCCTTCCTCGTGGGAGAAGGATCCGACCGTTCGCCTATTCAGAAAGAGGCTCAGCCTAGGCTGAGCACCGTGAGATGTTCCGTCTCTGGGAAAGCACAGATCCCCAGTGCTGTTGTGCCTGTAGGTAGGGTGCCAAGGGACGGTGAAGAGCAGCAAGAGCTTTCAGGGCTGGGCCCTTCCTCGGGGGAGAAGGATCCGACCGTTCGCCTTTTCAGAAAGAGGCTCTGCCGAGGCTGAGCGCCGAGAGATGTTCCGTCTCTGGGAAAGCACAGATCCCCAGTGCTGTTGTGCCTGTAGGTAGGGTGCCAAGGGACGGTGAAGAGCAGCAAGAGCTTTCAGGGCTGGGCCCTTCCTCGTGGGAGAAGGATCCGACCGTTCGCCTTTTCAGAAAGAGGCTCTGCCGAGGCTGAGCGCCGTGAGATGTTCCGTGTCTGGGAAAGCACAGATCCCCAGTGCTGTTGTGCCTGTAGGTAGGGTGCCAAGGGACGGTGAAGAGCAGCAAGAGCTTTCAGGGCTGGGCCCTTCCTCGTGGGAGAAGGATCCGACTGTTCGCCTTTTCAGAAAGAGGCTCTGCCGAGGCTGAGCGCCGAGAGATGTTCCGTGTCTGGGAAAGCACAGATCCCCAGTGCTGTTGTGCCTGTAGGTAGGGTGCCAAGGGACGGTGAAGAGCAGCAAGAGCTTTCAGGGCTGGGCCCTTCCTCGTGGGAGAAGGATCCGACCGTTCGCCTTTTCAGAAAGAGGCTTGCCGAGGCGGAGCGCCGTGAGATGTTCCGTCTCTGGGAAAGCACAGATCCCCAGTGCTGTTGTGCCTGTACGTAGGGCGCCAAGGGACGGTGAAGAGCAGCAAGAGCTTTCAGGGCTGGGCCCTTCCTCGTGGGAGAAGGATCCGACCGTTCGCCTTTTCAGAAAGAGGCTCTGCCGAGGCTGAGCGCCGTGAGATGTTCCGTCTCTGGGAAAGCACAGATCCCCAGTGCTGTTGTGCCTGTAGGTAGGGTGCCAAGGGACGGTGAAGAGCAACAAGAGCTTTCTGGGCTGGGCCCTTCCTCATGGGAGAAGGATCCGACCGTTCGCCTTTTCAGAAAGAGGCTCTGCCGAGGCTGAGCGCCGTGAGATGTTCCGTGTCTGGGAAAGCACAGATCCCCAGTGCTGTTGTGCCTGTAGGTAGGGTGCCAAGGGATGGTGAAGAGCAGCAAGAGCTTTCAGGGCTGGGCCCTTCCTCGTGGGAGAAGGATCCGACCGTTCGCCTTTTCGAAAGAGGCTCTGCCGAGGCGGAGCGCCATGAGATGTTCTGTGTCTGGGAAAGCACAGATCCCCAGTGCTGTTGTGCCTGTAGGTAGGGTGCCAAGGGACGGTGAAGAGCAGCAAGAGCTTTCAGGGCTGGGCCCTTCCTCGTGGGAGAAGGATCCGACCGTTCGCCTTTTCAGAAAGAGGCTCTGCCGAGGCGGAGCGCCGTGAGATGTTCCGTGTCTGGGAAAGCACAGATCCCCAGTGCTGTTGTGCCTGTAGGTAGGGTGCCAAGGGACGGTGAAGAGCAACAAGAGCTTTCAGGGCTGGGCCCTTCCTCATGGGAGAAGGATCCGACCGTTCGCCTTTTCAGAAAGAGGCTCTGCCGAGGCTGAGCGCCGTGAGATGTTCCGTCTCTGGGAAAGCACAGATCCCCAGTGCTGTTGTGCCTGTAGGTAGGGTGCCAAGGGACGGTGAAGAGCAACAAGAGTTTTCAGGGCTGGGCCCTTCCTCATGGGAGAAGGATCCGACCGTTCGCCTTTTCAGAAAGAGGCTCTGCCGAGGCTGAGCGCCGTGAGATGTTCCGTGTCTGGGAAAGCACAGATCCCCAGTGCTGTTGTGCCTGTAGGTAGGGTGCCAAGGGATGGTGAAGAGCAGCAAGAGCTTTCAGGGCTGGGCCCTTCCTCGTGGGAGAAGGATCCGACCGTTCGCCTTTTCGAAAGAGGCTCTGCCGAGGCGGAGCGCCATGAGATGTTCTGTCTCTGGGAAAGCACAGATCCCCAGTGCTGTTGTGCCTGTAGGTAGGGTGCCAAGGGACGGTGAAGAGCAGCAAGAGCTTTCAGGGCTGGGCCCTTCCTCGTGGGAGAAGGATCCGACCGTTCGCCTTTTCAGAAAGAGGCTCTGCCGAGGCTGAGCGCCGTGAGATGTTCCGTCTCTGGGAAAGCACAGATCCCCAGTGCTGTTGTGCCTGTAGGTAGGGTGCCAAGGGACGGTGAAGAGCAACAAGAGCTTTCAGGGCTGGGCCCTTCCTCGTGGGAGAAGGATCCGACCGTTCGCCTTTTCAGAAAGAGGCTCTGCCGAGGCTGAGCGCCGTGAGATGTTCCGTCTCTGGGAAAGCACAGATCCCCAGTGCTGTTGTGCCTGTAGGTAGGGTGCCAAGGGATGGTGAAGAGCAGCAAGAGCTTTCAGGGCTGGGCCCTTCCTCGGGGGAGAAGGATCCGACCGTTCGCCTTTTCAGAAAGAGGCTCTGCCGAGGCTGAGCGCCGAGAGATGTTCCGTGTCTGGGAAAGCACAGATCCCCAGTGCTGTTGTGCCTGTAGGTAGGGTGCCAAGGGACGGTGAAGAGCAGCAAGATCTTTCAGGGCTGGGCCCTTCCTCGTGGGAGAAGGATCCGACCGTTCGCCTTTTCAGAAAGAGGCTCTACCGAGGCTGAGCGCCGTGAGATGTTCCGTGTCTGGGAAAGCACAGATCCCCAGTGCTGTTGTGCCTGTAGGTAGGGTGCCAAGGGACGGTGAAGAGCAGCAAGAGCTTTCAGGGCTGGGCCCTTCCTCGTGGGAGAAGGATCCGACCGTTCGCCTTTTTCTGAAAGAGACTTGCCGAGGCGGAGCGCCGTGAGATGTTCCGTGTCTGGGAAAGCACAGATCCCCAGTGCTGTTGTGCCTGTAGGTAGGGTGCCAAGGGACGGTGAAGAGCAGCAAGAGCTTTCAGGGCTGGGCCCTTCCTCGTGGGAGAAGGATCCGACCGTTCGCCTTTTCAGAAAGAGTCTCTGCCGAGGCTGAGAGCCGTGAGATGTTCCGTCTCTGCGAAAGCACAGATCCCCAGTGCTGTTGTGCCTGTAGGTAGGGTGCCAAGGGACGGTGAAGAGCAGCAAGAGCTTTCAGGGCTGGGCCCTTCCTCGTGGGAGAAGGATCCGACCGTTCGCCTTTTCAGAAAGAGGCTCTGCCGAGGCTGAGCGCCGTGAGATGTTCCGTCTCTGGGAAAGCACAGATCCGCAGTGCTGTTGTGCCTGTAGGTAGGGTGCCAAGGGACGTTGAAGAGCAGCAAGAGCTTTCAGGGCTGGGCCCTTCCTCGTGGGAGAAGGATCCGACCGTTCGCCTTTTCAGAAAGAGGCTCTGCCGAGGCTGAGCGCCGTGAGATGTTCCGTCTCTGGGAAAGCACAGATCCCCAGTGCTGTTGTGCCTGTAGGTAGGGTGCCAAGGGACGGTGAAGAGCAACAAGAGTTTTCAGGGCAGGGCCCTTCCTCATGGGAGAAGGATCCGACCGTTCGCCTTTTCAGAAAGAGGCTCTGCCGAGGCTGAGCGCCGTGAGATGTTCCGTGTCTGGGAAAGCACAGATCCCCAGTGCTGTTGTGCCTGTAGGTAGGGTGCCAAGGGATGGTGAAGAGCAGCAAGAGCTTTCAGGGCTGGGCCCTTCCTCGTGGGAGAAGGATCCGACCGTTCGCCTTTTCGAAAGAGGCTCTGCCGAGGCGGAGCGCCATGAGATGTTCTGTGTCTGGGAAAGCACAGATCCCCAGTGCTGTTGTGCCAGTAGGTAGGGTGCCAAGGGACGGTGAAGAGCAGCAAGAGCTTTCAGGGCTGGGCCCTTCCTCGTGGGAGAAGGATCCGACCGTTCGCCTATTCAGAAAGAGGCTCAGCCTAGGCTGAGCACCGTGAGATGTTCCGTCTCTGGGAAAGCACAGATCCCCAGTGCTGTTGTGCCTGTAGGTAGGGTGCCAAGGGACGGTGAAGAGCAGCAAGAGCTTTCAGGGCTGGGCCCTTCCTCGGGGGAGAAGGATCCGACCGTTCGCCTTTTCAGAAAGAGGCTCTGCCGAGGCTGAGCGCCGAGAGATGTTCCGTGTCTGGGAAAGCACAGATCCCCAGTGCTGTTGTGCCTGTAGGTAGGGTGCCAAGGGACGGTGAAGAGCAGCAAGATCTTTCAGGGCTGGGCCCTTCCTCGTGGGAGAAGGATCCGACCGTTCGCCTTTTCAGAAAGAGGCTCTGCCGAGGCTGAGCGCCGTGAGATGTTCCGTGTCTGGGAAAGCACAGATCCCCAGTGCTGTTGTGCCTGTAGGTAGGGTGCCAAGGGACGGTGAAGAGCAGCAAGAGCTTTCAGGGCTGGGCCCTTCCTCGTGGGAGAAGGATCCGACCGTTCGCCTTTTCAGAAAGAGGCTCTGCCGAGGCTGAGCGCCGAGAGATGTTCCGTGTCTGGGAAAGCACAGATCCCCAGTGCTGTTGTGCCTGTAGGTAGGGTGCCAAGGGACGGTGAAGAGCAACAAGAGCTTTCTGGGCTGGGCCCTTCCTCGTGGGAGAAGGATCCGACCGTTCGCCTTTTCAGAAAGAGGCTCTGCCGAGGCTGAGCGCCGTGAGATGTTCCGTGTCTGGGAAAGCACAGATCCCCAGTGCTGTTGTGCCTGTAGGTAGGGTGCCAAGGGATGGTGAAGAGCAGCAAGAGCTTTCAGGGCTGGGCCCTTCCTCGTGGGAGAAGGATCCGACCGTTCGCCTTTTCGAAAGAGGCTCTGCCGAGGCGGAGCGCCATGAGATGTTCTGTGTCTGGGAAAGCACAGATCCCCAGTGCTGTTGTGCCTGTAGGTAGGGTGCCAAGGGACGGTGAAGAGCAGCAAGAGCTTTCAGGGCTGGGCCCTTCCTCGTGGGAGAAGGATCCGACCGTTCGCCTTTTCAGAAAGAGGCTCTGCCGAGGCGGAGCGCCGTGAGATGTTCCGTGTCTGGGAAAGCACAGATCCCCAGTGCTGTTGTGCCTGTAGGTAGGGTGCCAAGGGACGGTGAAGAGCAACAAGAGCTTTCAGGGCTGGGCCCTTCCTCATGGGAGAAGGATCCGACCGTTCGCCTTTTCAGAAAGAGGCTCTGCCGAGGCTGAGCGCCGTGAGATGTTCCGTCTCTGGGAAAGCACAGATCCCCAGTGCTGTTGTGCCTGTAGGTAGGGTGCCAAGGGACGGTGAAGAGCAACAAGAGTTTTCAGGGCTGGGCCCTTCCTCATGGGAGAAGGATCCGACCGTTCGCCTTTTCAGAAAGAGGCTCTGCCGAGGCTGAGCGCCGTGAGATGTTCCGTCTCTGGGAAAGCACAGATCCCCAGTGCTGTTGTGCCTGTAGGTAGGGTGCCAAGGGATGGTGAAGAGCAGCAAGAGCTTTCAGGGCTGGGCCCTTCCTCGTGGGAGAAGGATCCGACCGTTCGCCTTTTCGAAAGAGGCTCTGCCGAGGCGGAGCGCCATGAGATGTTCTGTGTCTGGGAAAGCACAGATCCCCAGTGCTGTTGTGCCAGTAGGTAGGGTGCCAAGGGACGGTGAAGAGCAGCAAGAGCTTTCAGGGCTGGGCCCTTCCTCGTGGGAGAAGGATCCGACCGTTCGCCTATTCAGAAAGAGGCTCAGCCTAGGCTGAGCACCGTGAGATGTTCCGTCTCTGGGAAAGCACAGATCCCCAGTGCTGTTGTGCCTGTAGGTAGGGTGCCAAGGGACGGTGAAGAGCAGCAAGAGCTTTCAGGGCTGGGCCCTTCCTCGGGGGAGAAGGATCCGACCGTTCGCCTTTTCAGAAAGAGGCTCTGCCGAGGCTGAGCGCCGTGAGATGTTCCGTCTCTGGGAAAGCACAGATCCCCAGTGCTGTTGTGCCAGTAGGTAGGGTGCCAAGGGACGGTGAAGAGCAGCAAGAGCTTTCAGGGCTGGGCCCTTCCTCGTGGGAGAAGGATCCGACCGTTCGCCTTTTCGAAAGAGGCTCTGCCGAGGCGGAGCGCCATGAGATGTTCTGTCTCTGGGAAAGCACAGATCCCCAGTGCTGTTGTGCCTGTAGGTAGGGTGCCAAGGGACGGTGAAGAGCAGCAAGAGCTTTCAGGGCTGGGCCCTTCCTCGTGGGAGAAGGATCCGACCGTTCGCCTTTTCAGAAAGAGGCTCTGCCGAGGCTGAGCGCCGTGAGATGTTCCGTCTCTGGGAAAGCACAGATCCCCAGTGCTGTTGTGCCTGTAGGTAGGGTGCCAAGGGACGGTGAAGAGCAACAAGAGCTTTCAGGGCTGGGCCCTTCCTCGTGGGAGAAGGATCCGACCGTTCGCCTTTTCAGAAAGAGGCTCTGCCGAGGCTGAGCGCCGTGAGATGTTCCGTCTCTGGGAAAGCACAGATCCCCAGTGCTGTTGTGCCTGTAGGTAGGGTGCCAAGGGATGGTGAAGAGCAGCAAGAGCTTTCAGGGCTGGGCCCTTCCTCGGGGGAGAAGGATCCGACCGTTCGCCTTTTCAGAAAGAGGCTCTGCCGAGGCTGAGCGCCGAGAGATGTTCCGTGTCTGGGAAAGCACAGATCCCCAGTGCTGTTGTGCCTGTAGGTAGGGTGCCAAGGGACGGTGAAGAGCAGCAAGATCTTTCAGGGCTGGGCCCTTCCTCGTGGGAGAAGGATCCGACCGTTCGCCTTTTCAGAAAGAGGCTCTACCGAGGCTGAGCGCCGTGAGATGTTCCGTGTCTGGGAAAGCACAGATCCCCAGTGCTGTTGTGCCTGTAGGTAGGGTGCCAAGGGACGGTGAAGAGCAGCAAGAGCTTTCAGGGCTGGGCCCTTCCTCGTGGGAGAAGGATCCGACCGTTCGCCTTTTTCTGAAAGAGACTTGCCGAGGCGGAGCGCCGTGAGATGTTCCGTGTCTGGGAAAGCACAGATCCCCAGTGCTGTTGTGCCTGTAGGTAGGGTGCCAAGGGACGGTGAAGAGCAGCAAGAGCTTTCAGGGCTGGGCCCTTCCTCGTGGGAGAAGGATCCGACCGTTCGCCTTTTCAGAAAGAGTCTCTGCCGAGGCTGAGAGCCGTGAGATGTTCCGTCTCTGCGAAAGCACAGATCCCCAGTGCTGTTGTGCCTGTAGGTAGGGTGCCAAGGGACGGTGAAGAGCAGCAAGAGCTTTCAGGGCTGGGCCCTTCCTCGTGGGAGAAGGATCCGACCGTTCGCCTTTTCAGAAAGAGGCTCTGCCGAGGCTGAGCGCCGTGAGATGTTCCGTCTCTGGGAAAGCACAGATCCCCAGTGCTGTTGTGCCTGTAGGTAGGGTGCCAAGGGACGTTGAAGAGCAGCAAGAGCTTTCAGGGCTGGGCCCTTCCTCGTGGGAGAAGGATCCGACCGTTCGCCTTTTCAGAAAGAGGCTCTGCCGAGGCTGAGCGCCGTGAGATGTTCCGTCTCTGGGAAAGCACAGATCCCCAGTGCTGTTGTGCCTGTAGGTAGGGTGCCAAGGGACGGTGAAGAGCAGCAAGAGCTTTCAGGGCTGGGCCCTTCCTCGTGGGAGAAGGATCCGACCGTTCGCCTTTTCAGAAAGAGGCTCTGCCGAGGCTGAGCGCCGTGAGATGTTCCGTGTCTGGGAAAGCACAGATCCCCAGTGCTGTTGTGCCTGTAGGTAGGGTGCCAAGGGACGGTGAAGAGCAACAAGAGCTTTCAGGGCTGGGCCCTTCCTCGTGGGAGAAGGATCCGACCGTTCGCCTTTTCAGAAAGAGGCTCTGCCGAGGCTGAGCGCCGTGAGATGTTCCGTGTCTGGGAAAGCACAGATCCCCAGTGCTGTTGTGCCTGTAGGTAGGGTGCCAAGGGACGGTGAAGAGCAGCAAGAGCTTTCAGGGCTGGGCCCTTCCTCGTGGGAGAAGGATCCGACCGTTCGCCTTTTCAGAAAGAGGCTCTGCCGAGGCTGAGCGCCGTGAGATGTTCCGTGTCTGGGAAAGCACAGATCCCCAGTGCTGTTGTGCCTGTAGGTAGGGTGCCAAGGGACGGTGAAGAGCAGCAAGAGCTTTCAGGGCTGGGCCCTTCCTCGTGGGAGAAGGATCCGACCGTTCGCCTTTTCAGAAAGAGGCTCTGCCGAGGCTGAGCGCCGAGAGATGTTCCGTGTCTGGGAAAGCACAGATCCCCAGTGCTGTTGTGCCTGTAGGTAGGGTGCCAAGGGACGGTGAAGAGCAGCAAGAGCTTTCAGGGCTGGGCCCTTCCTCGTGGGAGAAGGATCCGACCGTTCGCCTTTTCAGAAAGAGGCTTGCCGAGGCGGAGCGCCGTGAGATGTTCCGTCTCTGGGAAAGCACAGATCCCCAGTGCTGTTGTGCCTGTACGTAGGGCGCCAAGGGACGGTGAAGAGCAGCAAGAGCTTTCAGGGCTGGGCCCTTCCTCGTGGGAGAAGGATCCGACCGTTCGCCTTTTCAGAAAGAGGCTCTGCCGAGGCTGAGCGCCGTGAGATGTTCCGTCTCTGGGAAAGCACAGATCCCCAGTGCTGTTGTGCCTGTAGGTAGGGTGCCAAGGGACGGTGAAGAGCAACAAGAGCTTTCTGGGCTGGGCCCTTCCTCATGGGAGAAGGATCCGACCGTTCGCCTTTTCAGAAAGAGGCTCTGCCGAGGCTGAGCGCCGTGAGATGTTCCGTGTCTGGGAAAGCACAGATCCCCAGTGCTGTTGTGCCTGTAGGTAGGGTGCCAAGGGATGGTGAAGAGCAGCAAGAGCTTTCAGGGCTGGGCCCTTCCTCGTGGGAGAAGGATCCGACCGTTCGCCTTTTCGAAAGAGGCTCTGCCGAGGCGGAGCGCCATGAGATGTTCTGTGTCTGGGAAAGCACAGATCCCCAGTGCTGTTGTGCCTGTAGGTAGGGTGCCAAGGGACGGTGAAGAGCAGCAAGAGCTTTCAGGGCTGGGCCCTTCCTCGTGGGAGAAGGATCCGACCGTTCGCCTTTTCAGAAAGAGGCTCTGCCGAGGCGGAGCGCCGTGAGATGTTCCGTGTCTGGGAAAGCACAGATCCCCAGTGCTGTTGTGCCTGTAGGTAGGGTGCCAAGGGACGGTGAAGAGCAACAAGAGCTTTCAGGGCTGGGCCCTTCCTCATGGGAGAAGGATCCGACCGTTCGCCTTTTCAGAAAGAGGCTCTGCCGAGGCTGAGCGCCGTGAGATGTTCCGTCTCTGGGAAAGCACAGATCCCCAGTGCTGTTGTGCCTGTAGGTAGGGTGCCAAGGGACGGTGAAGAGCAACAAGAGTTTTCAGGGCTGGGCCCTTCCTCATGGGAGAAGGATCCGACCGTTCGCCTTTTCAGAAAGAGGCTCTGCCGAGGCTGAGCGCCGTGAGATGTTCCGTGTCTGGGAAAGCACAGATCCCCAGTGCTGTTGTGCCTGTAGGTAGGGTGCCAAGGGATGGTGAAGAGCAGCAAGAGCTTTCAGGGCTGGGCCCTTCCTCGTGGGAGAAGGATCCGACCGTTCGCCTTTTCGAAAGAGGCTCTGCCGAGGCGGAGCGCCATGAGATGTTCTGTGTCTGGGAAAGCACAGATCCCCAGTGCTGTTGTGCCAGTAGGTAGGGTGCCAAGGGACGGTGAAGAGCAGCAAGAGCTTTCAGGGCTGGGCCCTTCCTCGTGGGAGAAGGATCCGACCGTTCGCCTATTCAGAAAGAGGCTCAGCCTAGGCTGAGCACCGTGAGATGTTCCGTCTCTGGGAAAGCACAGATCCCCAGTGCTGTTGTGCCTGTAGGTAGGGTGCCAAGGGACGGTGAAGAGCAGCAAGAGCTTTCAGGGCTGGGCCCTTCCTCGGGGGAGAAGGATCCGACCGTTCGCCTTTTCAGAAAGAGGCTCTGCCGAGGCTGAGCGCCGAGAGATGTTCCGTCTCTGGGAAAGCACAGATCCCCAGTGCTGTTGTGCCTGTAGGTAGGGTGCCAAGGGACGGTGAAGAGCAGCAAGAGCTTTCAGGGCTGGGCCCTTCCTCGTGGGAGAAGGATCCGACCGTTCGCCTTTTCAGAAAGAGGCTCTGCCGAGGCTGAGCGCCGTGAGATGTTCCGTGTCTGGGAAAGCACAGATCCCCAGTGCTGTTGTGCCTGTAGGTAGGGTGCCAAGGGACGGTGAAGAGCAGCAAGAGCTTTCAGGGCTGGGCCCTTCCTCGTGGGAGAAGGATCCGACCGTTCGCCTTTTCAGAAAGAGGCTCTGCCGAGGCTGAGCGCCGAGAGATGTTCCGTGTCTGGGAAAGCACAGATCCCCAGTGCTGTTGTGCCTGTAGGTAGGGTGCCAAGGGACGGTGAAGAGCAGCAAGAGCTTTCAGGGCTGGGCCCTTCCTCGTGGGAGAAGGATCCGACCGTTCGCCTTTTCAGAAAGAGGCTTGCCGAGGCGGAGCGCCGTGAGATGTTCCGTCTCTGGGAAAGCACAGATCCCCAGTGCTGTTGTGCCTGTACGTAGGGCGCCAAGGGACGGTGAAGAGCAGCAAGAGCTTTCAGGGCTGGGCCCTTCCTCGTGGGAGAAGGATCCGACCGTTCGCCTTTTCAGAAAGAGGCTCTGCCGAGGCTGAGCGCCGTGAGATGTTCCGTCTCTGGGAAAGCACAGATCCCCAGTGCTGTTGTGCCTGTAGGTAGGGTGCCAAGGGACGGTGAAGAGCAACAAGAGCTTTCTGGGCTGGGCCCTTCCTCATGGGAGAAGGATCCGACCGTTCGCCTTTTCAGAAAGAGGCTCTGCCGAGGCTGAGCGCCGAGAGATGTTCCGTGTCTGGGAAAGCACAGATCCCCAGTGCTGTTGTGCCTGTAGGTAGGGTGCCAAGGGATGGTGAAGAGCAGCAAGAGCTTTCAGGGCTGGGCCCTTCCTCGTGGGAGAAGGATCCGACCGTTCGCCTTTTCGAAAGAGGCTCTGCCGAGGCGGAGCGCCATGAGATGTTCTGTGTCTGGGAAAGCACAGATCCCCAGTGCTGTTGTGCCTGTAGGTAGGGTGCCAAGGGACGGTGAAGAGCAGCAAGAGCTTTCAGGGCTGGGCCCTTCCTCGTGGGAGAAGGATCCGACCGTTCGCCTTTTCAGAAAGAGGCTCTGCCGAGGCGGAGCGCCGTGAGATGTTCCGTGTCTGGGAAAGCACAGATCCCCAGTGCTGTTGTGCCTGTAGGTAGGGTGCCAAGGGACGGTGAAGAGCAACAAGAGCTTTCAGGGCTGGGCCCTTCCTCATGGGAGAAGGATCCGACCGTTCGCCTTTTCAGAAAGAGGCTCTGCCGAGGCTGAGCGCCGTGAGATGTTCCGTCTCTGGGAAAGCACAGATCCCCAGTGCTGTTGTGCCTGTAGGTAGGGTGCCAAGGGACGGTGAAGAGCAACAAGAGTTTTCAGGGCTGGGCCCTTCCTCATGGGAGAAGGATCCGACCGTTCGCCTTTTCAGAAAGAGGCTCTGCCGAGGCTGAGCGCCGTGAGATGTTCCGTGTCTGGGAAAGCACAGATCCCCAGTGCTGTTGTGCCTGTAGGTAGGGTGCCAAGGGACGGTGAAGAGCAACAAGAGCTTTCAGGGCTGGGCCCTTCCTCGTGGGAGAAGGATCCGACCGTTCGCCTTTTCAGAAAGAGGCTCTGCCGAGGCTGAGCGCCGTGAGATGTTCCGTCTCTGGGAAAGCACAGATCCCCAGTGCTGTTGTGCCTGTAGGTAGGGTGCCAAGGGACGGTGAAGAGCAGCAAGAGCTTTCAGGGCTGGGCCCTTCCTCGTGGGAGAAGGATCCGACCGTTCGCCTTTTCAGAAAGAGGCTCTGCCGAGGCTGAGCGCCGTGAGATGTTCCGTGTCTGGGAAAGCACAGATCCCCAGTGCTGTTGTGCCTGTAGGTAGGGTGCCAAGGGACGGTGAAGAGCAGCAAGAGCTTTCAGGGCTGGGCCCTTCCTCGTGGGAGAAGGATCCGACCGTTCGCCTTTTCAGAAAGAGGCTCTGCCGAGGCTGAGCGCCGAGAGATGTTCCGTGTCTGGGAAAGCACAGATCCCCAGTGCTGTTGTGCCTGTAGGTAGGGTGCCAAGGGACGGTGAAGAGCAGCAAGAGCTTTCAGGGCTGGGCCCTTCCTCGTGGGAGAAGGATCCGACCGTTCGCCTTTTCAGAAAGAGGCTTGCCGAGGCGGAGCGCCGTGAGATGTTCCGTCTCTGGGAAAGCACAGATCCCCAGTGCTGTTGTGCCTGTACGTAGGGCGCCAAGGGACGGTGAAGAGCAGCAAGAGCTTTCAGGGCTGGGCCCTTCCTCGTGGGAGAAGGATCCGACCGTTCGCCTTTTCAGAAAGAGGCTCTGCCGAGGCTGAGCGCCGTGAGATGTTCCGTCTCTGGGAAAGCACAGATCCCCAGTGCTGTTGTGCCTGTAGGTAGGGTGCCAAGGGACGGTGAAGAGCAACAAGAGCTTTCTGGGCTGGGCCCTTCCTCATGGGAGAAGGATCCGACCGTTCGCCTTTTCAGAAAGAGGCTCTGCCGAGGCTGAGCGCCGTGAGATGTTCCGTGTCTGGGAAAGCACAGATCCCCAGTGCTGTTGTGCCTGTAGGTAGGGTGCCAAGGGATGGTGAAGAGCAGCAAGAGCTTTCAGGGCTGGGCCCTTCCTCGTGGGAGAAGGATCCGACCGTTCGCCTTTTCGAAAGAGGCTCTGCCGAGGCGGAGCGCCATGAGATGTTCTGTGTCTGGGAAAGCACAGATCCCCAGTGCTGTTGTGCCTGTAGGTAGGGTGCCAAGGGACGGTGAAGAGCAGCAAGAGCTTTCAGGGCTGGGCCCTTCCTCGTGGGAGAAGGATCCGACCGTTCGCCTTTTCAGAAAGAGGCTCTGCCGAGGCGGAGCGCCGTGAGATGTTCCGTGTCTGGGAAAGCACAGATCCCCAGTGCTGTTGTGCCTGTAGGTAGGGTGCCAAGGGACGGTGAAGAGCAACAAGAGCTTTCAGGGCTGGGCCCTTCCTCATGGGAGAAGGATCCGACCGTTCGCCTTTTCAGAAAGAGGCTCTGCCGAGGCTGAGCGCCGTGAGATGTTCCGTCTCTGGGAAAGCACAGATCCCCAGTGCTGTTGTGCCTGTAGGTAGGGTGCCAAGGGACGGTGAAGAGCAACAAGAGTTTTCAGGGCTGGGCCCTTCCTCATGGGAGAAGGATCCGACCGTTCGCCTTTTCAGAAAGAGGCTCTGCCGAGGCTGAGCGCCGTGAGATGTTCCGTGTCTGGGAAAGCACAGATCCCCAGTGCTGTTGTGCCTGTAGGTAGGGTGCCAAGGGATGGTGAAGAGCAGCAAGAGCTTTCAGGGCTGGGCCCTTCCTCGTGGGAGAAGGATCCGACCGTTCGCCTTTTCGAAAGAGGCTCTGCCGAGGCGGAGCGCCATGAGATGTTCTGTGTCTGGGAAAGCACAGATCCCCAGTGCTGTTGTGCCAGTAGGTAGGGTGCCAAGGGACGGTGAAGAGCAGCAAGAGCTTTCAGGGCTGGGCCCTTCCTCGTGGGAGAAGGATCCGACCGTTCGCCTATTCAGAAAGAGGCTCAGCCTAGGCTGAGCACCGTGAGATGTTCCGTCTCTGGGAAAGCACAGATCCCCAGTGCTGTTGTGCCTGTAGGTAGGGTGCCAAGGGACGGTGAAGAGCAGCAAGAGCTTTCAGGGCTGGGCCCTTCCTCGGGGGAGAAGGATCCGACCGTTCGCCTTTTCAGAAAGAGGCTCTGCCGAGGCTGAGCGCCGAGAGATGTTCCGTCTCTGGGAAAGCACAGATCCCCAGTGCTGTTGTGCCTGTAGGTAGGGTGCCAAGGGACGGTGAAGAGCAGCAAGAGCTTTCAGGGCTGGGCCCTTCCTCGTGGGAGAAGGATCCGACCGTTCGCCTTTTCAGAAAGAGGCTCTGCCGAGGCTGAGCGCCGTGAGATGTTCCGTGTCTGGGAAAGCACAGATCCCCAGTGCTGTTGTGCCTGTAGGTAGGGTGCCAAGGGACGGTGAAGAGCAGCAAGAGCTTTCAGGGCTGGGCCCTTCCTCGTGGGAGAAGGATCCGACCGTTCGCCTTTTCAGAAAGAGGCTCTGCCGAGGCTGAGCGCCGAGAGATGTTCCGTGTCTGGGAAAGCACAGATCCCCAGTGCTGTTGTGCCTGTAGGTAGGGTGCCAAGGGACGGTGAAGAGCAGCAAGAGCTTTCAGGGCTGGGCCCTTCCTCGTGGGAGAAGGATCCGACCGTTCGCCTTTTCAGAAAGAGGCTTGCCGAGGCGGAGCGCCGTGAGATGTTCCGTCTCTGGGAAAGCACAGATCCCCAGTGCTGTTGTGCCTGTACGTAGGGCGCCAAGGGACGGTGAAGAGCAGCAAGAGCTTTCAGGGCTGGGCCCTTCCTCGTGGGAGAAGGATCCGACCGTTCGCCTTTTCAGAAAGAGGCTCTGCCGAGGCTGAGCGCCGTGAGATGTTCCGTCTCTGGGAAAGCACAGATCCCCAGTGCTGTTGTGCCTGTAGGTAGGGTGCCAAGGGACGGTGAAGAGCAACAAGAGCTTTCTGGGCTGGGCCCTTCCTCATGGGAGAAGGATCCGACCGTTCGCCTTTTCAGAAAGAGGCTCTGCCGAGGCTGAGCGCCGAGAGATGTTCCGTGTCTGGGAAAGCACAGATCCCCAGTGCTGTTGTGCCTGTAGGTAGGGTGCCAAGGGATGGTGAAGAGCAGCAAGAGCTTTCAGGGCTGGGCCCTTCCTCGTGGGAGAAGGATCCGACCGTTCGCCTTTTCGAAAGAGGCTCTGCCGAGGCGGAGCGCCATGAGATGTTCTGTGTCTGGGAAAGCACAGATCCCCAGTGCTGTTGTGCCTGTAGGTAGGGTGCCAAGGGACGGTGAAGAGCAGCAAGAGCTTTCAGGGCTGGGCCCTTCCTCGTGGGAGAAGGATCCGACCGTTCGCCTTTTCAGAAAGAGGCTCTGCCGAGGCGGAGCGCCGTGAGATGTTCCGTGTCTGGGAAAGCACAGATCCCCAGTGCTGTTGTGCCTGTAGGTAGGGTGCCAAGGGACGGTGAAGAGCAACAAGAGCTTTCAGGGCTGGGCCCTTCCTCATGGGAGAAGGATCCGACCGTTCGCCTTTTCAGAAAGAGGCTCTGCCGAGGCTGAGCGCCGTGAGATGTTCCGTCTCTGGGAAAGCACAGATCCCCAGTGCTGTTGTGCCTGTAGGTAGGGTGCCAAGGGACGGTGAAGAGCAACAAGAGTTTTCAGGGCTGGGCCCTTCCTCATGGGAGAAGGATCCGACCGTTCGCCTTTTCAGAAAGAGGCTCTGCCGAGGCTGAGCGCCGTGAGATGTTCCGTGTCTGGGAAAGCACAGATCCCCAGTGCTGTTGTGCCTGTAGGTAGGGTGCCAAGGGACGGTGAAGAGCAACAAGAGCTTTCAGGGCTGGGCCCTTCCTCGTGGGAGAAGGATCCGACCGTTCGCCTTTTCAGAAAGAGGCTCTGCCGAGGCTGAGCGCCGTGAGATGTTCCGTGTCTGGGAAAGCACAGATCCCCAGTGCTGTTGTGCCTGTAGGTAGGGTGCCAAGGGACGGTGAAGAGCAGCAAGAGCTTTCAGGGCTGGGCCCTTCCTCGTGGGAGAAGGATCCGACCGTTCGCCTTTTCAGAAAGAGGCTCTGCCGAGGCTGAGCGCCGTGAGATGTTCCGTGTCTGGGAAAGCACAGATCCCCAGTGCTGTTGTGCCTGTAGGTAGGGTGCCAAGGGACGGTGAAGAGCAGCAAGAGCTTTCAGGGCTGGGCCCTTCCTCGTGGGAGAAGGATCCGACCGTTCGCCTTTTCAGAAAGAGGCTCTGCCGAGGCTGAGCGCCGAGAGATGTTCCGTGTCTGGGAAAGCACAGATCCCCAGTGCTGTTGTGCCTGTAGGTAGGGTGCCAAGGGACGGTGAAGAGCAGCAAGAGCTTTCAGGGCTGGGCCCTTCCTCGTGGGAGAAGGATCCGACCGTTCGCCTTTTCAGAAAGAGGCTTGCCGAGGCGGAGCGCCGTGAGATGTTCCGTCTCTGGGAAAGCACAGATCCCCAGTGCTGTTGTGCCTGTACGTAGGGCGCCAAGGGACGGTGAAGAGCAGCAAGAGCTTTCAGGGCTGGGCCCTTCCTCGTGGGAGAAGGATCCGACCGTTCGCCTTTTCAGAAAGAGGCTCTGCCGAGGCTGAGCGCCGTGAGATGTTCCGTCTCTGGGAAAGCACAGATCCCCAGTGCTGTTGTGCCTGTAGGTAGGGTGCCAAGGGACGGTGAAGAGCAACAAGAGCTTTCTGGGCTGGGCCCTTCCTCATGGGAGAAGGATCCGACCGTTCGCCTTTTCAGAAAGAGGCTCTGCCGAGGCTGAGCGCCGTGAGATGTTCCGTGTCTGGGAAAGCACAGATCCCCAGTGCTGTTGTGCCTGTAGGTAGGGTGCCAAGGGATGGTGAAGAGCAGCAAGAGCTTTCAGGGCTGGGCCCTTCCTCGTGGGAGAAGGATCCGACCGTTCGCCTTTTCGAAAGAGGCTCTGCCGAGGCGGAGCGCCATGAGATGTTCTGTGTCTGGGAAAGCACAGATCCCCAGTGCTGTTGTGCCTGTAGGTAGGGTGCCAAGGGACGGTGAAGAGCAGCAAGAGCTTTCAGGGCTGGGCCCTTCCTCGTGGGAGAAGGATCCGACCGTTCGCCTTTTCAGAAAGAGGCTCTGCCGAGGCGGAGCGCCGTGAGATGTTCCGTGTCTGGGAAAGCACAGATCCCCAGTGCTGTTGTGCCTGTAGGTAGGGTGCCAAGGGATGGTGAAGAGCAGCAAGAGCTTTCAGGGCTGGGCCCTTCCTCGTGGGAGAAGGATCCGACCGTTCGCCTTTTCGAAAGAGGCTCTGCCGAGGCGGAGCGCCATGAGATGTTCTGTGTCTGGGAAAGCACAGATCCCCAGTGCTGTTGTGCCAGTAGGTAGGGTGCCAAGGGACGGTGAAGAGCAGCAAGAGCTTTCAGGGCTGGGCCCTTCCTCGTGGGAGAAGGATCCGACCGTTCGCCTATTCAGAAAGAGGCTCAGCCTAGGCTGAGCACCGTGAGATGTTCCGTCTCTGGGAAAGCACAGATCCCCAGTGCTGTTGTGCCTGTAGGTAGGGTGCCAAGGGACGGTGAAGAGCAGCAAGAGCTTTCAGGGCTGGGCCCTTCCTCGGGGGAGAAGGATCCGACCGTTCGCCTTTTCAGAAAGAGGCTCTGCCGAGGCTGAGCGCCGAGAGATGTTCCGTCTCTGGGAAAGCACAGATCCCCAGTGCTGTTGTGCCTGTAGGTAGGGTGCCAAGGGACGGTGAAGAGCAGCAAGAGCTTTCAGGGCTGGGCCCTTCCTCGTGGGAGAAGGATCCGACCGTTCGCCTTTTCAGAAAGAGGCTCTGCCGAGGCTGAGCGCCGTGAGATGTTCCGTGTCTGGGAAAGCACAGATCCCCAGTGCTGTTGTGCCTGTAGGTAGGGTGCCAAGGGACGGTGAAGAGCAGCAAGAGCTTTCAGGGCTGGGCCCTTCCTCGTGGGAGAAGGATCCGACCGTTCGCCTTTTCAGAAAGAGGCTCTGCCGAGGCTGAGCGCCGAGAGATGTTCCGTGTCTGGGAAAGCACAGATCCCCAGTGCTGTTGTGCCTGTAGGTAGGGTGCCAAGGGACGGTGAAGAGCAGCAAGAGCTTTCAGGGCTGGGCCCTTCCTCGTGGGAGAAGGATCCGACCGTTCGCCTTTTCAGAAAGAGGCTTGCCGAGGCGGAGCGCCGTGAGATGTTCCGTCTCTGGGAAAGCACAGATCCCCAGTGCTGTTGTGCCTGTACGTAGGGCGCCAAGGGACGGTGAAGAGCAGCAAGAGCTTTCAGGGCTGGGCCCTTCCTCGTGGGAGAAGGATCCGACCGTTCGCCTTTTCAGAAAGAGGCTCTGCCGAGGCTGAGCGCCGTGAGATGTTCCGTCTCTGGGAAAGCACAGATCCCCAGTGCTGTTGTGCCTGTAGGTAGGGTGCCAAGGGACGGTGAAGAGCAACAAGAGCTTTCTGGGCTGGGCCCTTCCTCATGGGAGAAGGATCCGACCGTTCGCCTTTTCAGAAAGAGGCTCTGCCGAGGCTGAGCGCCGTGAGATGTTCCGTGTCTGGGAAAGCACAGATCCCCAGTGCTGTTGTGCCTGTAGGTAGGGTGCCAAGGGATGGTGAAGAGCAGCAAGAGCTTTCAGGGCTGGGCCCTTCCTCGTGGGAGAAGGATCCGACCGTTCGCCTTTTCGAAAGAGGCTCTGCCGAGGCGGAGCGCCATGAGATGTTCTGTGTCTGGGAAAGCACAGATCCCCAGTGCTGTTGTGCCTGTAGGTAGGGTGCCAAGGGACGGTGAAGAGCAGCAAGAGCTTTCAGGGCTGGGCCCTTCCTCGTGGGAGAAGGATCCGACCGTTCGCCTTTTCAGAAAGAGGCTCTGCCGAGGCGGAGCGCCGTGAGATGTTCCGTGTCTGGGAAAGCACAGATCCCCAGTGCTGTTGTGCCTGTAGGTAGGGTGCCAAGGGACGGTGAAGAGCAACAAGAGCTTTCAGGGCTGGGCCCTTCCTCATGGGAGAAGGATCCGACCGTTCGCCTTTTCAGAAAGAGGCTCTGCCGAGGCTGAGCGCCGTGAGATGTTCCGTCTCTGGGAAAGCACAGATCCCCAGTGCTGTTGTGCCTGTAGGTAGGGTGCCAAGGGACGGTGAAGAGCAACAAGAGTTTTCAGGGCTGGGCCCTTCCTCATGGGAGAAGGATCCGACCGTTCGCCTTTTCAGAAAGAGGCTCTGCCGAGGCTGAGCGCCGTGAGATGTTCCGTGTCTGGGAAAGCACAGATCCCCAGTGCTGTTGTGCCTGTAGGTAGGGTGCCAAGGGACGGTGAAGAGCAACAAGAGCTTTCAGGGCTGGGCCCTTCCTCGTGGGAGAAGGATCCGACCGTTCGCCTTTTCAGAAAGAGGCTCTGCCGAGGCTGAGCGCCGTGAGATGTTCCGTGTCTGGGAAAGCACAGATCCCCAGTGCTGTTGTGCCTGTAGGTAGGGTGCCAAGGGACGGTGAAGAGCAGCAAGAGCTTTCAGGGCTGGGCCCTTCCTCGTGGGAGAAGGATCCGACCGTTCGCCTTTTCAGAAAGAGGCTCTGCCGAGGCTGAGCGCCGTGAGATGTTCCGTGTCTGGGAAAGCACAGATCCCCAGTGCTGTTGTGCCTGTAGGTAGGGTGCCAAGGGACGGTGAAGAGCAGCAAGAGCTTTCAGGGCTGGGCCCTTCCTCGTGGGAGAAGGATCCGACCGTTCGCCTTTTCAGAAAGAGGCTCTGCCGAGGCTGAGCGCCGAGAGATGTTCCGTGTCTGGGAAAGCACAGATCCCCAGTGCTGTTGTGCCTGTAGGTAGGGTGCCAAGGGACGGTGAAGAGCAGCAAGAGCTTTCAGGGCTGGGCCCTTCCTCGTGGGAGAAGGATCCGACCGTTCGCCTTTTCAGAAAGAGGCTTGCCGAGGCGGAGCGCCGTGAGATGTTCCGTCTCTGGGAAAGCACAGATCCCCAGTGCTGTTGTGCCTGTACGTAGGGCGCCAAGGGACGGTGAAGAGCAGCAAGAGCTTTCAGGGCTGGGCCCTTCCTCGTGGGAGAAGGATCCGACCGTTCGCCTTTTCAGAAAGAGGCTCTGCCGAGGCTGAGCGCCGTGAGATGTTCCGTCTCTGGGAAAGCACAGATCCCCAGTGCTGTTGTGCCTGTAGGTAGGGTGCCAAGGGACGGTGAAGAGCAACAAGAGCTTTCTGGGCTGGGCCCTTCCTCATGGGAGAAGGATCCGACCGTTCGCCTTTTCAGAAAGAGGCTCTGCCGAGGCTGAGCGCCGTGAGATGTTCCGTGTCTGGGAAAGCACAGATCCCCAGTGCTGTTGTGCCTGTAGGTAGGGTGCCAAGGGATGGTGAAGAGCAGCAAGAGCTTTCAGGGCTGGGCCCTTCCTCGTGGGAGAAGGATCCGACCGTTCGCCTTTTCGAAAGAGGCTCTGCCGAGGCGGAGCGCCATGAGATGTTCTGTGTCTGGGAAAGCACAGATCCCCAGTGCTGTTGTGCCTGTAGGTAGGGTGCCAAGGGACGGTGAAGAGCAGCAAGAGCTTTCAGGGCTGGGCCCTTCCTCGTGGGAGAAGGATCCGACCGTTCGCCTTTTCAGAAAGAGGCTCTGCCGAGGCGGAGCGCCGTGAGATGTTCCGTGTCTGGGAAAGCACAGATCCCCAGTGCTGTTGTGCCTGTAGGTAGGGTGCCAAGGGACGGTGAAGAGCAGCAAGAGCTTTCAGGGCTGGGCCCTTCCTCGGGGGAGAAGGATCCGACCGTTCGCCTTTTCAGAAAGAGGCTCTGCCGAGGCTGAGCGCCGAGAGATGTTCCGTCTCTGGGAAAGCACAGATCCCCAGTGCTGTTGTGCCTGTAGGTAGGGTGCCAAGGGACGGTGAAGAGCAGCAAGAGCTTTCAGGGCTGGGCCCTTCCTCGTGGGAGAAGGATCCGACCGTTCGCCTTTTCAGAAAGAGGCTCTGCCGAGGCTGAGCGCCGTGAGATGTTCCGTCTCTGGGAAAGCACAGATCCCCAGTGCTGTTGTGCCTGTAGGTAGGGTGCCAAGGGACGGTGAAGAGCAGCAAGAGCTTTCAGGGCTGGGCCCTTCCTCGTGGGAGAAGGATCCGACCGTTCGCCTTTTCAGAAAGAGGCTCTGCCGAGGCTGAGCGCCGAGAGATGTTCCGTGTCTGGGAAAGCACAGATCCCCAGTGCTGTTGTGCCTGTAGGTAGGGTGCCAAGGGACGGTGAAGAGCAGCAAGAGCTTTCAGGGCTGGGCCCTTCCTCGTGGGAGAAGGATCCGACCGTTCGCCTTTTCAGAAAGAGGCTTGCCGAGGCGGAGCGCCGTGAGATGTTCCGTCTCTGGGAAAGCACAGATCCCCAGTGCTGTTGTGCCTGTACGTAGGGCGCCAAGGGACGGTGAAGAGCAGCAAGAGCTTTCAGGGCTGGGCCCTTCCTCGTGGGAGAAGGATCCGACCGTTCGCCTTTTCAGAAAGAGGCTCTGCCGAGGCTGAGCGCCGTGAGATGTTCCGTGTCTGGGAAAGCACAGATCCCCAGTGCTGTTGTGCCTGTAGGTAGGGTGCCAAGGGACGGTGAAGAGCAACAAGAGCTTTCTGGGCTGGGCCCTTCCTCATGGGAGAAGGATCCGACCGTTCGCCTTTTCAGAAAGAGGCTCTGCCGAGGCTGAGCGCCGTGAGATGTTCCGTGTCTGGGAAAGCACAGATCCCCAGTGCTGTTGTGCCTGTAGGTAGGGTGCCAAGGGATGGTGAAGAGCAGCAAGAGCTTTCAGGGCTGGGCCCTTCCTCGTGGGAGAAGGATCCGACCGTTCGCCTTTTCGAAAGAGGCTCTGCCGAGGCGGAGCGCCATGAGATGTTCTGTGTCTGGGAAAGCACAGATCCCCAGTGCTGTTGTGCCTGTAGGTAGGGTGCCAAGGGACGGTGAAGAGCAGCAAGAGCTTTCAGGGCTGGGCCCTTCCTCGTGGGAGAAGGATCCGACCGTTCGCCTTTTCAGAAAGAGGCTCTGCCGAGGCGGAGCGCCGTGAGATGTTCCGTGTCTGGGAAAGCACAGATCCCCAGTGCTGTTGTGCCTGTAGGTAGGGTGCCAAGGGACGGTGAAGAGCAACAAGAGCTTTCAGGGCTGGGCCCTTCCTCATGGGAGAAGGATCCGACCGTTCGCCTTTTCAGAAAGAGGCTCTGCCGAGGCTGAGCGCCGTGAGATGTTCCGTCTCTGGGAAAGCACAGATCCCCAGTGCTGTTGTGCCTGTAGGTAGGGTGCCAAGGGACGGTGAAGAGCAACAAGAGTTTTCAGGGCTGGGCCCTTCCTCATGGGAGAAGGATCCGACCGTTCGCCTTTTCAGAAAGAGGCTCTGCCGAGGCTGAGCGCCGTGAGATGTTCCGTGTCTGGGAAAGCACAGATCCCCAGTGCTGTTGTGCCTGTAGGTAGGGTGCCAAGGGATGGTGAAGAGCAGCAAGAGCTTTCAGGGCTGGGCCCTTCCTCGTGGGAGAAGGATCCGACCGTTCGCCTTTTCGAAAGAGGCTCTGCCGAGGCGGAGCGCCATGAGATGTTCTGTGTCTGGGAAAGCACAGATCCCCAGTGCTGTTGTGCCAGTAGGTAGGGTGCCAAGGGACGGTGAAGAGCAGCAAGAGCTTTCAGGGCTGGGCCCTTCCTCGTGGGAGAAGGATCCGACCGTTCGCCTATTCAGAAAGAGGCTCAGCCTAGGCTGAGCACCGTGAGATGTTCCGTCTCTGGGAAAGCACAGATCCCCAGTGCTGTTGTGCCTGTAGGTAGGGTGCCAAGGGACGGTGAAGAGCAGCAAGAGCTTTCAGGGCTGGGCCCTTCCTCGGGGGAGAAGGATCCGACCGTTCGCCTTTTCAGAAAGAGGCTCTGCCGAGGCTGAGCGCCGAGAGATGTTCCGTCTCTGGGAAAGCACAGATCCCCAGTGCTGTTGTGCCTGTAGGTAGGGTGCCAAGGGACGGTGAAGAGCAGCAAGAGCTTTCAGGGCTGGGCCCTTCCTCGTGGGAGAAGGATCCGACCGTTCGCCTTTTCAGAAAGAGGCTCTGCCGAGGCTGAGCGCCGTGAGATGTTCCGTCTCTGGGAAAGCACAGATCCCCAGTGCTGTTGTGCCTGTAGGTAGGGTGCCAAGGGACGGTGAAGAGCAGCAAGAGCTTTCAGGGCTGGGCCCTTCCTCGTGGGAGAAGGATCCGACCGTTCGCCTTTTCAGAAAGAGGCTCTGCCGAGGCTGAGCGCCGAGAGATGTTCCGTGTCTGGGAAAGCACAGATCCCCAGTGCTGTTGTGCCTGTAGGTAGGGTGCCAAGGGACGGTGAAGAGCAGCAAGAGCTTTCAGGGCTGGGCCCTTCCTCGTGGGAGAAGGATCCGACCGTTCGCCTTTTCAGAAAGAGGCTTGCCGAGGCGGAGCGCCGTGAGATGTTCCGTCTCTGGGAAAGCACAGATCCCCAGTGCTGTTGTGCCTGTACGTAGGGCGCCAAGGGACGGTGAAGAGCAGCAAGAGCTTTCAGGGCTGGGCCCTTCCTCGTGGGAGAAGGATCCGACCGTTCGCCTTTTCAGAAAGAGGCTCTGCCGAGGCTGAGCGCCGTGAGATGTTCCGTCTCTGGGAAAGCACAGATCCCCAGTGCTGTTGTGCCTGTAGGTAGGGTGCCAAGGGACGGTGAAGAGCAACAAGAGCTTTCTGGGCTGGGCCCTTCCTCATGGGAGAAGGATCCGACCGTTCGCCTTTTCAGAAAGAGGCTCTGCCGAGGCTGAGCGCCGTGAGATGTTCCGTGTCTGGGAAAGCACAGATCCCCAGTGCTGTTGTGCCTGTAGGTAGGGTGCCAAGGGATGGTGAAGAGCAGCAAGAGCTTTCAGGGCTGGGCCCTTCCTCGTGGGAGAAGGATCCGACCGTTCGCCTTTTCGAAAGAGGCTCTGCCGAGGCGGAGCGCCATGAGATGTTCTGTGTCTGGGAAAGCACAGATCCCCAGTGCTGTTGTGCCTGTAGGTAGGGTGCCAAGGGACGGTGAAGAGCAGCAAGAGCTTTCAGGGCTGGGCCCTTCCTCGTGGGAGAAGGATCCGACCGTTCGCCTTTTCAGAAAGAGGCTCTGCCGAGGCGGAGCGCCGTGAGATGTTCCGTGTCTGGGAAAGCACAGATCCCCAGTGCTGTTGTGCCTGTAGGTAGGGTGCCAAGGGACGGTGAAGAGCAACAAGAGCTTTCAGGGCTGGGCCCTTCCTCATGGGAGAAGGATCCGACCGTTCGCCTTTTCAGAAAGAGGCTCTGCCGAGGCTGAGCGCCGTGAGATGTTCCGTCTCTGGGAAAGCACAGATCCCCAGTGCTGTTGTGCCTGTAGGTAGGGTGCCAAGGGACGGTGAAGAGCAACAAGAGTTTTCAGGGCTGGGCCCTTCCTCATGGGAGAAGGATCCGACCGTTCGCCTTTTCAGAAAGAGGCTCTGCCGAGGCTGAGCGCCGTGAGATGTTCCGTGTCTGGGAAAGCACAGATCCCCAGTGCTGTTGTGCCTGTAGGTAGGGTGCCAAGGGATGGTGAAGAGCAGCAAGAGCTTTCAGGGCTGGGCCCTTCCTCGTGGGAGAAGGATCCGACCGTTCGCCTTTTCGAAAGAGGCTCTGCCGAGGCGGAGCGCCATGAGATGTTCTGTGTCTGGGAAAGCACAGATCCCCAGTGCTGTTGTGCCAGTAGGTAGGGTGCCAAGGGACGGTGAAGAGCAGCAAGAGCTTTCAGGGCTGGGCCCTTCCTCGGGGGAGAAGGATCCGACCGTTCGCCTATTCAGAAAGAGGCTCAGCCTAGGCTGAGCACCGTGAGATGTTCCGTCTCTGGGAAAGCACAGATCCCCAGTGCTGTTGTGCCTGTAGGTAGGGTGCCAAGGGACGGTGAAGAGCAGCAAGAGCTTTCAGGGCTGGGCCCTTCCTCGGGGGAGAAGGATCCGACCGTTCGCCTTTTCAGAAAGAGGCTCTGCCGAGGCTGAGCGCCGTGAGATGTTCCGTCTCTGGGAAAGCACAGATCCCCAGTGCTGTTGTGCCAGTAGGTAGGGTGCCAAGGGACGGTGAAGAGCAGCAAGAGCTTTCAGGGCTGGGCCCTTCCTCGTGGGAGAAGGATCCGACCGTTCGCCTTTTCGAAAGAGGCTCTGCCGAGGCGGAGCGCCATGAGATGTTCTGTGTCTGGGAAAGCACAGATCCCCAGTGCTGTTGTGCCTGTAGGTAGGGTGCCAAGGGACGGTGAAGAGCAGCAAGAGCTTTCAGGGCTGGGCCCTTCCTCATGGGAGAAGGATCCGACCGTTCGCCTTTTCAGAAAGAGGCTCTGCCGAGGCTGAGCGCCGAGAGATGTTCCGTGTCTGGGAAAGCACAGATCCCCAGTGCTGTTGTGCCTGTAGGTAGGGTGCCAAGGGACGGTGAAGAGCAGCAAGATCTTTCAGGGCTGGGCCCTTCCTCGTGGGAGAAGGATCCGACCGTTCGCCTTTTCAGAAAGAGGCTCTACCGAGGCTGAGCGCCGTGAGATGTTCCGTGTCTGGGAAAGCACAGATCCCCAGTGCTGTTGTGCCTGTAGGTAGGGTGCCAAGGGACGGTGAAGAGCAGCAAGAGCTTTCAGGGCTGGGCCCTTCCTCGTGGGAGAAGGATCCGACCGTTCGCCTTTTTCTGAAAGAGACTTGCCGAGGCTGAGCGCCGTGAGATGTTCCGTGTCTGGGAAAGCACAGATCCCCAGTGCTGTTGTGCCTGTAGGTAGGGTGCCAAGGGACGGTGAAGAGCAGCAAGAGCTTTCAGGGCTGGGCCCTTCCTCGTGGGAGAAGGATCCGACCGTTCGCCTTTTCAGAAAGAGTCTCTGCCGAGGCTGAGAGCCGTGAGATGTTCCGTCTCTGCGAAAGCACAGATCCCCAGTGCTGTTGTGCCTGTAGGTAGGGTGCCAAGGGACGGTGAAGAGCAGCAAGAGCTTTCAGGGCTGGGCCCTTCCTCGTGGGAGAAGGATCCGACCGTTCGCCTTTTCAGAAAGAGGCTCTGCCGAGGCTGAGCGCCGTGAGATGTTCCGTCTCTGGGAAAGCACAGATCCGCAGTGCTGTTGTGCCTGTAGGTAGGGTGCCAAGGGACGTTGAAGAGCAGCAAGAGCTTTCAGGGCTGGGCCCTTCCTCGTGGGAGAAGGATCCGACCGTTCGCCTTTTCAGAAAGAGGCTCTGCCGAGGCTGAGCGCCGTGAGATGTTCCGTCTCTGGGAAAGCACAGATCCCCAGTGCTGTTGTGCCTGTAGGTAGGGTGCCAAGGGACGGTGAAGAGCAGCAAGAGCTTTCAGGGCTGGGCCCTTCCTCGTGGGAGAAGGATCCGACCGTTCGCCTTTTCAGAAAGAGGCTCTGCCGAGGCTGAGCGCCGTGAGATGTTCCGTGTCTGGGAAAGCACAGATCCCCAGTGCTGTTGTGCCTGTAGGTAGGGTGCCAAGGGACGGTGAAGAGCAACAAGAGCTTTCAGGGCTGGGCCCTTCCTCGTGGGAGAAGGATCCGACCGTTCGCCTTTTCAGAAAGAGGCTCTGCCGAGGCTGAGCGCCGTGAGATGTTCCGTGTCTGGGAAAGCACAGATCCCCAGTGCTGTTGTGCCTGTAGGTAGGGTGCCAAGGGACGGTGAAGAGCAGCAAGAGCTTTCAGGGCTGGGCCCTTCCTCGTGGGAGAAGGATCCGACCGTTCGCCTTTTCAGAAAGAGGCTCTACCGAGGCTGAGCGCCGTGAGATGTTCCGTCTCTGGGAAAGCACAGATCCCCAGTGCTGTTGTGCCTGTAGGTAGGGTGCCAAGGGACGGTGAAGAGCAGCAAGAGCTTTCAGGGCTGGGCCCTTCCTCGTGGGAGAAGGATGCGACCGTTCGCCTTTTTCTGAAAGAGACTTGCCGAGGCTGAGCGCCGTGAGATGTTCCGTGTCTGGGAAAGCACAGATCCCCAGTGCTGTTGTGCCTGTAGGTAGGGTGCCAAGGGACGGTGAAGAGCAGCAAGAGCTTTCAGTGCTGGGCCCTTCCTCGTGGGAGAAGGATCCGACCGTTCGCCTTTTCAGAAAGAGGCTCTGCCGAGGCTGAGCGCCGTGAGATGTTCCGTGTCTGGGAAAGCACAGATCCCCAGTGCTGTTGTGCCTGTAGGTAGGGTGCCAAGGGACGGTGAAGAGCAGCAAGAGCTTTCAGGGCTGGGCCCTTCCTCGTGGGAGAAGGATCCGAACGTTCGCCTTTTCAGAAAGAGGCTCTGCCGAGGCTGAGCGCCGTGAGATGTTCCGTGTCTGGGAAAGCACAGATCCCCAGTGCTGTTGTGCCTGTAGGTAGGGTGCCAAGGGACGGTGAAGAGCAACAAGAGCTTTCAGGGCTGGGCCCTTCCTCATGGGAGAAGGATCCGACCGTTCGCCTTTTCAGAAAGAGGCTCAGCCGAGGCTGAGCGCCGTGAGATGTTCCGTGTCTGGGAAAGCACAGATCCCCAGTGCTGTTGTGCCTGTAGGTAGGGTGCCAAGGGACGGTGAAGAGCAGCAAGAGCTTTCAGGGCTGGGCCCTTCCTCGTGGGAGAAGGATCCGACCGTTCGCCTTTTCAGAAAGAGGCTCTGCCGAGGCTGAGCGCCGAGAGATGTTCCGTCTCTGGGAAAGCACAGATCCCCAGTGCTGTTGTGCCTGTAGGTAGGGTGCCAAGGGACGGTGAAGAGCAGCAAGAGCTTTCAGGGCTGGGCCCTTCCTCGTGGGAGAAGGATCCGACCGTTCGCCTTTTCAGAAAGAGGCTCTGCCGAGGCTGAGCGCCGTGAGATGTTCCGTGTCTGGGAAAGCACAGATCCCCAGTGCTGTTGTGCCTGTACGTAGGGCGCCAAGGGACGGTGAAGAGCAGCAAGAGCTTTCAGGGCTGGGCCCTTCCTCGTGGGAGAAGGATCCGACCGTTCGCCTTTTCAGAAAGAGGCTCTGCCGAGGCTGAGCGCCGTGAGATGTTCCGTCTCTGGGAAAGCACAGATCCCCAGTGCTGTTGTGCCTGTAGGTAGGGTGCCAAGGGACGTTGAAGAGCAACAAGAGCTTTCAGGGCTGGGCCCTTCCTCATGGGAGAAGGATCCGACCGTTCGCCTTTTCAGAAAGAGGCTCTGCCGAGGCTGAGCGCCGTGAGATGTTCCGTCTCTGGGAAAGCACAGATCCCCAGTGCTGTTGTGCCTGTAGGTAGGGTGCCAAGGGATGGTGAAGAGCAGCAAGAGCTTTCAGGGCTGGGCCCTTCCTCGTGGGAGAAGGATCCGACCGTTCGCCTTTTCGAAAGAGGCTCTGCCGAGGCGGAGCGCCATGAGATGTTCTGTGTCTGGGAAAGCACAGATCCCCAGTGCTGTTGTGCCTGTAGGTAGGGTGCCAAGGGACGGTGAAGAGCAGCAAGAGCTTTCAGGGCTGGGCCCTTCCTCGTGGGAGAAGGATCCGACCGTTCGCCTTTTCAGAAAGAGGCTCTGCCGAGGCTGAGCGCCGTGAGATGTTCCGTCTCTGGGAAAGCACAGATCCCCAGTGCTGTTGTGCCTGTAGGTAGGGTGCCAAGGGACGGTGAAGAGCAACAAGAGCTTTCAGGGCTGGGCCCTTCCTCATGGGAGAAGGATCCGACCGTTCGCCTTTTCGGAAAGAGGCTCTGCCGAGGCTGAGCGCCGTGAGATGTTCCGTCTCTGGGAAAGCACAGATCCCCAGTGCTGTTGTGCCTGTAGGTAGGGTGCCAAGGGACGGTGAAGAGCAACAAGAGTTTTCAGGGCTGGGCCCTTCCTCATGGGAGAAGGATCCGACCGTTCGCCTTTTCAGAAAGAGGCTCTGCCGAGGCTGAGCGCCGTGAGATGTTCCGTGTCTGGGAAAGCACAGATCCCCAGTGCTGTTGTGCCTGTAGGTAGGGTGCCAAGGGACGGTGAAGAGCAGCAAGAGCTTTCAGGGCTGGGCCCTTCCTCGTGGGAGAAGGATCCGACCGTTCGCCTTTTCAGAAAGAGGCTCTGCCGAGGCTGAGAGCCGTGAGATGTTCCGTCTCTGCGAAAGCACAGATCCCCAGTGCTGTTGTGCCTGTAGGTAGGGTGCCAAGGGACGGTGAAGAGCAGCAAGAGCTTTCAGGGCTGGGCCCTTCCTCGTGGGAGAAGGATCCGACCGTTCGCCTTTTCAGAAAGAGGCTCTGCCGAGGCTGAGCGCCGTGAGATGTTCCGTGTCTGGGAAAGCACAGATCCCCAGTGCTGTTGTGCCAGTAGGTAGGGTGCCAAGGGACGGTGAAGAGCAGCAAGAGCTTTCAGGGCTGGGCCCTTCCTCGTGGGAGAAGGATCCGACCGTTCGCCTTTTCGAAAGAGGCTCTGCCGAGGCGGAGCGCCATGAGATGTTCTGTGTCTGGGAAAGCACAGATCCCCAGTGCTGTTGTGCCTGTAGGTAGGGTGCCAAGGGACGGTGAAGAGCAGCAAGAGCTTTCAGGGCTGGGCCCTTCCTCGTGGGAGAAGGATCCGACCGTTCGCCTTTTCAGAAAGAGGCTCTGCCGAGGCTGAGCGCCGTGAGATGTTCCGTCTCTGGGAAAGCACAGATCCCCAGTGCTGTTGTGCCTGTAGGTAGGGTGCCAAGGGACGGTGAAGAGCAACAAGAGCTTTCAGGGCTGGGCCCTTCCTCGTGGGAGAAGGATCTGACCGTTCGCCTTTTCAGAAAGAGGCTCTGCCGAGGCTGAGCGCCGTGAGATGTTCCGTCTCTGGGAAAGCACAGATCCCCAGTGCTGTTGTGCCTGTAGGTAGGGTGCCAAGGGATGGTGAAGAGCAGCAAGAGCTTTCAGGGCTGGGCCCTTCCTCGGGGGAGAAGGATCCGACCGTTCGCCTTTTCAGAAAGAGGCTCTGCCGAGGCTGAGCGCCGAGAGATGTTCCGTGTCTGGGAAAGCACAGATCCCCAGTGCTGTTGTGCCTGTAGGTAGGGTGCCAAGGGACGGTGAAGAGCAGCAAGATCTTTCAGGGCTGGGCCCTTCCTCGTGGGAGAAGGATCCGACCGTGCGCCTTTTCAGAAAGAGGCTCTACCGAGGCTGAGCGCCGTGAGATGTTCCGTGTCTGGGAAAGCACAGATCCCCAGTGCTGTTGTGCCTGTAGGTAGGGTGCCAAGGGACGGTGAAGAGCAGCAAGAGCTTTCAGGGCTGGGCCCTTCCTCGTGGGAGAAGGATCCGACCGTTCGCCTTTTTCTGAAAGAGACTTGCCGAGGCTGAGCGCCGTGAGATGTTCCGTGTCTGGGAAAGCACAGATCCCCAGTGCTGTTGTGCCTGTAGGTAGGGTGCCAAGGGACGGTGAAGAGCAGCAAGAGCTTTCAGGGCTGGGCCCTTCCTCGTGGGAGAAGGATCCGACCGTTCGCCTTTTCAGAAAGAGGCTCTGCCGAGGCTGAGAGCCGTGAGATGTTCCGTCTCTGCGAAAGCACAGATCCCCAGTGCTGTTGTGCCTGTAGGTAGGGTGCCAAGGGACGGTGAAGAGCAGCAAGAGCTTTCAGGGCTGGGCCCTTCCTCGTGGGAGAAGGATCCGACCGTTCGCCTTTTCAGAAAGAGGCTCTGCCGAGGCTGAGCGCCGTGAGATGTTCCGTCTCTGGGAAAGCACAGATCCGCAGTGCTGTTGTGCCTGTAGGTAGGGTGCCAAGGGACGTTGAAGAGCAGCAAGAGCTTTCAGGGCTGGGCCCTTCCTCGTGGGAGAAGGATCCGACCGTTCGCCTTTTCAGAAAGAGGCTCTGCCGAGGCTGAGCGCCGTGAGATGTTCCGTCTCTGGGAAAGCACAGATCCCCAGTGCTGTTGTGCCTGTAGGTAGGGTGCCAAGGGACGGTGAAGAGCAGCAAGAGCTTTCAGGGCTGGGCCCTTCCTCGTGGGAGAAGGATCCGACCGTTCGCCTTTTCAGAAAGAGGCTCTGCCGAGGCTGAGCGCCGTGAGATGTTCCGTCTCTGGGAAAGCACAGATCCCCAGTGCTGTTGTGCCTGTAGGTAGGGTGCCAAGGGACGGTGAAGAGCAACAAGAGCTTTCAGGGCTGGGCCCTTCCTCGTGGGAGAAGGATCCGACCGTTCGCCTTTTCAGAAAGAGGCTCTGCCGAGGCTGAGCGCCGTGAGATGTTCCGTCTCTGGGAAAGCACAGATCCCCAGTGCTGTTGTGCCTGTAGGTAGGGTGCCAAGGGACGGTGAAGAGCAGCAAGAGCTTTCAGGGCTGGGCCCTTCCTCGTGGGAGAAGGATCCGACCGTTCGCCTTTTCAGAAAGAGGCTCTACCGAGGCTGAGCGCCGTGAGATGTTCCGTCTCTGGGAAAGCACAGATCCCCAGTGCTGTTGTGCCTGTAGGTAGGGTGCCAAGGGACGGTGAAGAGCAGCAAGAGCTTTCAGGGCTGGGCCCTTCCTCGTGGGAGAAGGATGCGACCGTTCGCCTTTTTCTGAAAGAGACTTGCCGAGGCTGAGCGCCGTGAGATGTTCCGTGTCTGGGAAAGCACAGATCCCCAGTGCTGTTGTGCCTGTAGGTAGGGTGCCAAGGGACGGTGAAGAGCAGCAAGAGCTTTCAGGGCTGGGCCCTTCCTCGTGGGAGAAGGATCCGACCGTTCGCCTTTTCAGAAAGAGGCTCTGCCGAGGCTGAGCGCCGTGAGATGTTCCGTGTCTGGGAAAGCACAGATCCCCAGTGCTGTTGTGCCTGTAGGTAGGGTGCCAAGGGACGGTGAAGAGCAACAAGAGCTTTCAGGGCTGGGCCCTTCCTCATGGGAGAAGGATCCGACCGTTCGCCTTTTCGGAAAGAGGCTCTGCCGAGGCTGAGCGCCGTGAGATGTTCCGTCTCTGGGAAAGCACAGATCCCCAGTGCTGTTGTGCCTGTAGGTAGGGTGCCAAGGGACGGTGAAGAGCAACAAGAGTTTTCAGGGCTGGGCCCTTCCTCATGGGAGAAGGATCCGACCGTTCGCCTTTTCAGAAAGAGGCTCTGCCGAGGCTGAGCGCCGTGAGATGTTCCGTGTCTGGGAAAGCACAGATCCCCAGTGCTGTTGTGCCTGTAGGTAGGGTGCCAAGGGACGGTGAAGAGCAGCAAGAGCTTTCAGGGCTGGGCCCTTCCTCGTGGGAGAAGGATCCGACCGTTCGCCTTTTCAGAAAGAGGCTCTGCCGAGGCTGAGAGCCGTGAGATGTTCCGTCTCTGCGAAAGCACAGATCCCCAGTGCTGTTGTGCCTGTAGGTAGGGTGCCAAGGGACGGTGAAGAGCAGCAAGAGCTTTCAGGGCTGGGCCCTTCCTCGTGGGAGAAGGATCCGACCGTTCGCCTTTTCAGAAAGAGGCTCTGCCGAGGCTGAGCGCCGTGAGATGTTCCGTGTCTGGGAAAGCACAGATCCCCAGTGCTGTTGTGCCAGTAGGTAGGGTGCCAAGGGACGGTGAAGAGCAGCAAGAGCTTTCAGGGCTGGGCCCTTCCTCGTGGGAGAAGGATCCGACCGTTCGCCTTTTCGAAAGAGGCTCTGCCGAGGCGGAGCGCCATGAGATGTTCTGTGTCTGGGAAAGCACAGATCCCCAGTGCTGTTGTGCCTGTAGGTAGGGTGCCAAGGGACGGTGAAGAGCAGCAAGAGCTTTCAGGGCTGGGCCCTTCCTCGTGGGAGAAGGATCCGACCGTTCGCCTTTTCAGAAAGAGGCTCTGCCGAGGCTGAGCGCCGTGAGATGTTCCGTCTCTGGGAAAGCACAGATCCCCAGTGCTGTTGTGCCTGTAGGTAGGGTGCCAAGGGACGGTGAAGAGCAACAAGAGCTTTCAGGGCTGGGCCCTTCCTCGTGGGAGAAGGATCCGACCGTTCGCCTTTTCAGAAAGAGGCTCTGCCGAGGCTGAGCGCCGTGAGATGTTCCGTCTCTGGGAAAGCACAGATCCCCAGTGCTGTTGTGCCTGTAGGTAGGGTGCCAAGGGATGGTGAAGAGCAGCAAGAGCTTTCAGGGCTGGGCCCTTCCTCGGGGGAGAAGGATCCGACCGTTCGCCTTTTCAGAAAGAGGCTCTGCCGAGGCTGAGCGCCGAGAGATGTTCCGTGTCTGGGAAAGCACAGATCCCCAGTGCTGTTGTGCCTGTAGGTAGGGTGCCAAGGGACGGTGAAGAGCAGCAAGATCTTTCAGGGCTGGGCCCTTCCTCGTGGGAGAAGGATCCGACCGTTCGCCTTTTCAGAAAGAGGCTCTACCGAGGCTGAGCGCCGTGAGATGTTCCGTCTCTGGGAAAGCACAGATCCCCAGTGCTGTTGTGCCTGTAGGTAGGGTGCCAAGGGACGGTGAAGAGCAGCAAGAGCTTTCAGGGCTGGGCCCTTCCTCGTGGGAGAAGGATCCGACCGTTCGCCTTTTTCTGAAAGAGACTTGCCGAGGCTGAGCGCCGTGAGATGTTCCGTGTCTGGGAAAGCACAGATCCCCAGTGCTGTTGTGCCTGTAGGTAGGGTGCCAAGGGACGGTGAAGAGCAGCAAGAGCTTTCAGGGCTGGGCCCTTCCTCGTGGGAGAAGGATCCGACCGTTCGCCTTTTCAGAAAGAGTCTCTGCCGAGGCTGAGAGCCGTGAGATGTTCCGTCTCTGCGAAAGCACAGATCCCCAGTGCTGTTGTGCCTGTAGGTAGGGTGCCAAGGGACGGTGAAGAGCAGCAAGAGCTTTCAGGGCTGGGCCCTTCCTCGTGGGAGAAGGATCCGACCGTTCGCCTTTTCAGAAAGAGGCTCTGCCGAGGCTGAGCGCCGTGAGATGTTCCGTCTCTGGGAAAGCACAGATCCGCAGTGCTGTTGTGCCTGTAGGTAGGGTGCCAAGGGACGTTGAAGAGCAGCAAGAGCTTTCAGGGCTGGGCCCTTCCTCGTGGGAGAAGGATCCGACCGTTCGCCTTTTCAGAAAGAGGCTCTGCCGAGGCTGAGCGCCGTGAGATGTTCCGTCTCTGGGAAAGCACAGATCCCCAGTGCTGTTGTGCCTGTAGGTAGGGTGCCAAGGGACGGTGAAGAGCAGCAAGAGCTTTCAGGGCTGGGCCCTTCCTCGTGGGAGAAGGATCCGACCGTTCGCCTTTTCAGAAAGAGGCTCTGCCGAGGCTGAGCGCCGTGAGATGTTCCGTCTCTGGGAAAGCACAGATCCCCAGTGCTGTTGTGCCTGTAGGTAGGGTGCCAAGGGACGGTGAAGAGCAACAAGAGCTTTCAGGGCTGGGCCCTTCCTCGTGGGAGAAGGATCCGACCGTTCGCCTTTTCAGAAAGAGGCTCTGCCGAGGCTGAGCGCCGTGAGATGTTCCGTCTCTGGGAAAGCACAGATCCCCAGTGCTGTTGTGCCTGTAGGTAGGGTGCCAAGGGACGGTGAAGAGCAGCAAGAGCTTTCAGGGCTGGGCCCTTCCTCGTGGGAGAAGGATCCGACCGTTCGCCTTTTCAGAAAGAGGCTCTACCGAGGCTGAGCGCCGTGAGATGTTCCGTCTCTGGGAAAGCACAGATCCCCAGTGCTGTTGTGCCTGTAGGTAGGGTGCCAAGGGACGGTGAAGAGCAGCAAGAGCTTTCAGGGCTGGGCCCTTCCTCGTGGGAGAAGGATGCGACCGTTCGCCTTTTTCTGAAAGAGACTTGCCGAGGCTGAGCGCCGTGAGATGTTCCGTGTCTGGGAAAGCACAGATCCCCAGTGCTGTTGTGCCTGTAGGTAGGGTGCCAAGGGACGGTGAAGAGCAGCAAGAGCTTTCAGTGCTGGGCCCTTCCTCGTGGGAGAAGGATCCGACCGTTCGCCTTTTCAGAAAGAGGCTCTGCCGAGGCTGAGCGCCGTGAGATGTTCCGTGTCTGGGAAAGCACAGATCCCCAGTGCTGTTGTGCCTGTAGGTAGGGTGCCAAGGGACGGTGAAGAGCAGCAAGAGCTTTCAGGGCTGGGCCCTTCCTCGTGGGAGAAGGATCCGACCGTTCGCCTTTTTCTGAAAGAGACTTGCCGAGGCGGAGCGCCGTGAGATGTTCCATCTCTGGGAAAGCACAGATCCCCAGTGCTGTTGTGCCTGTAGGTAGGGTGCCAAGGGACGGTGAAGAGCAGCAAGATCTTTCAGGGCTGGGCCCTTCCTCGTGGGAGAAGGATCCGACCGTTCGCCTTTTCAGAAAGAGGCTCTGCCGAGGCTGAGCGCCGTGAGATGTTCCGTGTCTGGGAAAGCACAGATCCCCAGTGCTGTTGTGCCTGTAGGTAGGGTGCCAAGGGACGGTGAAGAGCAGCAAGAGCTTTCAGGGCTGGGCCCTTCCTCGTGGGAGAAGGATCCGACCGTTCGCCTTTTCAGAAAGAGGCTCTGCCGAGGCTGAGGGCCGTGAGATGTTCCGTCTCTGGGAAAGCACAGATCCCCAGTGCTGTTGTGCCTGTAGGTAGGGTGCCAAGGGACGGTGAAGAGCAGCAAGAGCTTTCAGGGATGGGCCCTTCCTCGTGGGAGAAGGATCCGACCGTTCGCCTTTTCAGAAAGAGGCTCTACCGAGGCTGAGCGCCGTGAGATGTTCCGTGTCTGGGAAAGCACAGATCCCCAGTGCTGTTGTGCCTGTAGGTAGGGTGCCAAGGGACGGTGAAGAGCAGCAAGAGCTTTCAGGGCTGGGCCCTTCCTCGTGGGAGAAGGATCCGACCGTTCGCCTTTTTCTGAAAGAGACTTGCCGAGGCGGAGCGCCGTGAGATGTTCCATCTCTGGGAAAGCACAGATCCCCAGTGCTGTTGTGCCTGTAGGTAGGGTGCCAAGGGACGGTGAAGAGCAGCAAGAGCTTTCAGGGCTGGGCCCTTCCTCGTGGGAGAAGGATCCGACCGTTCGCCTTTTCAGAAAGAGGCTCTGCCGAGGCGGAGCGCCGTGAGATGTTCCGTGTCTGGGAAAGCACAGATCCCCAGTGCTGTTGTGCCTGTAGGTAGGGTGCCAAGGGACGGTGAAGAGCAGCAAGAGCTTTCAGGGCTGGGCCCTTCCTCGTGGGAGAAGGATCCGACCGTTCGCCTTTTCGAAAGAGGCTCTGCCGAGGCGGAGCGCCGTGAGATGTTCCGTGTCTGGGAAAGCACAGATCCCCAGTGCTGTTGTGCCTGTAGGTAGGGTGCCAAGGGACGGTGAAGAGCAGCAAGAGCTTTCAGGGCTGGGCCCTTCCTCGTGGGAGAAGGATCCGACCGTTCGCCTTTTCAGAAAGAGGCTCAGCCGAGGCTGAGCACCGTGAGATGTTCCGTGTCTGGGAAAGCACAGATCCCCAGTGCTGTTGTGCCTGTAGGTAGGGTGCCAAGGGACGGTGAAGAGCAGCAAGAGCTTTCAGGGCTGGGCCCTTCCTCGTGGGAGAAGGATCCGACCGTTCGCCTTTTCAGAAAGAGGCTCTACCGAGGCTGAGCGCCGTGAGATGTTCCATCTCTGGGAAAGCACAGATCCCCAGTGCTGTTGTGCCTGTAGGTAGGGTGCCAAGGGACGGTGACGAGCAGCAAGAGCTTTCAGGGCTGGGCCCTTCCTCGTGGGAGAAGGATCCGACCGTTCGCCTTTTCAGAAAGAGGCTCTGCCGAGGCTGAGCGCCGTGAGATGTTCCGTGTCTGGGAAAGCACAGATCCCCAGTGCTGTTGTGCCTGTAGGTAGGGTGCCAAGGGACGGTGAAGAGCAGCAAGAGCTTTCAGGGCTGGGCCCTTCCTCGTGGGAGAAGGATCCGACCGTTCGCCTTTTCAGAAAGAGGCTCTGCCGAGGCTGAGCGCCGTGAGATGTTCCGTGTCTGGGAAAGCACAGATCCCCAGTGCTGTTGTGCCAGTAGGTAGGGTGCCAAGGGACGGTGAAGAGCAGCAAGAGCTTTCAGGGCTGGGCCCTTCCTCGTGGGAGAAGGATCCGACCGTTCGCCTTTTCAGAAAGAGGCTCTGCCGAGGCTGAGCGCCGTGAGATGTTCCGTCTCTGGGAAAGCACAGATCCCCAGTGCTGTTGTGCCTGTAGGTAGGGTGCCAAGGGACGGTGAAGAGCAGCAAGAGCTTTCAGGGCTGGGCCCTTCCTCGTGGGAGAAGGATCCGACCGTTCGCCTTTTCAGAAAGAGGCTCTACCGAGGCTGAGCGCCGTGAGATGTTCCGTGTCTGGGAAAGCACAGATCCCCAGTGCTGTTGTGCCTGTAGGTAGGGTGCCAAGGGACGGTGAAGAGCAGCAAGAGCTTTCAGGGCTGGGCCCTTCCTCTTGGGAGAAGGATCCGACCGTTCGCCTTTTCAGAAAGAGGCTCTACCGAGGCTGAGCGCCGAGAGATGTTCCGTGTCTGGGAAAGCACAGATCCCCAGTGCTGTTGTGCCTGTAGGTAGGGTGCCAAGGGACGGTGAAGAGCAGCAAGAGCTTTCAGGGCTGGGCCCTTCCTCGTGGGAGAAGGATCCGACCGTTCGCCTTTTTCTGAAAGAGACTTGCCGAGGCTGAGAGATGTGAGATATTCCATCTCTGGGAAAGCACAGATCCCCAGTGCTGTTGTGCCTGTAGGTAGGGTGCCAAGGGACGGTGAAGAGCAGCAAGAGCTTTCAGGGCTGGGCCCTTCCTCGTGGGAGAAGGATCCGACCGTTCGCCTTTTCAGAAAGAGGCTCTGCCGAGGCTGAGCGCCGTGAGATGTTCCGTGTCTGGGAAAGCACAGATCCCCAGTGCTGTTGTGCCTGTAGGTAGGGTGCCAAGGGACGGTGAAGAGCAGCAAGAGCTTTCAGGGCTGGGCCCTTCCTCGTGGGAGAAGGATCCGACCGTTCGCCTTTTCGAAAGAGGCTCTGCCGAGGCGGAGCGCCATGAGATGTTCCGTGTCTGGGAAAGCACAGATCCCCAGTGCTGTTGTGCCTGTAGGTAGGGTGCCAAGGGACGGTGAAGAGCAGCAAGAGCTTTCAGGGCTGGGCCCTTCCTCGTGGGAGAAGGATCCGACCGTTCGCCTTTTCAGAAAGAGGCTCAGCCGAGGCTGAGCACCGTGAGATGTTCCGTGTCTGGGAAAGCACAGATCCCCAGTGCTGTTGTGCCTGTAGGTAGGGTGCCAAGGGACGGTGAAGAGCAGCAAGAGCTTTCAGGGCTGGGCCCTTCCTCGTGGGAGAAGGATCCGACCGTTCGCCTTTTCAGAAAGAGGCTCTGCCGAGGCTGAGCGCCGTGAGATGTTCCGTGTCTGGGAAAGCACAGATCCCCAGTGCTGTTGTGCCTGTAGGTAGGGTGCCAAGGGACGGTGAAGAGCAGCAAGAGCTTTCAGGGCTGGGCCCTTCCTCGTGGGAGAAGGATCCGACCGTTCGCCTTTTCAGAAAGAGTCTCTGCCGAGGCTGAGCGCCGAGAGATGTTCCGTCTCTGGGAAAGCACAGATCCCCAGTGCTGTTGTGCCTGTAGGTAGGGTGCCAAGGGACGGTGAAGAGCAGCAAGAGCTTTCAGGGCTGGGCCCTTCCTCGTGGGAGAAGGATCCGACCGTTCGCCTTTTCAGAAAGAGGCTCTGCCGAGGCTGAGCGCCGTGAGATGTTCCGTCTCTGGGAAAGCACAGATCCCCAGTGCTGTTGTGCCTGTACGTAGGGCGCCAAGGGACGGTGAAGAGCAGCAAGAGCTTTCAGGGCTGGGCCCTTCCTCGTGGGAGAAGGATGCGACCGTTCGCCTTTTTCTGAAAGAGACTTGCCGAGGCTGAGCGCCGTGAGATGTTCCGTCTCTGGGAAAGCACAGATCCCCAGTGCTGTTGTGCCTGTAGGTAGGGTGCCAAGGGACGGTGAAGAGCAGCAAGAGCTTTCAGGGCTGGGCCCTTCCTCGTGGGAGAAGGATCCGACCGTTCGCCTTTTCAGAAAGAGGCTCTGCCGAGGCTGAGCGCCGTGAGATGTTCCGTCTCTGGGAAAGCACAGATCCCCAGTGCTGTTGTGCCTGTAGGTAGGGTGCCAAGGGACGGTGAAGAGCAACAAGAGCTTTCAGGGCTGGGCCCTTCCTCGTGGGAGAAGGATCCGACCGTTCGCCTTTTCAGAAAGAGGCTCTGCCGAGGCTGAGCGCCGTGAGATGTTCCGTCTCTGGGAAAGCACAGATCCCCAGTGCTGTTGTGCCTGTAGGTAGGGTGCCAAGGGACGGTGAAGAGCAACAAGAGCTTTCAGGGCTGGGCCCTTCCTCGTGGGAGAAGGATCCGACCGTTCGCCTTTTCAGAAAGAGGCTCAGCCGAGGCTGAGCGCCGTGAGATGTTCCGTGTCTGGGAAAGCACAGATCCCCAGTGCTGTTGTGCCTGTAGGTAGGGTGCCAAGGGACGGTGAAGAGCAGCAAGAGCTTTCAGGGCTGGGCCCTTCCTCGTGGGAGAAGGATCCGACCGTTCGCCTTTTCAGAAAGAGGCTCTACCGAGGCTGAGCGCCGTGAGATGTTCCGTGTCTGGGAAAGCACAGATCCCCAGTGCTGTTGTGCCTGTAGGTAGGGTGCCAAGGGACGGTGAAGAGCAGCAAGAGCTTTCAGGGCTGGGCCCTTCCTCGTGGGAGAAGGATCCGACCGTTCGCCTTTTCAGAAAGAGGCTCTACCGAGGCTGAGCGCCGTGAGATGTTCCGTGTCTGGGAAAGCACAGATCCCCAGTGCTGTTGTGCCTGTAGGTAGGGTGCCAAGGGACGTTGAAGAGCAGCAAGAGCTTTCAGGGCTGGGCCCTTCCTCGTGGGAGAAGGATCCGACCGTTCGCCTTTTTCTGAAAGAGACTTGCCGAGGCTGAGCGCCGTGAGATGTTCCGTCTCTGGGAAAGCACAGATCCCCAGTGCTGTTGTGCCTGTAGGTAGGGTGCCAAGGGACGGTGAAGAGCAGCAAGAGCTTTCAGGGATGGGCCCTTCCTTGTGGGAGAAGGATCCGACCGTTCGCCTTTTCAGAAAGAGGCTCTGCCGAGGCTGAGCGCCGTGAGATGTTCCGTCTCTGGGAAAGCACAGATCCCCAGTGCTGTTGTGCCTGTAGGTAGGGTGCCAAGGGACGGTGAAGAGCAGCAAGAGCTTTCAGGGCTGGGCCCTTCCTCGTGGGAGAAGGATCCGACCGTTCGCCTTTTCAGAAAGAGGCTCTGCCGAGGCTGAGCGCCGAGAGATGTTCCGTGTCTGGGAAAGCACAGATCCCCAGTGCTGTTGTGCCTGTAGGTAGGGTGCCAAGGGATGGTGAAGAGCAGCAAGAGCTTTCAGGGCTGGGCCCTTCCTCGTGGGAGAAGGATCCGACCGTTCGCCTTTTCGAAAGAGGCTCTGCCGAGGCGGAGCGCCATGAGATGTTCTGTGTCTGGGAAAGCACAGATCCCCAGTGCTGTTGTGCCTGTAGGTAGGGTGCCAAGGGACGGTGAAGAGCAGCAAGAGCTTTCAGGGCTGGGCCCTTCCTCGTGGGAGAAGGATCCGACCGTTCGCCTATTCAGAAAGAGGCTCAGCCTAGGCTGAGCACCGTGAGATGTTCCGTCTCTGGGAAAGCACAGATCCCCAGTGCTGTTGTGCCTTTAGGTAGGGTGCCAAGGGACGGTGAAGAGCAGCAAGAGCTTTCAGGGCTGGGCCCTTCCTCGGGGGAGAAGGATCCGACCGTTCGCCTTTTCAGAAAGAGGCTCTGCCGAGGCTGAGCGCCGTGAGATGTTCCGTCTCTGGGAAAGCACAGATCCCCAGTGCTGTTGTGCCAGTAGGTAGGGTGCCAAGGGACGGTGAAGAGCAGCAAGAGCTTTCAGGGCTGGGCCCTTCCTCGTGGGAGAAGGATCCGACCGTTCGCCTTTTCAGAAAGAGGCTTGCCGAGGCGGAGCGCCGTGAGATGTTCCGTCTCTGGGAAAGCACAGATCCCCAGTGCTGTTGTGCCTGTAGGTAGGGTGCCAAGGGACGGTGAAGAGCAGCAAGAGCTTTCAGGGCTGGGCCCTTCCTCGTGGGAGAAGGATCCGACCGTTCGCCTTTTCAGAAAGAGTCTCTGCCGAGGCTGAGAGCCGTGAGATGTTCCGTCTCTGGGAAAGCACAGATCCCCAGTGCTGTTGTGCCTGTAGGTAGGGTGCCAAGGGACGGTGAAGAGCAGCAAGAGCTTTCAGGGCTGGGCCCTTCCTCGTGGGAGAAGGATCCGACCGTTCGCCTTTTCAGAAAGAGTCTCTGCCGAGGCTGAGCGCCGTGAGATGTTCCGTGTCTGGGAAAGCACAGATCCCCAGTGCTGTTGTGCCTGTAGGTAGGGTGCCAAGGGACGGTGAAGAGCAACAAGAGCTTTCAGGGCTGGGCCCTTCCTCGTGGGAGAAGGATCCGACCGTTCGCCTTTTCAGAAAGAGGCTCTGCCGAGGCTGAGCGCCGTGAGATGTTCCGTCTCTGGGAAAGCACAGATCCCCAGTGCTGTTGTGCCTGTAGGTAGGGTGCCAAGGGACGGTGAAGAGCAGCAAGAGCTTTCAGGGCTGGGCCCTTCCTCGTGGGAGAAGGATCCGACCGTTCGCCTTTTCAGAAAGAGGCTCTACCGAGGCTGAGCGCCGTGAGATGTTCCGTCTCTGGGAAAGCACAGATCCCCAGTGCTGTTGTGCCTGTAGGTAGGGTGCCAAGGGACGGTGAAGAGCAGCAAGAGCTTTCAGGGCTGGGCCCTTCCTCGTGGGAGAAGGATCCGACCGTTCGCCTTTTCAGAAAGAGGCTCTACCGAGGCTGAGCGCCGTGAGATGTTCCGTGTCTGGGAAAGCACAGATCCCCAGTGCTGTTGTGCCTGTAGGTAGGGTGCCAAGGGACGGTGAAGAGCAGCAAGAGCTTTCAGGGCTGGGCCCTTCCTCGTGGGAGAAGGATCCGACCGTTCGCCTTTTTCTGAAAGAGACTTGCCGAGGCTGAGCGCCGTGAGATATTCCATCTCTGGGAAAGCACAGATCCCCAGTGCTGTTGTGCCTGTAGGTAGGGTGCCAAGGGACGGTGAAGAGCAGCAAGAGCTTTCAGGGCTGGGCCCTTCCTCGTGGGAGAAGGATCTGACCGTTCGCCTTTTCAGAAAGAGGCTCTGCCGAGGCTGAGCGCCGTGAGATGTTCCGTCTCTGGGAAAGCACAGATCCCCAGTGCTGTTGTGCCTGTAGGTAGGGTGCCAAGGGACGGTGAAGAGCAGCAAGAGCTTTCAGGGCTGGGCCCTTCCTCGTGGGAGAAGGATCCGACCGTTCGCCTTTTCGAAAGAGGCTCAGCCGAGGCTGAGCACCGTGAGATGTTCCGTCTCTGGGAAAGCACAGATCCCCAGTGCTGTTGTGCCTGTAGGTAGGGTGCCAAGGGACGGTGAAGAGCAGCAAGAGCTTTCAGGGCTGGGCCCTTCCTCGTGGGAGAAGGATCCGACCGTTCGCCTTTTCAGAAAGAGGCTCTGCCGAGGCTGAGCGCCGTGAGATGTTCCATCTCTGGGAAAGCACAGATCCCCAGTGCTGTTGTGCCTGTAGGTAGGGTGCCAAGGGACGGTGAAGAGCAGCAAGAGCTTTCAGGGCTGGGCCCTTCCTCGTGGGAGAAGGATCCGACCGTTCGCCTTTTCAGAAAGAGGCTCTGCCGAGGCTGAGAGCCGTGAGATGTTCCGTCTCTGGGAAAGCACAGATCCCCAGTGCTGTTGTGCCAGTAGGTAGGGTGCCAAGGGACGGTGAAGAGCAGCAAGAGCTTTCAGGGCTGGGCCCTTCCTCGTGGGAGAAGGATCCGACCGTTCGCCTTTTCAGAAAGAGGCTTGCCGAGGCGGAGCGCCGTGAGATGTTCCGTCTCTGGGAAAGCACAGATCCCCAGTGCTGTTGTGCCTGTAGGTAGGGTGCCAAGGGACGGTGAAGAGCAGCAAGAGCTTTCAGGGCTGGGCCCTTCCTCGTGGGAGAAGGATCCGACCGTTCGCCTTTTCAGAAAGAGGCTCTGCCGAGGCTGAGCGCCGAGAGATGTTCCGTGTCTGGGAAAGCACAGATCCCCAGTGCTGTTGTGCCTGTAGGTAGGGTGCCAAGGGACGGTGAAGAGCAGCAAGATCTTTCAGGGCTGGGCCCTTCCTCGTGGGAGAAGGATCCGACCGTTCGCCTTTTCAGAAAGAGGCTCTACCGAGGCTGAGCGCCGTGAGATGTTCCGTCTCTGGGAAAGCACAGATCCCCAGTGCTGTTGTGCCTGTAGGTAGGGTGCCAAGGGACGTTGAAGAGCAGCAAGAGCTTTCAGGGCTGGGCCCTTCCTCGTGGGAGAAGGATCCGACCGTTCGCCTTTTTCTGAAAGAGACTTGCCGAGGCTGAGCGCCGTGAGATGTTCCGTGTCTGGGAAAGCACAGATCCCCAGTGCTGTTGTGTCTGTAGGTAGGGTGCCAAGGGACGGTGAAGAGCAGCAAGAGCTTTCAGGGCTGGGCCCTTCCTCGTGGGAGAAGGATCCGACCGTTCGCCTTTTCAGAAAGAGGCTCTGCCGAGGCTGAGAGCCGTGAGATGTTCCGTCTCTGCGAAAGCACAGATCCCCAGTGCTGTTGTGCCTGTAGGTAGGGTGCCAAGGGACGGTGAAGAGCAGCAAGAGCTTTCAGGGCTGGGCCCTTCCTCGTGGGAGAAGGATCCGACCGTTCGCCTTTTTCTGAAAGAGACTTGCCGAGGCTGAGCGCCGTGAGATGTTCCGTGTCTGGGAAAGCACAGATCCCCAGTGCTGTTGTGCCTGTAGGTAGGGTGCCAAGGGACGGTGAAGAGCAGCAAGAGCTTTCAGGGCTGGGCCCTTACTCGTGGGAGAAGGATCCGACCGTTCGCCTTTTCAGAAAGAGGCTCTGCCGAGGCTGAGGGCCGTGAGATGTTCCGTGTCTGGGAAAGCACAGATCCCCAGTGCTGTTGTGCCTGTAGGTAGGGTGCCAAGGGACGGTGAAGAGCAGCAAGAGCTTTCAGGGCTGGGCCCTTCCTCGTGGGAGAAGGATCCGACCGTTCGCCTTTTCAGAAAGAGGCTCTACCGAGGCTGAGCGCCGTGAGATGTTCCGTGTCTGGGAAAGCACAGATCCCCAGTGCTGTTGTGCCTGTAGGTAGGGTGCCAAGGGACGGTGAAGAGCAGCAAGATCTTTCAGGGCTGGGCCCTTCCTCGTGGGAGAAGGATCCGACCGTTCGCCTTTTCAGAAAGAGGCTCTACCGAGGCTGAGCGCCGTGAGATGTTCCGTGTCTGGGAAAGCACAGATCCCCAGTGCTGTTGTGCCTGTAGGTAGGGTGCCAAGGGACGTTGAAGAGCATCAAGAGCTTTCAGGGCTGGGCCCTTCCTCGTGGGAGAAGGATCCGACCGTTCGCCTTTTCAGAAAGAGGCTCTGCCGAGGCTGAGTGCCGTGAGATGTTCCGTGTCTGGGAAAGCACAGATCCCCAGTGCTGTTGTGCCTGTAGGTAGGGTGCCAAGGGACGGTGAAGAGCAGCAAGAGCTTTCAGGGCTGGGCCCTTACTCGTGGGAGAAGGATCCGACCGTTCGCCTTTTCAGAAAGAGGCTCTACCGAGGCTGAGCGCCATGAGATGTTCCGTGTCTGGGAAAGCACAGATCCCCAGTGCTGTTGTGCCTGTAGGTAGGGTGCCAAGGGACGGTGAAGAGCAGCAAGAGCTTTCAGGGCTGGGCCCTTCCTCGTGGGAGAAGGATCCGACCGTTCGCCTTTTTCTGAAAGAGACTTGCCGAGGCTGAGCGCCGTGAGATGTTCCGTGTCTGGGAAAGCACAGATCCCCAGTGCTGTTGTGCCTGTAGGTAGGGTGCCAAGGGACGGTGAAGAGCAGCAAGAGCTTTCAGGGATGGGCCCTTCCTTGTGGGAGAAGGATCCGACCGTTCGCCTTTTCAGAAAGAGGCTCTGCCGAGGCTGAGTGCCGTGAGATGTTCCGTGTCTGGGAAAGCACAGATCCCCAGTGCTGTTGTGCCTGTAGGTAGGGTGCCAAGGGACGGTGAAGAGCAGCAAGAGCTTTCAGGGCTGGGCCCTTCCTCGTGGGAGAAGGATCCGACCGTTCGCCTTTTCAGAAAGAGGCTCTGCCGAGGCTGAGCGCCGTGAGATGTTCCGTCTCTGGGAAAGCACAGATCCCCAGTGCTGTTGTGCCTGTAGGTAGGGTGCCAAGGGACGGTGAAGAGCAGCAAGAGCTTTCAGGGCTGGGCCCTTCCTCGTGGGAGAAGGATCCGACCGTTCGCCTTTTCAGAAAGAGGCTCTGCCGAGGCTGAGCGCCGTGAGATGTTCCGTCTCTGGGAAAGCACAGATCCCCAGTGCTGTTGTGCCTGTAGGTAGGGTGCCAAGGGACGGTGAAGAGCAGCAAGAGCTTTCAGGGCTGGGCCCTTCCTCGTGGGAGAAGGATCCGACCGTTCGCCTTTTCAGAAAGAGGCTCTGCCGAGGCTGAGCGCCGAGAGATGTTCCGTCTCTGGGAAAGCACAGATCCCCAGTTCTGTTGTGCCTGTAGGTAGGGTGCCAAGGGACGGTGAAGAGCAGCAAGAGCTTTCAGGGCTGGGCCCTTCCTCGTGGGAGAAGGATCCGACCGTTCGCCTTTTCAGAAAGAGGCTTGCCGAGGCGGAGCGCCGTGAGATGTTCCGTCTCTGGGAAAGCACAGATCCCCAGTGCTGTTGTGCCTGTACGTAGGGCGCCAAGGGACGGTGAAGAGCAGCAAGAGCTTTCAGGGCTGGGCCCTTCCTCGTGGGAGAAGGATCCGACCGTTCGCCTTTTCAGAAAGAGGCTCTGCCGAGGCTGAGCGCCGTGAGATGTTCCGTCTCTGGGAAAGCACAGATCCCCAGTGCTGTTGTGCCTGTAGGTAGGGTGCCAAGGGACGGTGAAGAGCAACAAGAGCTTTCTGGGCTGGGCCCTTCCTCATGGGAGAAGGATCCGACCGTTCGCCTTTTCAGAAAGAGGCTCTGCCGAGGCTGAGCGCCGTGAGATGTTCCGTGTCTGGGAAAGCACAGATCCCCAGTGCTGTTGTGCCTGTAGGTAGGGTGCCAAGGGATGGTGAAGAGCAGCAAGAGCTTTCAGGGCTGGGCCCTTCCTCGTGGGAGAAGGATCCGACCGTTCGCCTTTTCGAAAGAGGCTCTGCCGAGGCGGAGCGCCATGAGATGTTCTGTGTCTGGGAAAGCACAGATCCCCAGTGCTGTTGTGCCTGTAGGTAGGGTGCCAAGGGACGGTGAAGAGCAGCAAGAGCTTTCAGGGCTGGGCCCTTCCTCGTGGGAGAAGGATCCGACCGTTCGCCTTTTCAGAAAGAGGCTCTGCCGAGGCTGAGCGCCGTGAGATGTTCCGTCTCTGGGAAAGCACAGATCCCCAGTGCTGTTGTGCCTGTAGGTAGGGTGCCAAGGGACGGTGAAGAGCAACAAGAGCTTTCAGGGCTGGGCCCTTCCTCATGGGAGAAGGATCCGACCGTTCGCCTTTTCAGAAAGAGGCTCTGCCGAGGCTGAGCGCCGTGAGATGTTCCGTCTCTGGGAAAGCACAGATCCCCAGTGCTGTTGTGCCTGTAGGTAGGGTGCCAAGAGACGGTGAAGAGCAACAAGAGTTTTCAGGGCTGGGCCCTTCCTCGTGGGAGAAGGATCCGACCGTTCGCCTTTTCAGAAAGAGGCTCTGCCGAGGCTGAGCGCCGTGAGATGTTCCGTCTCTGGGAAAGCACAGATCCCCAGTGCTGTTGTGCCTGTAGGTAGGGTGCCAAGGGATGGTAAAGAGCAGCAAGAGCTTTCAGGGCTGGGCCCTTCCTCGTGGGAGAAGGATCCGACCGTTCGCCTTTTCAGAAAGAGGCTCAGCCTAGGCTGAGCACCGTGAGATGTTCCGTCTCTGGGAAAGCACAGATCCCCAGTGCTGTTGTGCCTGTAGGTAGGGTGCCAAGGGACGGTGAAGAGCAGCAAGAGCTTTCAGGGCTGGGCCCTTCCTCGTGGGAGAAGGATCCGACCGTTCGCCTTTTCAGAAAGAGGCTCTGCCGAGGCTGAGTGCCGTGAGATGTTCCGTGTCTGGGAAAGCACAGATCCCCAGTGCTGTTGTGCCTGTAGGTAGGGTGCCAAGGGACGGTGAAGAGCAGCAAGAGCTTTCAGGGCTGGGCCCTTACTCGTGGGAGAAGGATCCGACCGTTCGCCTTTTCAGAAAGAGGCTCTACCGAGGCTGAGCGCCGTGAGATGTTCCGTGTCTGGGAAAGCACAGATCCCCAGTGCTGTTGTGCCTGTAGGTAGGGTGCCAAGGGACGGTGAAGAGCAGCAAGAGCTTTCAGGGCTGGGCCCTTCCTCGTGGGAGAAGGATCCGACCGTTCGCCTTTTTCTGAAAGAGGCTCTGCCGAGGCTGAGCGCCGTGAGATGTTCCGTGTCTGGGAAAGCACAGATCCCCAGTGCTGTTGTGCCTGTAGGTAGGGTGCCAAGGGACGGTGAAGAGCAGCAAGAGCTTTCAGGGATGGGCCCTTCCTTGTGGGAGAAGGATCCGACCGTTCGCCTTTTCAGAAAGAGGCTCTGCCGAGGCTGAGCGCCGTGAGATGTTCCGTGTCTGGGAAAGCACAGATCCCCAGTGCTGTTGTGCCTGTAGGTAGGGTGCCAAGGGACGGTGAAGAGCAGCAAGAGCTTTCAGGGCTGGGCCCTTCCTCGTGGGAGAAGGATCCGACCGTTCGCCTTTTTCTGAAAGAGACTTGCCGAGGCTGAGCGCCGAGAGATGTTCCGTCTCTGGGAAAGCACAGATCCCCAGTGCTGTTGTGCCTGTAGGTAGGGTGCCAAGGGACGGTGAAGAGCAGCAAGAGCTTTCAGGGCTGGGCCCTTCCTCGTGGGAGAAGGATCCGACCGTTCGCCTTTTCAGAAAGAGGCTCTGCCGAGGCTGAGCGCCGAGAGATGTTCCGTCTCTGGGAAAGCACAGATCCCCAGTGCTGTTGTGCCTGTAGGTAGGGTGCCAAGGGACGGTGAAGAGCAGCAAGAGCTTTCAGGGCTGGGCCCTTCCTCGTGGGAGAAGGATCCGACCGTTCGCCTTTTCAGAAAGAGGCTTGCCGAGGCGGAGCGCCGTGAGATGTTCCGTCTCTGGGAAAGCACAGATCCCCAGTGCTGTTGTGCCTGTACGTAGGGCGCCAAGGGACGGTGAAGAGCAGCAAGAGCTTTCAGGGCTGGGCCCTTCCTCGTGGGAGAAGGATCCGACCGTTCGCCTTTTCAGAAAGAGGCTCTGCCGAGGCTGAGCGCCGTGAGATGTTCCGTCTCTGGGAAAGCACAGATCCCCACTGCTGTTGTGCCTGTAGGTAGGGTGCCAAGGGACGGTGAAGAGCAACAAGAGCTTTCAGGGCTGGGCCCTTCCTCATGGGAGAAGGATCCGACCGTTCGCCTTTTCAGAAAGAGGCTCTGCCGAGGCTGAGCGCCGTGAGATGTTCCGTCTCTGGGAAAGCACAGATCCCCAGTGCTGTTGTGCCTGTAGGTAGGGTGCCAAGGGATGGTGAAGAGCAGCAAGAGCTTTCAGGGCTGGGCCCTTCCTCGTGGGAGAAGGATCCGACCGTTCGCCTTTTCGAAAGAGGCTCTGCCGAGGCGGAGCGCCATGAGATGTTCTGTGTCTGGGAAAGCACAGATCCCCAGTGCTGTTGTGCCTGTAGGTAGGGTGCCAAGGGACGGTGAAGAGCAGCAAGAGCTTTCAGGGCTGGGCCCTTCCTCGTGGGAGAAGGATCCGACCGTTCGCCTTTTCAGAAAGAGGCTCTGCCGAGGCTGAGCGCCGTGAGATGTTCCGTCTCTGGGAAAGCACAGATCCCCAGTGCTGTTGTGCCTGTAGGTAGGGTGCCAAGGGACGGTGAAGAGCAACAAGAGCTTTCAGGGCTGGGCCCTTCCTCGTGGGAGAAGGATCCGACCGTTCGCCTTTTCAGAAAGAGGCTCTGCCGAGGCTGAGCGCCGTGAGATGTTCCGTCTCTGGGAAAGCACAGATCCCCAGTGCTGTTGTGCCTGTAGGTAGGGTGCCAAGGGACGGTGAAGAGCAACAAGAGTTTTCAGGGCTGGGCCCTTCCTCGTGGGAGAAGGATCCGACCGTTCGCCTTTTCAGAAAGAGGCTCTGCCGAGGCTGAGCGCCGTGAGATGTTCCGTGTCTGGGAAAGCACAGATCCCCAGTGCTGTTGTGCCTGTAGGTAGGGTGCCAAGGGATGGTAAAGAGCAGCAAGAGCTTTCAGGGCTGGGCCCTTCCTCGTGGGAGAAGGATCCGACCGTTCGCCTATTCAGAAAGAGGCTCAGCCTAGGCTGAGCACCGTGAGATGTTCCGTCTCTGGGAAAGCACAGATCCCCAGTGCTGTTGTGCCTGTAGGTAGGGTGCCAAGGGACGGTGAAGAGCAGCAAGAGCTTTCAGGGCTGGGCCCTTCCTCGGGGGAGAAGGATCCGACCGTTCGCCTTTTCAGAAAGAGGCTCTGCCGAGGCTGAGCGCCGTGAGATGTTCCGTCTCTGGGAAAGCACAGATCCCCAGTGCTGTTGTGCCAGTAGGTAGGGTGCCAAGGGACGGTGAAGAGCAGCAAGAGCTTTCAGGGCTGGGCCCTTCCTCGTGGGAGAAGGATCCGACCGTTCGCCTTTTCAGAAAGAGGCTTGCCGAGGCGGAGCGCCGTGAGATGTTCCGTCTCTGGGAAAGCACAGATCCCCAGTGCTGTTGTGCCTGTAGGTAGGGTGCCAAGGGACGGTGAAGAGCAGCAAGAGCTTTCAGGGCTGGGCCCTTCCTCGTGGGAGAAGGATCCGACCGTTCGCCTTTTCAGAAAGAGGCTCTGCCGAGGCTGAGCGCCGTGAGATGTTCCGTGTCTGGGAAAGCACAGATCCCCAGTGCTGTTGTGCCTGTAGGTAGGGTGCCAAGGGACGGTGAAGAGCAGCAAGAGCTTTCAGGGCTGGGCCCTTCCTCGTGGGAGAAGGATCCGACCGTTCGCCTTTTCAGAAAGAGGCTCTACCGAGGCTGAGCGCCGTGAGATGTTCCGTCTCTGGGAAAGCACAGATCCCCAGTGCTGTTGTGCCTGTAGGTAGGGTGCCAAGGGACGGTGAAGAGCAGCAAGAGCTTTCAGGGCTGGGCCCTTCCTCGTGGGAGAAGGATCCGACCGTTCGCCTTTTTCTGAAAGAGACTTGCCGAGGCTGAGCGCCGTGAGATGTTCCGTGTCTGGGAAAGCACAGATCCCCAGTGCTGTTGTGCCTGTAGGTAGGGTGCCAAGGGACGGTGAAGAGCAGCAAGAGCTTTCAGGGCTGGGCCCTTCCTCGTGGGAGAAGGATCCGACCGTTCGCCTTTTCAGAAAGAGGCTTGCCGAGGCGGAGCGCCGTGAGATGTTCTGTCTCTGGGAAAGCACAGATCCCCAGTGCTGTTGTGCCTGTACGTAGGGCGCCAAGGGACGGTGAAGAGCAGCAAGAGCTTTCAGGGCTGGGCCCTTCCTCGTGGGAGAAGGATCCGACCGTTCGCCTTTTCAGAAAGAGGCTCTGCCGAGGCTGAGCGCCGTGAGATGTTCCGTCTCTGGGAAAGCACAGATCCCCAGTGCTGTTGTGCCTGTAGGTAGGGTGCCAAGGGACGGTGAAGAGCAGCAAGAGCTTTCAGGGCTGGGCCCTTCCTCGTGGGAGAAGGATCCGACCGTTCGCCTTTTCAGAAAGAGGCTCTGCCGAGGCTGAGCGCCGTGAGATGTTCCGTCTCTGGGAAAGCACAGATCCCCAGTGCTGTTGTGCCTGTAGGTAGGGTGCCAAGGGACGGTGAAGAGCAGCAAGAGCTTTCAGGGCTGGGCCCTTCCTCGTGGGAGAAGGATCCGACCGTTCGCCTTTTCAGAAAGAGGCTCTGCCGAGGCTGAGCGCCGTGAGATGTTCCGTGTCTGGGAAAGCACAGATCCCCAGTGCTGTTGTGCCTGTAGGTAGGGTGCCAAGGGACGGTGAAGAGCAGCAAGAGCTTTCAGGGCTGGGCCCTTCCTCGTGGGAGAAGGATCCGACCGTTCGCCTTTTCAGAAAGAGGCTCTACCGAGGCTGAGCGCCGTGAGATGTTCCGTCTCTGGGAAAGCACAGATCCCCAGTGCTGTTGTGCCTGTAGGTAGGGTGCCAAGGGACGGTGAAGAGCAGCAAGAGCTTTCAGGGCTGGGCCCTGCCTCGTGGGAGAAGGATCCGACCGTTCGCCTTTTTCTGAAAGAGACTTGCCGAGGCTGAGCGCCGTGAGATGTTCCGTGTCTGGGAAAGCACAGATCCCCAGTGCTGTTGTGCCTGTAGGTAGGGTGCCAAGGGACGGTGAAGAGCAGCAAGAGCTTTCAGGGCTGGGCCCTTCCTCGTGGGAGAAGGATCCGACCGTTCGCCTTTTCAGAAAGAGGCTTGCCGAGGCGGAGCGCCGTGAGATGTTCTGTCTCTGGGAAAGCACAGATCCCCAGTGCTGTTGTGCCTGTACGTAGGGCGCCAAGGGACGGTGAAGAGCAGCAAGAGCTTTCAGGGCTGGGCCCTTCCTCGTGGGAGAAGGATCCGACCGTTCGCCTTTTCAGAAAGAGGCTCTGCCGAGGCTGAGCGCCGTGAGATGTTCCGTCTCTGGGAAAGCACAGATCCCCAGTGCTGTTGTGCCTGTAGGTAGGGTGCCAAGGGACGGTGAAGAGCAGCAAGAGCTTTCAGGGCTGGGCCCTTCCTCGTGGGAGAAGGATCCGACCGTTCGCCTTTTCAGAAAGAGGCTCTGCCGAGGCTGAGCGCCGTGAGATGTTCCGTGTCTGGGAAAGCACAGATCCCCAGTGCTGTTGTGCCTGTAGGTAGGGTGCCAAGGGACGTTGAAGAGCAGCAAGAGCTTTCAGGGCTGGGCCCTTCCTCGTGGGAGAAGGATCCGACCGTTCGCCTTTTTCTGAAAGAGACTTGCCGAGGCGGAGCGCCGTGAGATGTTCCGTCTCTGGGAAAGCACAGATCCCCAGTGCTGTTGTGCCTGTAGGTAGGGTGCCAAGGGACGTTGAAGAGCAGCAAGAGCTTTCAGGGCTGGGCCCTTCCTCGTGGGAGAAGGATCCGACCGTTCGCCTTTTCAGAAAGAGGCTCTGCCGAGGCTGAGCGCCGTGAGATGTTCCGTCTCTGGGAAAGCACAGATCCCCAGTGCTGTTGTGCCTGTAGGTAGGGTGCCAAGGGACGGTGAAGAGCAGCAAGAGCTTTCAGGGCTGGGCCCTTCCTCGTGGGAGAAGGATCCGACCGTTCGCCTTTTCAGAAAGAGGCTTGCCGAGGCGGAGCGCCGTGAGATGTTCCGTGTCTGGGAAAGCACAGATCCCCAGTGCTGTTGTGCCTGTAGGTAGGGTGCCAAGGGACGGTGAAGAGCAGCAAGAGCTTTCAGGGCTGGGCCCTTCCTCGTGGGAGAAGGATCCGACCGTTCGCCTTTTCAGAAAGAGGCTTGCCGAGGCGGAGCGCCGTGAGATGTTCTGTCTCTGGGAAAGCACAGCTCCGCAGTGCTGTTGTGCCTGTAGGTAGGGTGCCAAGGGACGGTGAAGAGCAGCAAGAGCTTTCAGGGCTGGGCCCTTCCTCGTGGGAGAAGGATCCGACCGTTCGCCTTTTCAGAAAGAGACTTGCCGAGGCTGAGCGCCGTGAGATGTTCCGTGTCTGGGAAAGCACAGATCCCCAGTGCTGTTGTGCCTGTAGGTAGAGTGCCAAGGGACGGTGAAGAGCAGCAAGAGCTTTCAGGGCTGGGCCCTTCCTCGTGGGAGAAGGATCCGACCGTTCGCCTTTTCAGAAAGAGTCTCTGCCGAGGCTGAGCGCCGTGAGATGTTCCGTGTCTGGGAAAGCACAGATCCCCAGTGCTGTTGTGCCTGTAGGTAGGGTGCCAAGGGACGGTGAAGAGCAGCAAGAGCTTTCAGGGCTGGGCCCTTCCTCGTGGGAGAAGGATCCGACCGTTCGCCTTTTCAGAAAGAGGCTCTGCCGAGGCTGAGCGCCGTGAGATGTTCCGTCTCTGGGAAAGCACAGATCCCCAGTGCTGTTGTGCCTGTAGGTAGGGTGCCAAGGGACGGTGAAGAGCAGCAAGAGCTTTCAGGGCTGGGCCCTTCCTCGTGGGAGAAGGATCCGACCGTTCGCCTTTTCAGAAAGAGGCTCTGCCGAGGCTGAGCGCCGAGAGATGTTCCGTCTCTGGGAAAGCACAGATCCCCAGTGCTGTTGTGCCTGTAGGTAGGGTGCCAAGGGACGGTGAAGAGCAGCAAGAGCTTTCAGGGCTGGGCCCTTCCTCGTGGGAGAAGGATCCGACCGTTCGCCTTTTCAGAAAGAGGCTCTGCCGAGGCTGAGCGCCGTGAGATGTTCCGTCTCTGGGAAAGCACAGATCCCCAGTGCTGTTGTGCCTGTAGGTAGGGTGCCAAGGGATGGTGAAGAGCAGCAAGAGCTTTCAGGGCTGGGCCCTTCCTCGTGGGAGAAGGATCCGACCGTTCGCCTTTTCGAAAGAGGCTCTGCCGAGGCGGAGCGCCATGAGATGTTCTGTGTCTGGGAAAGCACAGATCCCCAGTGCTGTTGTGCCTGTAGGTAGGGTGCCAAGGGACGGTGAAGAGCAGCAAGAGCTTTCAGGGCTGGGCCCTTCCTCGTGGGAGAAGGATCCGACCGTTCGCCTTTTCAGAAAGAGGCTCTGCCGAGGCTGAGCGCCGTGAGATGTTCCGTCTCTGGGAAAGCACAGATCCCCAGTGCTGTTGTGCCTGTAGGTAGGGTGCCAAGGGACGGTGAAGAGCAACAAGAGCTTTCAGGGCTGGGCCCTTCCTCATGGGAGAAGGATCCGACCGTTCGCCTTTTCAGAAAGAGGCTCTGCCGAGGCTGAGCGCCGTGAGATGTTCCGTCTCTGGGAAAGCACAGATCCCCAGTGCTGTTGTGCCTGTAGGTAGGGTGCCAAGGGACGGTGAAGAGCAACAAGAGTTTTCAGGGCTGGGCCCTTCCTCGTGGGAGAAGGATCCGACCGTTCGCCTTTTCAGAAAGAGGCTCTGCCGAGGCTGAGCGCCGTGAGATGTTCCGTCTCTGGGAAAGCACAGATCCCCAGTGCTGTTGTGCCTGTAGGTAGGGTGCCAAGGGATGGTAAAGAGCAGCAAGAGCTTTCAGGGCTGGGCCCTTCCTCGTGGGAGAAGGATCCGACCGTTCGCCTATTCAGAAAGAGGCTCAGCCTAGGCTGAGCACCGTGAGATGTTCCGTCTCTGGGAAAGCACAGATCCCCAGTGCTGTTGTGCCTGTAGGTAGGGTGCCAAGGGACGGTGAAGAGCAGCAAGAGCTTTCAGGGCTGGGCCCTTCCTCGTGGGAGAAGGATCCGACCGTTCGCCTTTTCAGAAAGAGGCTCTGCCGAGGCGGAGCGCCGTGAGATGTTCCGTCTCTGGGAAAGCACAGATCCCCAGTGCTGTTGTGCCAGTAGGTAGGGTGCCAAGGGACGGTGAAGAGCAGCAAGAGCTTTCAGGGCTGGGCCCTTCCTCGTGGGAGAAGGATCCGACCGTTCGCCTTTTCAGAAAGAGGCTTGCCGAGGCGGAGCGCCGTGAGATGTTCCGTCTCTGGGAAAGCACAGATCCCCAGTGCTGTTGTGCCTGTAGGTAGGGTGCCAAGGGACGTTGAAGAGCAGCAAGAGCTTTCAGGGCTGGGCCCTTCCTCGTGGGAGAAGGATCCGACCGTTCGCCTTTTCAGAAAGAGGCTCTGCCGAGGCTGAGCGCCGTGAGATGTTCCGTCTCTGGGAAAGCACAGATCCCCAGTGCTGTTGTGCCTGTAGGTAGGGTGCCAAGGGACGGTGAAGAGCAGCAAGAGCTTTCAGGGCTGGGCCCTTCCTCGTGGGAGAAGGATCCGACCGTTCACCTTTTCAGAAAGAGGCTCTACCGAGACTGAGCGCCGTGAGATGTTCCGTCTCTGGGAAAGCACAGATCCCCAGTGCTGTTGTGCCTGTAGGTAGGGTGCCAAGGGACGGTGAAGAGCAGCAAGAGCTTTCAGGGCTGGGCCCTTCCTCGTGGGAGAAGGATCCGACCGTTCGCCTTTTTCTGAAAGAGACTTGCCGAGGCTGAGCGCCGTGAGATGTTCCGTGTCTGGGAAAGCACAGATCCCCAGTGCTGTTGTGCCTGTAGGTAGGGTGCCAAGGGACGGTGAAGAGCAGCAAGAGCTTTCAGGGCTGGGCCCTTCCTCGTGGGAGAAGGATCCGACCGTTCGCCTTTTCAGAAAGAGGTTTGCCGAGGCGGAGCGCCGTGAGATGTTCTGTCTCTGGGAAAGCACAGATCCCCAGTGCTGTTGTGCCTGTACGTAGGGCGCCAAGGGACGGTGAAGAGCAGCAAGAGCTTTCAGGGCTGGGCCCTTCCTCGTGGGAGAAGGATCCGACCGTTCGCCTTTTCAGAAAGAGGCTCTGCCGAGGCTGAGCGCCGTGAGATGTTCCGTCTCTGGGAAAGCACAGATCCCCAGTGCTGTTGTGCCTGTAGGTAGGGTGCCAAGGGACGGTGAAGAGCAGCAAGAGCTTTCAGGGCTGGGCCCTTCCTCGTGGGAGAAGGATCCGACCGTTCGCCTTTTCAGAAAGAGGCTCTGCCGAGGCTGAGCGCCGTGAGATGTTCCGTCTCTGGGAAAGCACAGATCCCCAGTGCTGTTGTGCCTGTAGGTAGGGTGCCAAGGGACGGTGAAGAGCAGCAAGAGCTTTCAGGGCTGGGCCCTTCCTCGTGGGAGAAGGATCCGACCGTTCGCCTTTTTCTGAAAGAGACTTGCCGAGGCGGAGCGCCGTGAGATGTTCCGTCTCTGGGAAAGCACAGATCCCCAGTGCTGTTGTGCCTGTAGGTAGGGTGCCAAGGGACGGTGAAGAGCAGCAAGAGCTTTCAGGGCTGGGCCCTTCCTCGTGGGAGAAGGATCCGACCGTTCGCCTTTTCAGAAAGAGGCTCTGCCGAGGCTGAGCGCCGTGAGATGTTCCGTCTCTGGGAAAGCACAGATCCCCAGTGCTGTTGTGCCTGTAGGTAGGGTGCCAAGGGACGGTGAAGAGCAGCAAGAGCTTTCAGGGCTGGGCCCTTCCTCGTGGGAGAAGGATCCGACCGTTCGCCTTTTCAGAAAGAGGCTTGCCGAGGCGGAGCGCCGTGAGATGTTCCGTCTCTGGGAAAGCACAGATCCCCAGTGCTGTTGTGCCTGTAGGTAGGGTGCCAAGGGACGGTGAAGAGCAGCAAGAGCTTTCAGGGCTGGGCCCTTCCTCGTGGGAGAAGGATCCGACCGTTCGCCTTTTCAGAAAGAGGCTCTGCCGAGGCTGAGCGCCGTGAGATGTTCCGTCTCTGGGAAAGCACAGATCCCCAGTGCTGTTGTGCCTGTAGGTAGGGTGCCAAGGGACGGTGAAGAGCAGCAAGAGCTTTCAGGGCTGGGCCCTTCCTCGTGGGAGAAGGATCCGACCGTTCGCCTTTTCAGAAAGAGGCTCTGCCGAGGCTAGAGCGCCGTGAGATGTTCCGTGTCTGGGAAAGCACAGATCCCCAGTGCTGTTGTGCCTGTAGGTAGGGTGCCAAGGGACGGTGAAGAGCAGCAAGAGCTTTCAGGGCTGGGCCCTTCCTCGTGGGAGAAGGATCCGACCGTTCGCCTTTTCAGAAAGAGACTTGCCGAGGCTGAGCGCCGTGAGATGTTCCGTGTCTGGGAAAGCACAGATCCCCAGTGCTGTTGTGCCTGTAGGTAGAGTGCCAAGGGACGGTGAAGAGCAGCAAGAGCTTTCAGGGCTGGGCCCTTCCTCGTGGGAGAAGGATCCGACCGTTCGCCTTTTCAGAAAGAGTCTCTGCCGAGGCTGAGCGCCGTGAGATGTTCCGTGTCTGGGAAAGCACAGATCCCCAGTGCTGTTGTGCCTGTAGGTAGGGTGCCAAGGGACGGTGAAGAGCAGCAAGAGCTTTCAGGGCTGGGCCCTTCCTCGTGGGAGAAGGATCCGACCGTTCGCCTTTTCAGAAAGAGGCTCTGCCGAGGCTGAGCGCCGTGAGATGTTCCGTCTCTGGGAAAGCACAGATCCCCAGTGCTGTTGTGCCTGTAGGTAGGGTGCCAAGGGACGTTGAAGAGCAGCAAGAGCTTTCAGGGCTGGGCCCTTCCTCGTGGGAGAAGGATCCGACCGTTCGCCTTTTCAGAAAGAGGCTCTGCCGAGGCTGAGCGCCGTGAGATGTTCCGTGTCTGGGAAAGCACAGATCCCCAGTGCTGTTGTGCCTGTAGGTAGGGTGCCAAGGGACGGTGAAGAGCAGCAAGAGCTTTCAGGGCTGGGCCCTTCCTCGTGGGAGAAGGATCCGACCGTTCGCCTTTTCAGAAAGAGGCTCTGCCGAGGCTGAGCGCCGTGAGATGTTCCGTCTCTGGGAAAGCACAGATCCCCAGTGCTGTTGTGCCTGTAGGTAGGGTGCCAAGGGACGGTGAAGAGCAACAAGAGCTTTCAGGGCTGGGCCCTTCCTCGTGGGAGAAGGATCCGACCGTTCGCCTTTTCAGAAAGAGGCTCAGCCGAGGCTGAGCGCCGTGAGATGTTCCGTGTCTGGGAAAGCACAGATCCCCAGTGCTGTTGTGCCTGTAGGTAGGGTGCCAAGGGACGGTGAAGAGCAGCAAGAGCTTTCAGGGCTGGGCCCTTCCTCGAGGGAGAAGGATCCGACCATTCGCCTTTTCAGAAAGAGGCTCTGCCGAGGCTGAGCGCCGAGAGATGTTCCGTGTCTGGGAAAGCACAGATCCCCAGTGCTGTTGTGCCTGTAGGTAGGGTGCCAAGGGACGGTGAAGAGCAGCAAGAGCTTTCAGGGCTGGGCCCTTCCTCGTGGGAGAAGGATCCGACCGTTCGCCTTTTCAGAAAGAGGCTCTGCCGAGGCTGAGCGCCGTGAGATGTTCCGTGTCTGGGAAAGCACAGATCCCCAGTGCTGTTGTGCCTGTAGGTAGGGTGCCAAGGGACGGTGAAGAGCAGCAAGAGCTTTCAGGGCTGGGCCCTTCCTCGTGGGAGAAGGATCCGACCGTTCGCCTTTTTCTGAAAGAGACTTGCCGAGGCTGAGCGCCGTGAGATGTTCCGTGTCTGGGAAAGCACAGATCCCCAGTGCTGTTGTGCCTGTAGGTAGGGTGCCAAGGGACGGTGAAGAGCAGCAAGAGCTTTCAGGGCTGGGCCCTTACTCGTGGGAGAAGGATCCGACCGTTCGCCTTTTCAGAAAGAGGCTTGCCGAGGCGGAGCGCCGTGAGATGTTCTGTCTCTGGGAAAGCACAGATCCCCAGTGCCGTTGTGCCTGTACGTAGGGCGCCAAGGGACGGTGAAGAGCAGCAAGAGCTTTCAGGGCTGGGCCCTTCCTCGTGGGAGAAGGATCCGACCGTTCGCCTTTTTCTGAAAGAGACTTGCCGAGGCTGAGCGCCGTGAGATGTTCCGTGTCTGGGAAAGCACAGATCCCCAGTGCTGTTGTGCCTGTAGGTAGGGTGCCAAGGGACGGTGAAGAGCAGCAAGAGCTTTCAGGGCTGGGCCCTTCCTCGGGGGAGAAGGATCCGACCGTTCGCCTTTTCAGAAAGAGGCTCTGCCGAGGCTGAGCGCCGTGAGATGTTCCGTCTCTGGGAAAGCACAGATCCCCAGTGCTGTTGTGCCAGTAGGTAGGGTGCCAAGGGACGGTGAAGAGCAGCAAGAGCTTTCAGGGCTGGGCCCTTCCTCGTGGGAGAAGGATCCGACCGTTTGCCTTTTCAGAAAGAGGCTCTGCCGAGGCTGAGCGCCGTGAGATGTTCCGTGTCTGGGAAAGCACAGATCCCCAGTGCTGTTGTGCCTGTAGGTAGGGTGCCAAGGGACGGTGAAGAGCAGCAAGAGCTTTCAGGGCTGGGCCCTTCCTCGTGGGAGAAGGATCCGACCGTTCGCCTTTTCAGAAAGAGGCTTGCCGAGGCGGAGCGCCATGAGATGTTCCGTGTCTGGGAAAGCACAGATCCCCAGTGCTGTTGTGCCTGTAGGTAGGGTGCCAAGGGACGGTGAAGAGCAGCAAGAGCTTTCAGGGCTGGGCCCTTCCTCGTGGGAGAAGGATCCGACCGTTCGCCTTTTCAGAAAGAGGCTTGCCGAGGCTGAGCGCCGTGAGATGTTCCGTGTCTGGGAAAGCACAGATCCCCAGTGCTGTTGTGCCTGTAGGTAGGGTGCCAAGGGACGTTGAAGAGCAGCAAGAGCTTTCAGGGCTGGGCCCTTCCTCGTGGGAGAAGGATCCGACCGTTCGCCTTTTCAGAAAGAGGCTCTGCCGAGGCTGAGCGCCGTGAGATGTTCCGTCTCTGGGAAAGCACAGATCCCCAGTGCTGTTGTGCCTGTAGGTAGGGTGCCAAGGGACGTTGAAGAGCAGCAAGAGCTTTCAGGGCTGGGCCCTTCCTCGTGGGAGAAGGATCCGACCGTTCGCCTTTTCAGAAAGAGACTTGCCGAGGCGGAGCGCCGTGAGATGTTCCGTCTCTGGGAAAGCACAGATCCCCAGTGCTGTTGTGCCTGTAGGTAGGGTGCCAAGGGACGGTGAAGAGCAGCAAGAGCTTTCAGGGCTGGGCCCTTCCTCGTGGGAGAAGGATCCGACCGTTCGCCTTTTCAGAAAGAGGCTTGCCGAGGCGGAGCGCCGTGAGATGTTCTGTCTCTGGGAAAGCACAGATCCCCAGTGCTGTTGTGCCTGTAGGTAGGGTGCCAAGGGACGGTGAAGAGCAGCAAGAGCTTTCAGGGCTGGGCCCTTCCTCGTGGGAGAAGGATCCGACCGTTCGCCTTTTCAGAAAGAGTCTCTGCCGAGGCTGAGAGCCGTGAGATGTTCCGTCTCTGCGAAAGCACAGATCCCCAGTGCTGTTGTGCCTGTAGGTAGGGCGCCAAGGGACGGTGAAGAGCAGCAAGAGCTTTCAGGGCTGGGCCCTTCCTCGTGGGAGAAGGATCCGACCGTTCGCCTTTTCAGAAAGAGGCTCTGCCGAGGCTGAGCGCCGTGAGATGTTCCGTCTCTGGGAAAGCACAGATCCCCAGTGCTGTTGTGCCTGTAGGTAGGGTGCCAAGGGACGGTGAAGAGCAGCAAGAGCTTTCAGGGCTGGGCCCTTCCTCGGGGGAGAAGGATCCGACCGTTCGCCTTTTCAGAAAGAGGCTCTGCCGAGGCTGAGCGCCGTGAGATGTTCCGTCTCTGGGAAAGCACAGATCCCCAGTGCTGTTGTGCCTGTAGGTAGGGTGCCAAGGGACGGTGAAGAGCAGCAAGAGCTTTCAGGGCTGGGCCCTTCCTCGTGGGAGAAGGATCCGACCGTTCGCCTTTTCAGAAAGAGGCTCTGCCGAGGCTGAGCGCCGTGAGATGTTCCGTGTCTGGGAAAGCACAGATCCCCAGTGCTGTTGTGCCTGTAGGTAGGGTGCCAAGGGACGGTGAAGAGCAGCAAGAGCTTTCAGGGCTGGGCCCTTCCTCGTGGGAGAAGGATCCGACCGTTCGCCTTTTCAGAAAGAGGCTCTGCCGAGGCGGAGCGCCGTGAGATGTTCCGTGTCTGGGAAAGCACAGATCCCCAGTGCTGTTGTGCCTGTAGGTAGGGTGCCAAGGGACGGTGAAGAGCAGCAAGAGCTTTCAGGGCTGGGCCCTTCCTCGTGGGAGAAGGATCCGACCGTTCGCCTTTTCAGAAAGAGGCTTGCCGAGGCGGAGCGCCGTGAGATGTTCCGTGTCTGGGAAAGCACAGATCCCCAGTGCTGTTGTGCCTGTAGGTAGGGTGCCAAGGGACGGTGAAGAGCAGCAAGAGCTTTCAGGGCTGGGCCCTTCCTCGTGGGAGAAGGATCCGACCGTTCGCCTTTTCAGAAAGAGGCTTGCCGAGGCGGAGCGCCGTGAGATGTTCCGTGTCTGGGAAAGCACAGATCCCCAGTGCTGTTGTGCCTGTAGGTAGGGTGCCAAGGGACGTTGAAGAGCAGCAAGAGCTTTCAGGGCTGGGCCCTTCCTCGTGGGAGAAGGATCCGACCGTTCGCCTTTTCAGAAAGAGGCTCTGCCGAGGCTGAGCGCCGTGAGATGTTCCGTCTCTGGGAAAGCACAGATCCCCAGTGCTGTTGTGCCTGTAGGTAGGGTGCCAAGGGACGGTGAAGAGCAGCAAGAGCTTTCAGGGCTGGGCCCTTCCTCGTGGGAGAAGGATCCGACCGTTCGCCTTTTCAGAAAGAGACTTGCCGAGGCGGAGCGCCGTGAGATGTTCCGTCTCTGGGAAAGCACAGATCCCCAGTGCTGTTGTGCCTGTAGGTAGGGTGCCAAGGGACGGTGAAGAGCAGCAAGAGCTTTCAGGGCTGGGCCCTTCCTCGTGGGAGAAGGATCCGACCGTTCGCCTTTTCAGAAAGAGGCTTGCCGAGGCGGAGCGCCGTGAGATGTTCTGTCTCTGGGAAAGCACAGATCCCCAGTGCTGTTGTGCCTGTAGGTAGGGCGCCAAGGGACGGTGAAGAGCAGCAAGAGCTTTCAGGGCTGGGCCCTTCCTCGTGGGAGAAGGATCCGACCGTTCGCCTTTTCAGAAAGAGGCTCTGCCGAGGCTGAGCGCCGTGAGATGTTCCGTCTCTGGGAAAGCACAGATCCCCAGTGCTGTTGTGCCTGTAGGTAGGGCGCCAAGGGACGTTGAAGAGCAGCAAGAGCTTTCAGGGCTGGGCCCTTCCTCGTGGGAGAAGGATCCGACCGTTCGCCTTTTCAGAAAGAGGCTCTGCCGAGGCTGAGCGCCGTGAGATGTTCCGTCTCTGGGAAAGCACAGATCCCCAGTGCTGTTGTGCCTGTAGGTAGGGTGCCAAGGGACGGTGAAGAGCAGCAAGAGCTTTCAGGGCTGGGCCCTTCCTCGGGGGAGAAGGATCCGACCGTTCGCCTTTTCAGAAAGAGGCTCTGCCGAGGCTGAGCGCCGTGAGATGTTCCGTCTCTGGGAAAGCACAGATCCCCAGTGCTGTTGTGCCTGTAGGTAGGGTGCCAAGGGACGTTGAAGAGCAGCAAGAGCTTTCAGGGCTGGGCCCTTCCTCGGGGGAGAAGGATCCGACCGTTCGCCTTTTCAGAAAGAGGCTCTGCCGAGGCTGAGCGCCGTGAGATGTTCCGTCTCTGGGAAAGCACAGATCCCCAGTGCTGTTGTGCCTGTAGGTAGGGTGCCAAGGGACGGTGAAGAGCAGCAAGAGCTTTCAGGGCTGGGCCCTTCCTCGTGGGAGAAGGATCCGACCGTTTGCCTTTTCAGAAAGAGGCTCTGCCGAGACTGAGCGCCGTGAGATGTTCCGTGTCTGGGAAAGCACAGATCCCCAGTGCTGTTGTGCCTGTAGGTAGGGTGCCAAGGGACGGTGAAGAGCAGCAAGAGCTTTCAGGGCTGGGCCCTTCCTCGTGGGAGAAGGATCCGACCGTTCGCCTTTTCAGAAAGAGACTTGCCGAGGCTGAGCGCCATGAGATGTTCCGTGTCTGGGAAAGCACAGATCCCCAGTGCTGTTGTGCCTGTAGGTAGGGTGCCAAGGGACGGTGAAGAGCAGCAAGAGCTTTCAGGGCTGGGCCCTTCCTCGTGGGAGAAGGATCCGACCGTTCGCCTTTTCAGAAAGAGGCTTGCCGAGGCGGAGCGCCGTGAGATGTTCTGTCTCTGGGAAAGCACAGATCCCCAGTGCTGTTGTGCCTGTAGGTAGGGTGCCAAGGGACGTTGAAGAGCAGCAAGAGCTTTCAGGGCTGGGCCCTTCCTCGTGGGAGAAGGATCCGACCGTTCGCCTTTTCAGAAAGAGGCTCTGCCGAGGCTGAGCGCCGTGAGATGTTCCGTCTCTGGGAAAGCACAGATCCCCAGTGCTGTTGTGCCTGTAGGTAGGGTGCCAAGGGACGGTGAAGAGCAGCAAGAGCTTTCAGGGCTGGGCCCTTCCTCGTGGGAGAAGGATCCGACCGTTCGCCTTTTCAGATAGAGACTTGCCGAGGCGGAGTGCCGTGAGATGTTCCGTGTCTGGGAAAGCACAGATCCCCAGTGCTGTTGTGCCTGTACGTAGGGCGCCAAGGGACGGTGAAGAGCAGCAAGAGCTTTCAGGGCTGGGCCCTTCCTCGTGGGAGAAGGATCCGACCGTTCGCCTTTTCAGAAAGAGGCTCTGCCGAGGCTGAGCGCTGTGAGATGTTCCGTCTCTGGGAAAGCACAGATCCCCAGTGCTGTTGTGCCTGTAGGTAGGGTGCCAAGGGACGGTGAAGAGCAGCAAGAGCTTTCAGGGCTGGGCCCTTCCTCGTGGGAGAAGGATCCGACCGTTCGCCTTTTCAGAAAGAGGCTCTGCCGAGGCTGAGCGCCGTGAGATGTTCCGTCTCTGGGAAAGCACAGATCCCCAGTGCTGTTGTGCCTGTAGGTAGGGTGCCAAGGGACGGTGAAGAGCAGCAAGAGCTTTCAGGGCTGGGCCCTTCCTCGTGGGAGAAGGATCCGACCGTTCGCCTTTTTCTGAAAGAGACTTGCCGAGGCTGAGCGCCGTGAGATGTTCCGTGTCTGGGAAAGCACAGATCCCCAGTGCTGTTGTGCCTGTAGGTAGGGTGCCAAGGGACGGTGAAGAGCAGCAAGAGCTTTCAGGGCTGGGCCCTTACTCGTGGGAGAAGGATCCGACCGTTCGCCTTTTCAGAAAGAGGCTCTGCCGAGGCTGAGCGCCGTGAGATGTTCTGTGTCTGGGAAAGCACAGATCCCCAGTGCTGTTGTGCCTGTACGTAGGGCGCCAAGGGACGGTGAAGAGCAGCAAGAGCTTTCAGGGCTGGGCCCTTCCTCGTGGGAGAAGGATCCGACCGTTCGCCTTTTCAGAAAGAGACTTGCCGAGGCGGAGCGCCGTGAGATGTTCCGTGTCTGGGAAAGCACAGATCCCCAGTGCTGTTGTGCCTGTAGGTAGGGTGCCAAGGGACGGTGAAGAGCAGCAAGAGCTTTCAGGGCTGGGCCCTTCCTCGTGGGAGAAGGATCCGACCGTTCGCCTTTTCAGAAAGAGGCTTGCCGAGGCGGAGCGCCGTGAGATGTTCCGTGTCTGGGAAAGCACAGATCCCCAGTGCTGTTGTGCCTGTAGGTAGGGTGCCAAGGGACGGTGAAGAGCAGCAAGAGCTTTCAGGGCTGGGCCCTTCCTCGTGGGAGAAGGATCCGACCGTTCGCCTTTTCAGAAAGAGGCTTGCCGAGGCGGAGCGCCGTGAGATGTTCCGTGTCTGGGAAAGCACAGATCCCCAGTGCTGTTGTGCCTGTAGGTAGGGTGCCAAGGGACGGTGAAGAGCAGCAAGAGCTTTCAGGGCTGGGCCCTTCCTCGTGGGAGAAGGATCCGACCGTTCGCCTTTTCAGAAAGAGACTTGCCGAGGCGGAGCGCCGTGAGATGTTCCGTGTCTGGGAAAGCACAGATCCCCAGTGCTGTTGTGCCTGTAGGTAGGGTGCCAAGGGACGGTGAAGAGCAGCAAGAGCTTTCAGGGCTGGGCCCTTCCTCGTGGGAGAAGGATCCGACCGTTCGCCTTTTTCTGAAAGAGACTTGCCGAGGCTGAGCGCCGTGAGATGTTCCGTCTCTGGGAAAGCACAGATCCCCAGTGCTGTTGTGCCTGTAGGTAGGGTGCCAAGGGACGGTGAAGAGCAGCAAGAGCTTTCAGGGCTGGGCCCTTCCTCGTGGGAGAAGGATCCGACCGTTCGCCTTTTCAGAAAGAGGCTCTGCCGAGGCTGAGCGCCGTGAGATGTTCCGTCTCTGGGAAAGCACAGATCCCCAGTGCTGTTGTGCCTGTAGGTAGGGTGCCAAGGGACGGTGAAGAGCAGCAAGAGCTTTCAGGGCTGGGCCCTTCCTCGTGGGAGAAGGATCCGACCGTTCGCCTTTTCAGAAAGAGGCTTGCCGAGGCTGAGCGCCGTGAGATGTTCCGTGTCTGGGAAAGCACAGATCCCCAGTGCTGTTGTGCCTGTAGGTAGGGTGCCAAGGGACGTTGAAGAGCAGCAAGAGCTTTCAGGGCTGGGCCCTTCCTCGTGGGAGAAGGATCCGACCGTTCGCCTTTTCAGAAAGAGGCTCTGCCGAGGCTGAGCGCCGTGAGATGTTCCGTCTCTGGGAAAGCACAGATCCCCAGTGCTGTTGTGCCTGTAGGTAGGGTGCCAAGGGACGGTGAAGAGCAGCAAGAGCTTTCAGGGCTGGGCCCTTCCTCGGGGGAGAAGGATCCGACCGTTCGCCTTTTCAGAAAGAGGCTCTGCCGAGGCTGAGCGCCGTGAGATGTTCCGTCTCTGGGAAAGCACAGATCCCCAGTGCTGTTGTGCCTGTAGGTAGGGTGCCAAGGGACGTTGAAGAGCAGCAAGAGCTTTCAGGGCTGGGCCCTTCCTCGTGGGAGAAGGTTCCGACCGTTCGCCTTTTTCTGAAAGAGACTTGCCGAGGCTGAGCGCCGTGAGATGTTCCATCTCTGGGAAAGCACAGATCCCCAGTGCTGTTGTGCCTGTAGGTAGGGTGCCAAGGGACGGTGAAGAGCAGCAAGAGCTTTCAGGGCTGGGCCCTTCCTCGTGGGAGAAGGATCCGACCGTTCGCCTTTTCAGAAAGAGGCTCTGCCGAGGCTGAGCGCCGTGAGATGTTCCGTCTCTGGGAAAGCACAGATCCCCAGTGCTGTTGTGCCTGTAGGTAGGGTGCCAAGGGACGGTGAAGAGCAGCAAGAGCTTTCAGGGCTGGGCCCTTCCTCGTGGGAGAAGGATCCGACCGTTCGCCTTTTCAGAAAGAGGCTCTGCCGAGGCTGAGCGCCGTGAGATGTTCCGTCTCTGGGAAAGCACAGATCCCCAGTGCTGTTGTGCCTGTAGGTAGGGTGCCAAGGGACGGTGAAGAGCAGCAAGAGCTTTCAGGGCTGGGCCCTTCCTCGTGGGAGAAGGATCCGACCGTTCGCCTTTTCAGAAAGAGGCTTGCCGAGGCGGAGCGCCGTGAGATGTTCTGTCTCTGGGAAAGCACAGATCCCCAGTGCTGTTGTGCCTGTAGGTAGGGCGCCAAGGGACGGTGAAGAGCAGCAAGAGCTTTCAGGGCTGGGCCCTTCCTCGTGGGAGAAGGATCCGACCGTTCGCCTTTTCAGAAAGAGGCTCTGCCGAGGCTGAGCGCCGTGAGATGTTCCGTCTCTGGGAAAGCACAGATCCCCAGTGCTGTTGTGCCTGTAGGTAGGGTGCCAAGGGACGGTGAAGAGCAGCAAGAGCTTTCAGGGCTGGGCCCTTCCTCGTGGGAGAAGGATCCGACCGTTCGCCTTTTCAGAAAGAGGCTCTGCCGAGGCTGAGCGCCGTGAGATGTTCCGTCTCTGGGAAAGCACAGATCCCCAGTGCTGTTGTGCCTGTAGGTAGGGTGCCAAGGGACGGTGAAGAGCAGCAAGAGCTTTCAGGGCTGGGCCCTTCCTCGTGGGAGAAGGATCCGACCGTTCGCCTTTTCAGAAAGAGGCTTGCCGAGGCGGAGCGCCGTGAGATGTTCCGTCTCTGGGAAAGCACAGATCCCCAGTGCTGTTGTGCCTGTAGGTAGGGTGCCAAGGGACGGTGAAGAGCAGCAAGAGCTTTCAGGGCTGGGCCCTTCCTCGTGGGAGAAGGATCCGACCGTTCGCCTTTTCAGAAAGAGGCTCTGCCGAGGCTGAGCGCCGAGAGATGTTCCGTCTCTGGGAAAGCACAGATCCCCAGTGCTGTTGTGCCTGTAGGTAGGGTGCCAAGGGACGGTGAAGAGCAGCAAGAGCTTTCAGGGCTGGGCCCTTACTCGTGGGAGAAGGATCCGACCGTTCGCCTTTTCAGATAGAGACTTGCCGAGGCGGAGTGCCGTGAGATGTTCCGTGTCTGGGAAAGCACAGATCCCCAGTGCTGTTGTGCCTGTACGTAGGGCGCCAAGGGACGGTGAAGAGCAGCAAGAGCTTTCAGGGCTGGGCCCTTCCTCGTGGGAGAAGGATCCGACCGTTCGCCTTTTCAGAAAGAGGCTCTGCCGAGGCTGAGCGCTGTGAGATGTTCCGTCTCTGGGAAAGCACAGATCCCCAGTGCTGTTGTGCCTGTAGGTAGGGTGCCAAGGGACGGTGAAGAGCAGCAAGAGCTTTCAGGGCTGGGCCCTTCCTCGTGGGAGAAGGATCCGACCGTTCGCCTTTTCAGAAAGAGGCTCTGCCGAGGCTGAGCGCCGTGAGATGTTCCGTCTCTGGGAAAGCACAGATCCCCAGTGCTGTTGTGCCTGTAGGTAGGGTGCCAAGGGACGGTGAAGAGCAGCAAGAGCTTTCAGGGCTGGGCCCTTCCTCGTGGGAGAAGGATCCGACCGTTCGCCTTTTTCTGAAAGAGACTTGCCGAGGCTGAGCGCCGTGAGATGTTCCGTGTCTGGGAAAGCACAGATCCCCAGTGCTGTTGTGCCTGTAGGTAGGGTGCCAAGGGACGGTGAAGAGCAGCAAGAGCTTTCAGGGCTGGGCCCTTACTCGTGGGAGAAGGATCCGACCGTTCGCCTTTTCAGAAAGAGGCTCTGCCGAGGCTGAGCGCCGTGAGATGTTCCGTCTCTGGGAAAGCACAGATCCCCAGTGCTGTTGTGCCTGTAGGTAGGGTGCCAAGGGACGGTGAAGAGCAGCAAGAGCTTTCAGGGCTGGGCCCTTCCTCGTGGGAGAAGGATCCGACCGTTCGCCTTTTCAGAAAGAGACTTGCCGAGGCGGAGCGCCGTGAGATGTTCCGTGTCTGGGAAAGCACAGATCCCCAGTGCTGTTGTGCCTGTAGGTAGGGTGCCAAGGGACGGTGAAGAGCAGCAAGAGCTTTCAGGGCTGGGCCCTTCCTCGTGGGAGAAGGATCCGACCGTTCGCCTTTTCAGAAAGAGGCTTGCCGAGGCGGAGCGCCGTGAGATGTTCCGTCTCTGGGAAAGCACAGATCCCCAGTGCTGTTGTGCCTGTAGGTAGGGTGCCAAGGGACGGTGAAGAGCAGCAAGAGCTTTCAGGGCTGGGCCCTTCCTCGTGGGAGAAGGATCCGACCGTTCGCCTTTTCAGAAAGAGGCTTGCCGAGGCGGAGCGCCGTGAGATGTTCCGTGTCTGGGAAAGCACAGATCCCCAGTGCTGTTGTGCCTGTAGGTAGGGTGCCAAGGGACGGTGAAGAGCAGCAAGAGCTTTCAGGGCTGGGCCCTTCCTCGTGGGAGAAGGATCCGACCGTTCGCCTTTTCAGAAAGAGACTTGCCGAGGCGGAGCGCCGTGAGATGTTCCGTGTCTGGGAAAGCACAGATCCCCAGTGCTGTTGTGCCTGTAGGTAGGGTGCCAAGGGACGGTGAAGAGCAGCAAGAGCTTTCAGGGCTGGGCCCTTCCTCGTGGGAGAAGGATCCGACCGTTCGCCTTTTTCTGAAAGAGACTTGCCGAGGCTGAGCGCCGTGAGATGTTCCGTCTCTGGGAAAGCACAGATCCCCAGTGCTGTTGTGCCTGTAGGTAGGGTGCCAAGGGACGTTGAAGAGCAGCAAGAGCTTTCAGGGCTGGGCCCTTCCTCGTGGGAGAAGGATCCGACCGTTCGCCTTTTCAGAAAGAGGCTCTGCCGAGGCTGAGCGCCGTGAGATGTTCCGTCTCTGGGAAAGCACAGATCCCCAGTGCTGTTGTGCCTGTAGGTAGGGTGCCAAGGGACGGTGAAGAGCAGCAAGAGCTTTCAGGGCTGGGCCCTTCCTCGTGGGAGAAGGATCCGACCGTTCGCCTTTTCAGAAAGAGGCTTGCCGAGGCTGAGCGCCGTGAGATGTTCCGTGTCTGGGAAAGCACAGATCCCCAGTGCTGTTGTGCCTGTAGGTAGGGTGCCAAGGGACGTTGAAGAGCAGCAAGAGCTTTCAGGGCTGGGCCCTTCCTCGTGGGAGAAGGATCCGACCGTTCGCCTTTTCAGAAAGAGGCTCTGCCGAGGCTGAGCGCCGTGAGATGTTCCGTCTCTGGGAAAGCACAGATCCCCAGTGCTGTTGTGCCTGTAGGTAGGGTGCCAAGGGACGGTGAAGAGCAGCAAGAGCTTTCAGGGCTGGGCCCTTCCTCGGGGGAGAAGGATCCGACCGTTCGCCTTTTCAGAAAGAGGCTCTGCCGAGGCTGAGCGCCGTGAGATGTTCCGTCTCTGGGAAAGCACAGATCCCCAGTGCTGTTGTGCCTGTAGGTAGGGTGCCAAGGGACGTTGAAGAGCAGCAAGAGCTTTCAGGGCTGGGCCCTTCCTCGTGGGAGAAGGTTCCGACCGTTCGCCTTTTTCTGAAAGAGACTTGCCGAGGCTGAGCGCCGTGAGATGTTCCATCTCTGGGAAAGCACAGATCCCCAGTGCTGTTGTGCCTGTAGGTAGGGTGCCAAGGGACGGTGAAGAGCAGCAAGAGCTTTCAGGGCTGGGCCCTTCCTCGTGGGAGAAGGATCCGACCGTTCGCCTTTTCAGAAAGAGGCTCTGCCGAGGCTGAGCGCCGTGAGATGTTCCGTCTCTGGGAAAGCACAGATCCCCAGTGCTGTTGTGCCTGTAGGTAGGGTGCCAAGGGACGGTGAAGAGCAGCAAGAGCTTTCAGGGCTGGGCCCTTCCTCGTGGGAGAAGGATCCGACCGTTCGCCTTTTCAGAAAGAGGCTCTGCCGAGGCTGAGCGCCGTGAGATGTTCCGTCTCTGGGAAAGCACAGATCCCCAGTGCTGTTGTGCCTGTAGGTAGGGTGCCAAGGGACGGTGAAGAGCAGCAAGAGCTTTCAGGGCTGGGCCCTTCCTCGTGGGAGAAGGATCCGACCGTTCGCCTTTTCAGAAAGAGGCTCTGCCGAGGCTGAGCGCCGTGAGATGTTCCGTCTCTGGGAAAGCACAGATCCCCAGTGCTGTTGTGCCTGTAGGTAGGGTGCCAAGGGACGGTGAAGAGCAGCAAGAGCTTTCAGGGCTGGGCCCTTCCTCGTGGGAGAAGGATCCGACCGTTCGCCTTTTTCTGAAAGAGACTTGCCGAGGCTGAGCGCCGTGAGATGTTCCGTGTCTGGGAAAGCACAGATCCCCAGTGCTGTTGTGCCTGTAGGTAGGGTGCCAAGGGACGGTGAAGAGCAGCAAGAGCTTTCAGGGCTGGGCCCTTACTCGTGGGAGAAGGATCCGACCGTTCGCCTTTTCAGAAAGAGGCTCTGCCGAGGCTGAGCGCCGTGAGATGTTCCGTCTCTGGGAAAGCACAGATCCCCAGTGCTGTTGTGCCTGTAGGTAGGGTGCCAAGGGACGGTGAAGAGCAGCAAGAGCTTTCAGGGCTGGGCCCTTCCTCGTGGGAGAAGGATCCGACCGTTCGCCTTTTCAGAAAGAGACTTGCCGAGGCGGAGCGCCGTGAGATGTTCCGTGTCTGGGAAAGCACAGATCCCCAGTGCTGTTGTGCCTGTAGGTAGGGTGCCAAGGGACGGTGAAGAGCAGCAAGAGCTTTCAGGGCTGGGCCCTTCCTCGTGGGAGAAGGATCCGACCGTTCGCCTTTTCAGAAAGAGGCTTGCCGAGGCGGAGCGCCGTGAGATGTTCCGTCTCTGGGAAAGCACAGATCCCCAGTGCTGTTGTGCCTGTAGGTAGGGTGCCAAGGGACGGTGAAGAGCAGCAAGAGCTTTCAGGGCTGGGCCCTTCCTCGTGGGAGAAGGATCCGACCGTTCGCCTTTTCAGAAAGAGGCTTGCCGAGGCGGAGCGCCGTGAGATGTTCCGTGTCTGGGAAAGCACAGATCCCCAGTGCTGTTGTGCCTGTAGGTAGGGTGCCAAGGGACGGTGAAGAGCAGCAAGAGCTTTCAGGGCTGGGCCCTTCCTCGTGGGAGAAGGATCCGACCGTTCGCCTTTTCAGAAAGAGACTTGCCGAGGCGGAGCGCCGTGAGATGTTCCGTGTCTGGGAAAGCACAGATCCCCAGTGCTGTTGTGCCTGTAGGTAGGGTGCCAAGGGACGGTGAAGAGCAGCAAGAGCTTTCAGGGCTGGGCCCTTCCTCGTGGGAGAAGGATCCGACCGTTCGCCTTTTTCTGAAAGAGACTTGCCGAGGCTGAGCGCCGTGAGATGTTCCGTCTCTGGGAAAGCACAGATCCCCAGTGCTGTTGTGCCTGTAGGTAGGGTGCCAAGGGACGGTGAAGAGCAGCAAGAGCTTTCAGGGCTGGGCCCTTCCTCGTGGGAGAAGGATCCGACCGTTCGCCTTTTCAGAAAGAGGCTCTGCCGAGGCTGAGCGCCGTGAGATGTTCCGTCTCTGGGAAAGCACAGATCCCCAGTGCTGTTGTGCCTGTAGGTAGGGTGCCAAGGGACGGTGAAGAGCAGCAAGAGCTTTCAGGGCTGGGCCCTTCCTCGTGGGAGAAGGATCCGACCGTTCGCCTTTTCAGAAAGAGGCTTGCCGAGGCTGAGCGCCGTGAGATGTTCCGTGTCTGGGAAAGCACAGATCCCCAGTGCTGTTGTGCCTGTAGGTAGGGTGCCAAGGGACGTTGAAGAGCAGCAAGAGCTTTCAGGGCTGGGCCCTTCCTCGTGGGAGAAGGATCCGACCGTTCGCCTTTTCAGAAAGAGGCTCTGCCGAGGCTGAGCGCCGTGAGATGTTCCGTCTCTGGGAAAGCACAGATCCCCAGTGCTGTTGTGCCTGTAGGTAGGGTGCCAAGGGACGGTGAAGAGCAGCAAGAGCTTTCAGGGCTGGGCCCTTCCTCGGGGGAGAAGGATCCGACCGTTCGCCTTTTCAGAAAGAGGCTCTGCCGAGGCTGAGCGCCGTGAGATGTTCCGTCTCTGGGAAAGCACAGATCCCCAGTGCTGTTGTGCCTGTAGGTAGGGTGCCAAGGGACGTTGAAGAGCAGCAAGAGCTTTCAGGGCTGGGCCCTTCCTCGTGGGAGAAGGTTCCGACCGTTCGCCTTTTTCTGAAAGAGACTTGCCGAGGCTGAGCGCCGTGAGATGTTCCATCTCTGGGAAAGCACAGATCCCCAGTGCTGTTGTGCCTGTAGGTAGGGTGCCAAGGGACGGTGAAGAGCAGCAAGAGCTTTCAGGGCTGGGCCCTTCCTCGTGGGAGAAGGATCCGACCGTTCGCCTTTTCAGAAAGAGGCTCTGCCGAGGCTGAGCGCCGTGAGATGTTCCGTCTCTGGGAAAGCACAGATCCCCAGTGCTGTTGTGCCTGTAGGTAGGGTGCCAAGGGACGGTGAAGAGCAGCAAGAGCTTTCAGGGCTGGGCCCTTCCTCGTGGGAGAAGGATCCGACCGTTCGCCTTTTCAGAAAGAGGCTCTACCGAGGCTGAGCGCCGTGAGATGTTCCGTGTCTGGGAAAGCACAGATCCCCAGTGCTGTTGTGCCTGTAGGTAGGGTGCCAAGGGACGGTGAAGAGCAGCAAGAGCTTTCAGGGCTGGGCCCTTCCTCGTGGGAGAAGGATCCGACCGTTCGCCTTTTCAGAAAGAGGCTTGCCGAGGCGGAGCGCCGTGAGATGTTCTGTCTCTGGGAAAGCACAGATCCCCAGTGCTGTTGTGCCTGTAGGTAGGGCGCCAAGGGACGGTGAAGAGCAGCAAGAGCTTTCAGGGCTGGGCCCTTCCTCGTGGGAGAAGGATCCGACCGTTCGCCTTTTCAGAAAGAGGCTCTGCCGAGGCTGAGCGCCGTGAGATGTTCCGTCTCTGGGAAAGCACAGATCCCCAGTGCTGTTGTGCCTGTAGGTAGGGTGCCAAGGGACGGTGAAGAGCAGCAAGAGCTTTCAGGGCTGGGCCCTTCCTCGTGGGAGAAGGATCCGACCGTTCGCCTTTTCAGAAAGAGGCTTGCCGAGGCGGAGCGCCGTGAGATGTTCCGTCTCTGGGAAAGCACAGATCCCCAGTGCTGTTGTGCCTGTAGGTAGGGTGCCAAGGGACGGTGAAGAGCAGCAAGAGCTTTCAGGGCTGGGCCCTTCCTCGTGGGAGAAGGATCCGACCGTTCGCCTTTTCAGAAAGAGGCTCTGCCGAGGCTGAGCGCCGAGAGATGTTCCGTCTCTGGGAAAGCACAGATCCCCAGTGCTGTTGTGCCTGTAGGTAGGGTGCCAAGGGACGGTGAAGAGCAGCAAGAGCTTTCAGGGCTGGGCCCTTCCTCGTGGGAGAAGGATCCGACCGTTCGCCTTTTCAGAAAGAGACTTGCCGAGGCGGAGCGCCGTGAGATGTTCCGTCTCTGGGAAAGCACAGATCCCCAGTGCTGTTGTGCCTGTAGGTAGGGTGCCAAGGGACGGTGAAGAGCAGCAAGAGCTTTCAGGGCTGGGCCCTTCCTCGTGGGAGAATGATCCGACTGTTCGCCTTTTCAGAAAGAGGCTTGCCGAGGCGGAGCGCCGTGAGATGTTCCGTGTCTGGGAAAGCACAGATCCCCAGTGCTGTTGTGCCTGTAGGTAGGGTGCCAAGGGACGGTGAAGAGCAGCAAGAGCTTTCAGGGCTGGGCCCTTCCTCGTGGGAGAAGGATCCGACCGTTCGCCTTTTCAGAAAGAGACTTGCCGAGGCGGAGCGCCGTGAGATGTTCCGTCTCTGGGAAAGCACAGATCCCCAGTGCTGTTGTGCCTGTAGGTAGGGTGCCAAGGGACGGTGAAGAGCAGCAAGAGCTTTCAGGGCTGGGCCCTTCCTCGTGGGAGAAGGATCCGACCGTTCGCCTTTTCAGAAAGAGGCTTGCCGAGGCGGAGCGCCGTGAGATGTTCCTTGTCTGGGAAAGCACAGATCCCCAGTGCTGTTGTGCCTGTAGGTAGGGTGCCAAGGGACGGTGAAGAGCAACAAGAGCTTTCAGGGCTGGGCCCTTCCTCGTGGGAGAAGGATCCGACCGTTCGCCTTTTCAGAAAGAGGCTTGCCGAGGCGGAGCGCCGTGAGATGTTCCGTCTCTGGGAAAGCACAGATCCCCAGTGCTGTTGTGCCTGTACGTAGGGCGCCAAGGGACGGTGAAGAGCAGCAAGAGCTTTCAGGGCTGGGCCCTTCCTCGTGGGAGAAGGATCCGACCGTTCGCCTTTTCAGAAAGAGGCTCTGCCGAGGCTGAGCGCCGTGAGATGTTCCGTCTCTGGGAAAGCACAGATCCCCAGTGCTGTTGTGCCTGTAGGTAGGGTGCCAAGGCACGGTGAAGAGCAGCAAGAGCTTTCAGGGCTGGGCCCTTCCTCGTGGGAGAAGGATCCGACCGTTCGCCTTTTCAGAAAGAGGCTCTGCCGAGGCTGAGCGCCGTGAGATGTTCCGTCTCTGGGAAAGCACAGATCCCCAGTGCTGTTGTGCCTGTAGGTAGGGTGCCAAGGGACGGTGAAGAGCAGCAAGAGCTTTCAGGGCTGGGCCCTTCCTCGTGGGAGAAGGATCCGACCGTTCGCCTTTTCAGAAAGAGGCTCTGCCATGGCTGAGCGCCGTGAGATGTTCCGTCTCTGGGAAAGCACAGATCCCCAGTGCTGTTGTGCCTGTAGGTAGGGTGCCAAGGGACGGTGAAGAGCAACAAGAGCTTTCAGGGCTGGGCCCTTCCTCGTGGGAGAAGGATCCGACCGTTCGCCTTTTCAGAAAGAGTCTCTGCCGAGGCTGAGAGCCGTGAGATGTTCCGTCTCTGCGAAAGCACAGATCCCCAGTGCTGTTGTGCCTGTAGGTAGGGTGCCAAGGGACGGTGAAGAGCAGCAAGAGCTTTCAGGGCTGGGCCCTTCCTCGTGGGAGAAGGATCCGACCGTTCGCCTTTTCAGAAAGAGGCTCTGCCGAGGCTGAGCGCCGTGAGATGTTCTGTCTCTGGGAAAGCACAGATCCCCAGTGCTGTTGTGCCTGTAGGTAGGGTGCCAAGGGACGTTGAAGAGCAGCAAGAGCTTTCAGGGCTGGGCCCTTCCTCGTGGGAGAAGGATCCGACCGTTCGCCTTTTCAGAAAGAGGCTCTGCCGAGGCTGAGCGCCGTGAGATGTTCCGTCTCTGGGAAAGCACAGATCCCCAGTGCTGTTGTGCCTGTAGGTAGGGTGCCAAGGGACGGTGAAGAGCAACAAGAGCTTTCAGGGCTGGGCCCTTCCTCGTGGGAGAAGGATCCGACCGTTCGCCTTTTCAGAAAGAGGCTCTGCCGAGGCTGAGCGCCGTGAGATGTTCCGTGTCTGGGAAAGCACAGATCCCCAGTGCTGTTGTGCCTGTAGGTAGGGTGCCAAGGGACGGTGAAGAGCAGCAAGAGCTTTCAGGGCTGGGCCCTTACTCGTGGGAGAAGGATCCGACCGTTCGTATTCAGAAAGAAAGTTGCCGAGGCGGAGCGCCGTGAGATGTTCCGTCTCTGGGAAAGCACAGATCCCCAGTGCTGTTGTGCCTGTAGGTAGGGTGCCAAGGGACGGTGAAGAGCAGCAAGAGCTTTCAGGGCTGGGCCCTTCCTCGTGGGAGAAGGATCCGACCGTTCGCCTTTTCAGAAAGAGGCTTGCCGAGGCGGAGCGCCGTGAGATGTTCCGTGTCTGGGAAAGCACAGATCCCCAGTGCTGTTGTGCCTGTAGGTAGGGTGCCAAGGGACGGTGAAGAGCAGCAAGAGCTTTCAGGGCTGGGCCCTTCCTCGTGGGAGAAGGATCCGACCGTTCGCCTTTTCAGAATGAGACTTGCCGAGGCGGAGCGCCGTGAGATGTTCCGTGTCTGGGAAAGCACAGATCCCCAGTGCTGTTGTGCCTGTAGGTAGGGTGCCAAGGGACGGTGAAGAGCAGCAAGAGCTTTCAGGGCTGGGCCCTTCCTCGTGGGAGAAGGATCCGACCGTTCGCCTTTTCAGAAAGAGGCTTGCCGAGGCGGAGCGCCGTGAGATGTTCCGTCTCTGGGAAAGCACAGATCCCCAGTGCTGTTGTGCCTGTAGGTAGGGTGCCAAGGGACGGTGAAGAGCAGCAAGAGCTTTCAGGGCTGGGCCCTTCCTCGTGGGAGAAGGATCCGACCGTTCGCCTTTTCAGAAAGAGGCTCTGCCGAGGCTGAGCGCCGAGAGATGTTCCGTGTCTGGGAAAGCACAGATCCCCAGTGCTGTTGTGCCTGTAGGTAGGGTGCCAAGGGACGGTGAAGAGCAGCAAGAGCTTTCAGGGCTGGGCCCTTCCTCGTGGGAGAAGGATCCGTCCGTTCGCCTTTTCAGAAAGAGGCTCTACCGAGGCGGAGCGCCGTGAGATGTTCCGTCTCTGGGAAAGCACAGATCCCCAGTGCTGTTGTGCCTGTAGGTAGGGTGCCAAGGGACGGTGAAGAGCAGCAAGAGCTTTCAGGGCTGGGCCCTTCCTCGTGGGAGAAGGATCCGAACGTTCGCCTTTTTCTGAAAGAGACTTGCCGAGGCTGAGCGCCGTGAGATGTTCCGTCTCTGGGAAAGCACAGATCCCCAGTGCTGTTGTGCCTGTAGGTAGGGTGCCAAGGGACGGTGAAGAGCAGCAAGAGCTTTCAGGGCTGGGCCCTTCCTCGTGGGAGAAGGATCCGACCGTTCGCCTTTTCAGAAAGAGGCTCTGCCGAGGCTGAGCGCCGTGAGATGTTCCGTCTCTGGGAAAGCACAGATCCCCAGTGCTGTTGTGCCTGTAGGTAGGGTGCCAAGGGACGGTGAAGAGCAGCAAGAGCTTTCAGGGCTGGGCCCTTCCTCGTGGGAGAAGGATCCGACCGTTCGCCTTTTCAGAAAGAGACTTGCCGAGGCGGAGCGCCATGAGATGTTCCGTGTCTGGGAAAGCACAGATCCCCAGTGCTGTTGTGCCTGTAGGTAGGGTGCCAAGGGACGGTGAAGAGCAGCAAGAGCTTTCAGGGCTGGGCCCTTCCTCGTGGGAGAAGGATCCGACCGTTTGCCTTTTTCTGAAAGAGACTTGCCGAGGCTGAGCGCCGTGAGATGTTCCGTGTCTGGGAAAGCACAGATCCCCAGTGCTGTTGTGCCTGTAGGTAGGGTGCCAAGGGACGGTGAAGAGCAGCAAGAGCTTTCAGGGCTGGGCCCTTCCTCGTGGGAGAAGGATCCGACCGTTCGCCTTTTCAGAAAGAGGCTCTGCCGAGGCTGAGCGCCGTGAGATGTTCCGTCTCTGGGAAAGCACAGATCCCCAGTGCTGTTGTGCCTGTAGGTAGGGTGCCAAGGGACGGTGAAGAGCAGCAAGAGCTTTCAGGGCTGGGCCCTTACTCGTGGGAGAAGGATCCGACCGTTCGCCTTTTCAGAAAGAGGCTCTGCCGAGGCTGAGCGCCGTGAGATGTTCCGTCTCTGGGAAAGCACAGATCCCCAGTGCTGTTGTGCCTGTAGGTAGGGTGCCAAGGGACGGTGAAGAGCAGCAAGAGCTTTCAGGGCTGGGCCCTTCCTCGTGGGAGAAGGATCCGACCGTTCGCCTTTTCAGAAAGAGGCTTGCCGAGGCGGAGCGCCGTGAGATGTTCCGTGTCTGGGAAAGCACAGATCCCCAGTGCTGTTGTGCCTGTAGGTAGGGTGCCAAGGGACGGTGAAGAGCAGCAAGAGCTTTCAGGGCTGGGCCCTTCCTCGTGGGAGAAGGATCCGACCGTTCGCCTTTTCAGAAAGAGGCTCTGCCGAGGCTGAGCGCCGTGAGATGTTCCGTCTCTGGGAAAGCACAGATCCCCAGTGCTGTTGTGCCTGTAGGTAGGGTGCCAAGGGACGGTGAAGAGCAGCAAGAGCTTTCAGGGCTGGGCCCTTCCTCGTGGGAGAAGGATCCGACCGTTCACCTTTTCAGAAAGAGGCTTGCCGAGGCGGAGCGCCGTGAGATGTTCCGTGTCTGGGAAAGCACAGATCCCCAGTGCTGTTGTGCCTGTACGTAGGGCGCCAAGGGACGGTGAAGAGCAGCAAGAGCTTTCAGGGCTGGGCCCTTCCTCTTGGGAGAAGTATCCGACCGTTCGCCTTTTCAGAAAGAGGCTCTGCCGAGGCTGAGCGCCGTGAGATGTTCCGTGTCTGGGAAAGCACAGATCCCCAGTGCTGTTGTGCCTGTAGGTAGGGTGCCAAGGGACGGTGAAGAGCAGCAAGAGCTTTCAGGGCTGGGCCCTTCCTCGTGGGAGAAGGATCCGACCGTTCGCCTTTTCAGAAAGAGGCTCTGCCGAGGCTGAGCGCAGTGAGATGTTCCGTCTCTGGGAAAGCACAGATCCCCAGTGCTGTTGTGCCTGTAGGTAGGGTGCCAAGGGACGGTGAAGAGCAGCAAGAGCTTTCAGGGCTGGGCCCTTCCTCGTGGGAGAAGGATCCGACCGTTCGCCTTTTCAGAAAGAGGCTCTGCCGAGGCTGAGCGCCGTGAGATGTTCCGTGTCTGGGAAAGCACAGATCCCCAGTGCTGTTGTGCCTGTAGGTAGGGTGCCAAGGGACGGTGAAGAGCAGCAAGAGCTTTCAGGGCTGGGCCCTTCCTCGTGGGAGAAGGATCCGACCGTTCGCCTTTTCAGAAAGAGGCTCTGCCGAGGCTGAGCGCCGTGAGATGTTCCGTCTCTGGGAAAGCACAGATCCCCAGTGCTGTTGTGCCTGTAGGTAGGGTGCCAAGGGACGTTGAAGAGCAGCAAGAGCTTTCAGGGCTGGGCCCTTCCTCGTGGGAGAAGGATCCGACCGTTCGCCTTTTCAGAAAGAGGCTCTGCCGAGGCTGAGCGCCGTGAGATGTTCCGTCTCTGGGAAAGCACAGATCCCCAGTGCTGTTGTGCCTGTAGGTAGGGTGCCAAGGGACGGTGAAGAGCAACAAGAGCTTTCAGGGCTGGGCCCTTCCTCGTGGGAGAAGGATCCGACCGTTCGCCTTTTCAGAAAGAGGCTCTGCCGAGGCTGAGCGCCGTGAGATGTTCCGTGTCTGGGAAAGCACAGATCCCCAGTGCTGTTGTGCCTGTAGGTAGGGTGCCAAGGGACGGTGAAGAGCAGCAAGAGCTTTCAGGGCTGGGCCCTTCCTCGTGGGAGAAGGATCCGACCGTTCGCCTTTTCAGAAAGAGGCTCTACCGAGGCTGAGCGCCGTGAGATGTTCCGTGTCTGGGAAAGCACAGATCCCCAGTGCTGTTGTGCCTGTAGGTAGGGTGCCAAGGGACGGTGAAGAGCAGCAAGAGCTTTCAGGGCTGGGCCCTTCCTCGTGGGAGAAGGATCCGACCGTTCGCCTTTTCAGAAAGAGGCTCTGCCGAGGCGGAGCGCCGTGAGATGTTCCGTGTCTGGGAAAGCACAGATCCCCAGTGCTGTTGTGCCTGTAGGTAGGGTGCCAAGGGACGGTGAAGAGCAGCAAGAGCTTTCAGGGCTGGGCCCTTCCTCGTGGGAGAAGGATCCGACCGTTCGCCTTTTCAGAAAGAGGCTCTGCCGAGGCTGAGGGCCGTGAGATGTTCCGTCTCTGGGAAAGCACAGATCCCCAGTGCTGTTGTGCCTGTAGGTAGGGTGCCAAGGGACGGTGAAGAGCAGCAAGAGCTTTCAGGGCTGGGCCCTTCCTCGGGGGAGAAGGATCCGACCGTTCGCCTTTTCAGAAAGAGGCTCTGCCGAGGCTGAGCGCCGTGAGATGTTCCGTCTCTGGGAAAGCACAGATCCCCAGTGCTGTTGTGCCTGTAGGTAGGGTGCCAAGGGACGGTGAAGAGCAGCAAGAGCTTTCAGGGCTGGGCCCTTCCTCGTGGGAGAAGGATCCGACCGTTCGCCTTTTCAGAAAGAGGCTTGCCGAGGCGGAGCGCCGTGAGATGTTCCGTGTCTGGGAAAGCACAGATCCCCAGTGCTGTTGTGCCTGTAGGTAGGGTGCCAAGGGACGGTGAAGAGCAGCAAGAGCTTTCAGGGCTGGGCCCTTACTCGTGGGAGAAGGATCCGACCGTTCGCCTTTTCAGAAAGAGACTTGCCGAGGCTGAGCGCCGTGAGATGTTCCGTGTCTGGGAAAGCACAGATCCCCAGTGCTGTTGTGCCTGTAGGTAGGGTGCCAAGGGACGGTGAAGAGCAGCAAGAGCTTTCAGGGCTGGGCCCTTCCTCGTGGGAGAAGGATCCGACCGTTCGCCTTTTCAGAAAGAGGCTCTGCCGAGGCTGAGCGCCGTGAGATGTTCCGTGTCTGGGAAAGCACAGATCCCCAGTGCTGTTGTGCCTGTAGGTAGGGTGCCAAGGGACGGTGAAGAGCAGCAAGAGCTTTCAGGGCTGGGCCCTTCCTCGTGGGAGAAGGATCCGACCGTTCGCCTTTTCAGAAAGAGGCTCTACCGAGGCTGAGCGCCGAGAGATGTTCCGTGTCTGGGAAAGCACAGATCCCCAGTGCTGTTGTGCCTGTAGGTAGGGTGCCAAGGGACGGTGAAGAGCAGCAAGAGCTTTCAGGGCTGGGCCCTTCCTCGTGGGAGAAGGATCCGACCGTTCGCCTTTTCAGAAAGAGGCTTGCCGAGGCTGAGCGCCGTGAGATGTTCTGTCTCTGGGAAAGCACAGATCCCCAGTGCTGTTGTGCCTGTACGTAGGGCGCCAAGGGACGGTGAAGAGAAGCAAGAGCTTTCAGGGCTGGGCCCTTCCTCGTGGGAGAAGGATCCGACCGTTCGCCTTTTCAGAAAGAGTCTCTGCCGAGGCTGAGCGCCGTGAGATGTTCCGTCTCTGGGAAAGCACAGATCCCCAGTGCTGTTGTGCCTGTAGGTAGGGTGCCAAGGGACGTTGAAGAGCAGCAAGAGCTTTCAGGGCTGGGCCCTTCCTCGTGGGAGAAGGATCCGACCGTTCGCCTTTTCAGAAAGAGGCTCTGCCGAGGCTGAGCGCCGTGAGATGTTCCGTCTCTGGGAAAGCACAGATCCCCAGTGCTGTTGTGCCTGTAGGTAGGGTGCCAAGGGACGGTGAAGAGCAGCAAGAGCTTTCAGGGCTGGGCCCTTCCTCGTGGGAGAAGGATCCGACCGTTCGCCTTTTCAGAAAGAGGCTCTGCCGAGGCTGAGCGCCGTGAGATGTTCCGTGTCTGGGAAAGCACAGATCCCCAGTGCTGTTGTGCCTGTAGGTAGGGTGCCAAGGGACGGTGAAGAGCAGCAAGAGCTTTCAGGGCTGGGCCCTTCCTCGTGGGAGAAGGATCCGACCGTTCGCCTTTTTCTGAAAGAGACTTGCCGAGGCTGAGCGCCGTGAGATGTTCCGTGTCTGGGAAAGCACAGATCCCCAGTGCTGTTGTGCCTGTAGGTAGGGTGCCAAGGGACGGTGAAGAGCAGCAAGAGCTTTCAGGGCTGGGCCCTTCCTCGTGGGAGAAGGATCCGACCGTTCGCCTTTTCAGAAAGAGGCTCTGCCGAGGCTGAGCGCCGTGAGATGTTCCGTGTCTGGGAAAGCACAGATCCCCAGTGCTGTTGTGCCTGTAGGTAGGGTGCCAAGGGACGGTGAAGAGCAGCAAGAGCTTTCAGGGCTGGGCCCTTCCTCGTGGGAGAAGGATCCGACCGTTCGCCTTTTCAGAAAGAGGCTCTGCCGAGGCTGAGCGCCGTGAGATGTTCCGTCTCTGGGAAAGCACAGATCCCCAGTGCTGTTGTGCCTGTAGGTAGGGTGCCAAGGGACGGTGAAGAGCAGCAAGAGCTTTCAGGGCTGGGCCCTTCCTCGTGGGAGAAGGATCCGACCGTTCGCCTTTTCAGAAAGAGGCTCTGCCGAGGCTGAGCGCCGTGAGATGTTCCGTGTCTGGGAAAGCACAGATCCCCAGTGCTGTTGTGCCTGTAGGTAGGGTGCCAAGGGACGGTGAAGAGCAGCAAGAGCTTTCAGGGCTGGGCCCTTCCTCGTGGGAGAAGGATCCGACCGTTCGCCTTTTTCTGAAAGAGACTTGCCGAGGCTGAGCGCCGTGAGATGTTCCGTGTCTGGGAAAGCACAGATCCCCAGTGCTGTTGTGCCTGTAGGTAGGGTGCCAAGGGACGGTGAAGAGCAGCAAGAGCTTTCAGGGCTGGGCCCTTCCTCGTGGGAGAAGGATCCGACCGTTCGCCTTTTCAGAAAGAGGCTCTGCCGAGGCTGAGCGCCGTGAGATGTTCCGTGTCTGGGAAAGCACAGATCCCCAGTGCTGTTGTGCCTGTAGGTAGGGTGCCAAGGGACGGTGAAGAGCAGCAAGAGCTTTCAGGGCTGGGCCCTTCCTCGTGGGAGAAGGATCCGAACGTTCGCCTTTTTCTGAAAGAGACTTGCCGAGGCTGAGCGCCGTGAGATGTTCCGTGTCTGGGAAAGCACAGATCCCCAGTGCTGTTGTGCCTGTAGGTAGGGTGCCAAGGGACGGTGAAGAGCAGCAAGAGCTTTCAGGGCTGGGCCCTTCCTCGTGGGAGAAGGATCCGACCGTTCGCCTTTTCAGAAAGAGTCTCTGCCGAGGCTGAGGGCCGTGAGATGTTCCGTCTCTGGGAAAGCACAGATCCCCAGTGCTGTTGTGCCTGTAGGTAGGGTGCCAAGGGACGGTGAAGAGCAGCAAGAGCTTTCAGGGCTGGGCCCTTCCTCGTGGGAGAAGGATCCGACCGTTCGCCTTTTCAGAAAGAGGCTCTACCGAGGCTGAGCGCCGAGAGATGTTCCGTGTCTGGGAAAGCACAGATCCCCAGTGCTGTTGTGCCTGTAGGTAGGGTGCCAAGGGACGGTGAAGAGCAGCAAGAGCTTTCAGGGCTGGGCCCTTCCTCGTGGGAGAAGGATCCGACCGTTCGCCTTTTCAGAAAGAGACTTGCCGAGGCGGAGCGCCGTGAGATGTTCCGTGTCTGGGAAAGCACAGATCCCCAGTGCTGTTGTGCCTGTAGGTAGGGTGCCAAGGGACGGTGAAGAGCAGCAAGAGCTTTCAGGGCTGGGCCCTTCCTCGTGGGAGAAGGATCCGACCGTTCGCCTTTTCAGAAAGAGGCTCTGCCGAGGCTGAGGGCCGTGAGATGTTCCGTGTCTGGGAAAGCACAGATCCCCAGTGCTGTTGTGCCTGTAGGTAGGGTGCCAAGGGACGGTGAAGAGCAGCAAGAGCTTTCAGGGCTGGGCCCTTCCTCGTGGGAGAAGGATCCGACCGTTCGCCTTTTCAGAATGAGGGTCTACCGAGGCTGAGCGCCGAGAGATGTTCCGTGTCTGGGAAAGCACAGATCCCCAGTGCTGTTGTGCCTGTAGGTAGGGTGCCAAGGGACGGTGAAGAGCAGCAAGAGCTTTCAGGGCTGGGCCCTTCCTCGTGGGAGAAGGATCCGACCGTTCGCCTTTTCAGAAAGAGGCTTGCCGAGGCTGAGCGCCGAGAGATGTTCCGTGTCTGGGAAAGCACAGATCCCCAGTGCTGTTGTGCCTGTAGGTAGGGTGCCAAGGGACGGTGAAGAGCAGCAAGAGCTTTCAGGGCTGGGCCCTTCCTCGTGGGAGAAGGATCCGACCGTTCGCCTTTTTCTGAAAGAGACTTGCCGAGGCTGAGCGCCGTGAGATGTTCCGTGTCTGGGAAAGCACAGATCCCCAGTGCTGTTGTGCCTGTAGGTAGGGTGCCAAGGGACGGTGAAGAGCAGCAAGAGCTTTCAGGGCTGGGCCCTTCCTCGTGGGAGAAGGATCCGACCGTTCGCCTTTTCAGAAAGAGTCTCTGCCGAGGCTGAGCGCCGTGAGATGTTCCGTGTCTGGGAAAGCACAGATCCCCAGTGCTGTTGTGCCTGTAGGTAGGGTGCCAAGGGACGGTGAAGAGCAGCAAGAGCTTTCAGGGCTGGGCCCTTCCTCGTGGGAGAAGGATCCGACCGTTCGCCTTTTCAGAAAGAGGCTCTGCCGAGGCTGAGCGCCGTGAGATGTTCCGTCTCTGGGAAAGCACAGATCCCCAGTGCTGTTGTGCCTGTAGGTAGGGTGCCAAGGGACGGTGAAGAGCAGCAAGAGCTTTCAGGGCTGGGCCCTTCCTCGTGGGAGAAGGATCCGACCGTTCGCCTTTTCAGAAAGAGGCTCTGCCGAGGCTGAGCGCCGTGAGATGTTCCGTGTCTGGGAAAGCACAGATCCCCAGTGCTGTTGTGCCTGTAGGTAGGGTGCCAAGGGACGGTGAAGAGCAGCAAGATCTTTCAGGGCTGGGCCCTTCCTCGTGGGAGAAGGATCCGACCGTTCGCCTTTTTCTGAAAGAGACTTGCCGAGGCTGAGCGCCGTGAGATGTTCCGTGTCTGGGAAAGCACAGATCCCCAGTGCTGTTGTGCCTGTAGGTAGGGTGCCAAGGGACGGTGAAGAGCAGCAAGAGCTTTCAGGGCTGGGCCCTTCCTCGTGGGAGAAGGATCCGACCGTTCGCCTTTTCAGAAAGAGGCTCTGCCGAGGCTGAGCGCCGTGAGATGTTCCGTGTCTGGGAAAGCACAGATCCCCAGTGCTGTTGTGCCTGTAGGTAGGGTGCCAAGGGACGGTGAAGAGCAGCAAGAGCTTTCAGGGCTGGGCCCTTCCTCGTGGGAGAAGGATCCGAACGTTCGCCTTTTTCTGAAAGAGACTTGCCGAGGCTGAGCGCCGTGAGATGTTCCGTCTCTGGGAAAGCACAGATCCCCAGTGCTGTTGTGCCTGTAGGTAGGGTGCCAAGGGACGGTGAAGAGCAGCAAGAGCTTTCAGGGCTGGGCCCTTCCTCGTGGGAGAAGGATCCGACCGTTCGCCTTTTCAGAAAGAGGCTCTACCGAGGCTGAGCGCCGAGAGATGTTCCGTGTCTGGGAAAGCACAGATCCCCAGTGCTGTTGTGCCTGTAGGTAGGGTGCCAAGGGACGGTGAAGAGCAGCAAGAGCTTTCAGGGCTGGGCCCTTCCTCGTGGGAGAAGGATCCGACCGTTCGCCTTTTCAGAAAGAGGCTTGCCGAGGCTGAGCGCCGTGAGATGTTCTGTCTCTGGGAAAGCACAGATCCCCCAGTGCTGTTGTGCCTGTAAGTAGGGCGCCAAGGGACGGTGAAGAGCAGCAAGAGCTTTCAGGGCTGGGCCCTTCCTCGTGGGAGAAGGATCCGACCGTTCGCCTTTTCAGAAAGAGGCTTGCCGAGGCGGAGCGCCGTGAGATGTTCCGTCTCTGGGAAAGCACAGATCCCCAGTGCTGTTGTGCCTGTAGGTAGGGTGCCAAGGGACGGTGAAGAGCAGCAAGAGCTTTCAGGGCTGGGCCTTTACTCGTGGGAGAAGGATCCGACCGTTCGCCTTTTCAGAAAGAGACTTGCCGAGGCGGAGCGCCGTGAGATGTTCCGTGTCTGGGAAAGCACAGATCCCCAGTGCTGTTGTGCCTGTAGGTAGGGTGCCAAGGGACGGTGAAGAGCAGCAAGAGCTTTCAGGGCTGGGCCCTTCCTCGTGGGAGAAGGATCCGACCGTTCGCCTTTTCAGAAAGAGGCTCTGCCGAGGCTGAGGGCCGTGAGATGTTCCGTCTCTGGGAAAGCACAGATCCCCAGTGCTGTTGTGCCTGTAGGTAGGGTGCCAAGGGACGGTGAAGAGCAGCAAGAGCTTTCAGGGCTGGGCCCTTCCTCGTGGGAGAAGGATCCGACCGTTCGCCTTTTCAGAATGAGGGTCTACCGAGGCTGAGCGCCGAGAGATGTTCCGTGTCTGGGAAAGCACAGATCCCCAGTGCTGTTGTGCCTGTAGGTAGGGTGCCAAGGGACGGTGAAGAGCAGCAAGAGCTTTCAGGGCTGGGCCCTTCCTCGTGGGAGAAGGATCCGACCGTTCGCCTTTTCAGAAAGAGGCTTGCCGAGGCTGAGCGCCGTGAGATGTTCTGTCTCTGGGAAAGCACAGATCCCCAGTGCTGTTGTGCCTGTACGTAGGGCGCCAAGGGACGGTGAAGAGCAGCAAGAGCTTTCAGGGCTGGGCCCTTCCTCGTGGGAGAAGGATCCGACCGTTCGCCTTTTCAGAAAGAGTCTCTGCCGAGGCTGAGCGCCGTGAGATGTTCCGTGTCTGGGAAAGCACAGATCCCCAGTGCTGTTGTGCCTGTAGGTAGGGTGCCAAGGGACGGTGAAGAGCAGCAAGAGCTTTCAGGGCTGGGCCCTTCCTCGTGGGAGAAGGATCCGACCGTTCGCCTTTTCAGAAAGAGGCTCTGCCGAGGCTGAGCGCCGTGAGATGTTCCGTCTCTGGGAAAGCACAGATCCCCAGTGCTGTTGTGCCTGTAGGTAGGGTGCCAAGGGACGGTGAAGAGCAGCAAGAGCTTTCAGGGCTGGGCCCTTCCTCGTGGGAGAAGGATCCGACCGTTCGCCTTTTCAGAAAGAGGCTCTGCCGAGGCTGAGCGCCGTGAGATGTTCCGTCTCTGGGAAAGCACAGATCCCCAGTGCTGTTGTGCCTGTAGGTAGGGTGCCAAGGGACGGTGAAGAGCAGCAAGAGCTTTCAGGGCTGGGCCCTTCCTCGTGGGAGAAGGATCCGACCGTTCGCCTTTTCAGAAAGAGGCTCTGCCGAGGCTGAGCGCCGTGAGATGTTCCGTGTCTGGGAAAGCACAGATCCCCAGTGCTGTTGTGCCTGTAGGTAGGGTGCCAAGGGACGGTGAAGAGCAGCAAGAGCTTTCAGGGCTGGGCCCTTCCTCGTGGGAGAAGGATCCGACCGTTCGCCTTTTTCTGAAAGAGACTTGCCGAGGCTGAGCGCCGTGAGATGTTCTGTGTCTGGGAAAGCACAGATCCCCAGTGCTGTTGTGCCTGTAGGTAGGGTGCCAAGGGACGGTGAAGAGCAGCAAGAGCTTTCAGGGCTGGGCCCTTCCTCGTGGGAGAAGGATCCGACCGTTCGCCTTTTCAGAAAGAGGCTCTGCCGAGGCTGAGGGCCGTGAGATGTTCCGTCTCTGGGAAAGCACAGATCCCCAGTGCTGTTGTGCCTGTAGGTAGGGTGCCAAGGGACGGTGAAGAGCAGCAAGAGCTTTCAGGGCTGGGCCCTTCCTCGTGGGAGAAGGATCCGAACGTTCGCCTTTTTCTGAAAGAGACTTGCCGAGGCTGAGCGCCGTGAGATGTTCCGTGTCTGGGAAAGCACAGATCCCCAGTGCTGTTGTGCCTGTAGGTAGGGTGCCAAGGGACGGTGAAGAGCAGCAAGAGCTTTCAGGGCTGGGCCCTTCCTCGTGGGAGAAGGATCCGACCGTTCGCCTTTTCAGAAAGAGGCTCTGCCGAGGCTGAGGGCCGTGAGATGTTCCGTCTCTGGGAAAGCACAGATCCCCAGTGCTGTTGTGCCTGTAGGTAGGGTGCCAAGGGACGGTGAAGAGCAGCAAGAGCTTTCAGGGCTGGGCCCTTCCTCGTGGGAGAAGGATCCGACCGTTCGCCTTTTTCTGAAAGAGACTTGCCGAGGCTGAGCGCCGAGAGATGTTCCGTCTCTGGGAAAGCACAGATCCCCAGTGCTGTTGTGCCTGTAGGTAGGGTGCCAAGGGACGTTGAAGAGCAGCAAGAGCTTTCAGGGCTGGGCCCTTCCTCGTGGGAGAAGGATCCGACCGTTCGCCTTTTCAGAAAGAGTCTCTGCCGAGGCTGAGCGCCGTGAGATGTTCCGTGTCTGGGAAAGCACAGATCCCCAGTGCTGTTGTGCCTGTAGGTAGGGTGCCAAGGGACGGTGAAGAGCAGCAAGAGCTTTCAGGGCTGGGCCCTTCCTCGTGGGAGAAGGATCCGACCGTTAGCCTTTTTCTGAAAGAGACTTGCCGAGGCTGAGCGCCGTGAGATGTTCCGTGTCTGGGAAAGCACAGATCCCCAGTGCTGTTGTGCCTGTAGGTAGGGTGCCAAGGGACGGTGAAGAGCAGCAAGAGCTTTCAGGGCTGGGCCCTTCCTCGTGGGAGAAGGATCCGACCGTTCGCCTTTTCAGAAAGAGGCTCTGCCGAGGCTGAGCGCCGTGAGATGTTCCGTGTCTGGGAAAGCACAGATCCCCAGTGCTGTTGTGCCTGTAGGTAGGGTGCCAAGGGACGGTGAAGAGCAGCAAGAGCTTTCAGGGCTGGGCCCTTCCTCGGGGGAGAAGGATCCGAACGTTCGCCTTTTTCTGAAAGAGACTTGCCGAGGCTGAGCGCCGTGAGATGTTCCGTGTCTGGGAAAGCACAGATCCCCAGTGCTGTTGTGCCTGTAGGTAGGGTGCCAAGGGACGGTGAAGAGCAGCAAGAGCTTTCAGGGCTGGGCCCTTCCTCGTGGGAGAAGGATCCGACCGTTCGCCTTTTCAGAAAGAGGCTCTGCCGAGGCTGAGGGCCGTGAGATGTTCCGTCTCTGGGAAAGCACAGATCCCCAGTGCTGTTGTGCCTGTAGGTAGGGTGCCAAGGGACGGTGAAGAGCAGCAAGAGCTTTCAGGGCTGGGCCCTTCCTCGTGGGAGAAGGATCCGACCGTTCGCCTTTTCAGAAAGAGGCTCTACCGAGGCTGAGCGCCGAGAGATGTTCCGTGTCTGGGAAAGCACAGATCCCCAGTGCTGTTGTGCCTGTAGGTAGGGTGCCAAGGGACGGTGAAGAGCAGCAAGAGCTTTCAGGGCTGGGCCCTTCCTCGTGGGAGAAGGATCCGACCGTTCGCCTTTTCAGAAAGAGGCTTGCCGAGGCTGAGCGCCGTGAGATGTTCTGTCTCTGGGAAAGCACAGATCCCCAGTGCTGTTGTGCCTGTACGTAGGGCACCAAGGGACGGTGAAGAGCAGCAAGAGCTTTCAGGGCTGGGCCCTTCCTCGTGGGAGAAGGATCCGAACGTTCGCCTTTTCAGAAAGAGGCTTGCCGAGGCGGAGCGCCGTGAGATGTTCCGTCTCTGGGAAAGCACAGATCCCCAGTGCTGTTGTGCCTGTAGGTAGGGTGCCAAGGGACGGTGAAGAGCAGCAAGAGCTTTCAGGGCTGGGCCCTTACTCGTGGGAGAAGGATCCGACCGTTCGCCTTTTCAGAAAGAGACTTGCCGAGGCGGAGCGCCGTGAGATGTTCCGTGTCTGGGAAAGCACAGATCCCCAGTGCTGTTGTGCCTGTAGGTAGGGTGCCAAGGGACGGTGAAGAGCAGCAAGAGCTTTCAGGGCTGGGCCCTTCCTCGTGGGAGAAGAATCCGACCGTTCGCCTTTTCAGAAAGATGCTTGCCGAGGCTGAGCGCCGTGAGATGTTCCGTCTCTGGGAAAGCACAGATCCCCAGTGCTGTTGTGCCTGTAGGTAGGGTGCCAAGGGACGGTGAAGAGCAGCAAGAGCTTTCAGGGCTGGGCCCTTCCTCGTGGGAGAAGGATCCGACCGTTCGCCTTTTCAGAAAGAGGCTCTGCCGAGGCTGAGCGCCGTGAGATGTTCCGTGTCTGGGAAAGCACAGATCCCCAGTGCTGTTGTGCCTGTAGGTAGGGTGCCAAGGGACGGTGAAGAGCAGCAAGAGCTTTCAGGGCTGGGCCCTTCCTCGTGGGAGAAGGATCCGACCGTTCGCCTTTTCAGAAAGAGGCTCTGCCGAGGCTGAGCGCCGTGAGATGTTCCGTGTCTGGGAAAGCACAGATCCCCAGTGCTGTTGTGCCTGTAGGTAGGGTGCCAAGGGACGGTGAAGAGCAGCAAGAGCTTTCAGGGCTGGGCCCTTCCTCGTGGGAGAAGGATCCGACCGTTCGCCTTTTTCTGAAAGAGACTTGCCGAGGCTGAGCGCCGTGAGATGTTCCGTGTCTGGGAAAGCACAGATCCCCAGTGCTGTTGTGCCTGTAGGTAGGGTGCCAAGGGACGGTGAAGAGCAGCAAGAGCTTTCAGGGCTGGGCCCTTCCTCGTGGGAGAAGGATCCGACCGTTCGCCTTTTCAGAAAGAGGCTCTGCCGAGGCTGAGCGCCGTGAGATGTTCCGTCTCTGGGAAAGCACAGATCCCCAGTGCTGTTGTGCCTGTAGGTAGGGTGCCAAGGGACGGTGAAGAGCAGCAAGAGCTTTCAGGGCTGGGCCCTTCCTCGTGGGAGAAGGATCCGAACGTTCGCCTTTTTCTGAAAGAGACTTGCCGAGGCTGAGCGCCGTGAGATGTTCCGTCTCTGGGAAAGCACAGATCCCCAGTGCTGTTGTGCCTGTAGGTAGGGTGCCAAGGGACGGTGAAGAGCAGCAAGAGCTTTCAGGGCTGGGCCCTTCCTCGTGGGAGAAGGATCCGACCGTTCGCCTTTTCAGAAAGAGGCTCTGCCGAGGCTGAGCGCCGTGAGATGTTCCGTCTCTGCGAAAGCACAGATCCCCAGTGCTGTTGTGCCTGTAGGTAGGGTGCCAAGGGACGGTGAAGAGCAGCAAGAGCTTTCAGGGCTGGGCCCTTCCTCGTGGGAGAAGGATCCGACCGTTCGCCTTTTCAGAAAGAGGCTCAGCCGAGGCTGAGCGCCGAGAGATGTTCCGTGTCTGGGAAAGCACAGATCCCCAGTGCTGTTGTGCCTGTAGGTAGGGTGCCAAGGGACGGTGAAGAGCAGCAAGAGCTTTCAGGGCTGGGCCCTTCCTCGTGGGAGAAGGATCCGACCGTTCGCCTTTTCAGAAAGAGGCTTGCCGAGGCTGAGCGCCGTGAGATGTTCTGTCTCTGGGAAAGCACAGATCCCCAGTGCTGTTGTGCCTGTACGTAGGGCGCCAAGGGACGGTGAAGAGCAGCAAGAGCTTTCAGGGCTGGGCCCTTCCTCGTGGGAGAAGGATCCGACCGTTCGCCTTTTCAGAAAGAGGCTCTGCCGAGGCTGAGCGCCGTGAGATGTTCCGTGTCTGGGAAAGCACAGATCCCCAGTGCTGTTGTGCCTGTAGGTAGGGTGCCAAGGGACGGTGAAGAGCAGCAAGAGCTTTCAGAGCTGGGCCCTTCCTCGTGGGAGAAGGATCCGACCGTTCGCCTTTTCAGAAAGAGGCTCTGCCGAGGCTGAGCGCCGTGAGATGTTCCGTGTCTGGGAAAGCACAGATCCCCAGTGCTGTTGTGCCTGTAGGTAGGGTGCCAAGGGACGGTGAAGAGCAGCAAGAGCTTTCAGGGCTGGGCCCTTCCTCGTGGGAGAAGGATCCGACCGTTCGCCTTTTTCTGAAAGAGACTTGCCGAGGCTGAGCGCCGTGAGATGTTCCGTGTCTGGGAAAGCACAGATCCCCAGTGCTGTTGTGCCTGTAGGTAGGGTGCCAAGGGACGTTGAAGAGCAGCAAGAGCTTTCAGGGCTGGGCCCTTCCTCGTGGGAGAAGGATCCGACCGTTCGCCTTTTCAGAAAGAGGCTCTGCCGAGGCTGAGCGCCGTGAGATGTTCCGTCTCTGGGAAAGCACAGATCCCCAGTGCTGTTGTGCCTGTAGGTAGGGTGCCAAGGGACGGTGAAGAGCAGCAAGAGCTTTCAGGGCTGGGCCCTTCCTCGTGGGAGAAGGATCCGAACGTTCGCCTTTTTCTGAAAGAGACTTGCCGAGGCTGAGCGCCGTGAGATGTTCCGTCTCTGGGAAAGCACAGATCCCCAGTGCTGTTGTGCCTGTAGGTAGGGTGCCAAGGGACGGTGAAGAGCAGCAAGAGCTTTCAGGGCTGGGCCCTTCCTCGTGGGAGAAGGATCCGACCGTTCGCCTTTTCAGAAAGAGGCTCTGCCGAGGCTGAGCGCCGAGAGATGTTCCGTGTCTGGGAAAGCACAGATCCCCAGTGCTGTTGTGCCTGTAGGTAGGGTGCCAAGGGACGGTGAAGAGCAGCAAGAGCTTTCAGGGCTGGGCCCTTCCTCGTGGGAGAAGGATCCGACCGTTCGCCTTTTTCTGAAAGAGACTTGCCGAGGCTGAGCGCCGTGAGATGTTCCGTGTCTGGGAAAGCACAGATCCCCAGTGCTGTTGTGCCTGTAGGTAGGGTGCCAAGGGACGGTGAAGAGCAGCAAGAGCTTTCAGGGCTGGGCCCTTCCTCGTGGGAGAAGGATCCGACCGTTCGCCTTTTCAGAAAGAGGCTCTGCCGAGGCTGAGCGCCGTGAGATGTTCCGTCTCTGGGAAAGCACAGATCCCCAGTGCTGTTGTGCCTGTAGGTAGGGTGCCAAGGGACGGTGAAGAGCAGCAAGAGCTTTCAGGGCTGGGCCCTTCCTCGTGGGAGAAGGATCCGAACGTTCGCCTTTTTCTGAAAGAGACTTGCCGAGGCTGAGCGCCGTGAGATGTTCCGTGTCTGGGAAAGCACAGATCCCCAGTGCTGTTGTGCCTGTAGGTAGGGTGCCAAGGGACGTTGAAGAGCAGCAAGAGCTTTCAGGGCTGGGCCCTTCCTCGTGGGAGAAGGATCCGACCGTTCGCCTTTTCAGAAAGAGGCTCTGCCGAGGCTGAGCGCCGAGAGATGTTCCGTCTCTGGGAAAGCACAGATCCCCAGTGCTGTTGTGCCTGTAGGTAGGGTGCCAAGGGACGGTGAAGAGCAGCAAGAGCTTTCAGGGCTGGGCCCTTCCTCGTGGGAGAAGGATCCGAACGTTCGCCTTTTTCTGAAAGAGACTTGCCGAGGCTGAGCGCCGTGAGATGTTCCGTGTCTGGGAAAGCACAGATCCCCAGTGCTGTTGTGCCTGTAGGTAGGGTGCCAAGGGACGGTGAAGAGCAGCAAGAGCTTTCAGGGCTGGGCCCTTCCTCGTGGGAGAAGGATCCGACCGTTCGCCTTTTCAGAAAGAGGCTCTGCCGAGGCTGAGCGCCGTGAGATGTTCCGTCTCTGGGAAAGCACAGATCCCCAGTGCTGTTGTGCCTGTAGGTAGGGTGCCAAGGGACGGTGAAGAGCAGCAAGAGCTTTCAGGGCTGGGCCCTTCCTCGTGGGAGAAGGATCCGAACGTTCGCCTTTTTCTGAAAGAGACTTGCCGAGGCTGAGCGCCGTGAGATGTTCCGTGTCTGGGAAAGCACAGATCCCCAGTGCTGTTGTGCCTGTAGGTAGGGTGCCAAGGGACGGTGAAGAGCAGCAAGAGCTTTCAGGGCTGGGCCCTTCCTCGTGGGAGAAGGATCCGACCGTTCGCCTTTTCAGAAAGAGGCTCTGCCGAGGCTGAGCGCCGTGAGATGTTCCGTGTCTGGGAAAGCACAGATCCCCAGTGCTGTTGTGCCTGTAGGTAGGGTGCCAAGGGACGGTGAAGAGCAGCAAGAGCTTTCAGGGCTGGGCCCTTACTCGTGGGAGAAGGATCCGACCGTTCGCCTTTTCAGAAAGAGACTTGCCGAGGCGGAGCGCCGTGAGATGTTCCGTCTCTGGGAAAGCACAGATCCCCAGTGCTGTTGTGCCTGTAGGTAGGGTGCCAAGGGACGGTGAAGAGCAGCAAGAGCTTTCAGGGCTGGGCCCTTCCTCGTGGGAGAAGGATCCGACCGTTCACCTTTTCAGAAAGAGGCTTGCCGAGGCGGAGCGCCGTGAGATGTTCTGTCTCTGGGAAAGCACAGATCCCCAGTGCTGTTGTGCCTGTACGTAGGGCGCCAAGGGACGGTGAAGAGCAGCAAGAGCTTTCAGGGCTGGGCCCTTCCTCGTGGGAGAAGGATCCGAACGTTCGCCTTTTTCTGAAAGAGACTTGCCGAGGCTGAGCGCCGTGAGATGTTCCGTGTCTGGGAAAGCACAGATCCCCAGTGCTGTTGTGCCTGTAGGTAGGGTGCCAAGGGACGTTGAAGAGCAGCAAGAGCTTTCAGGGCTGGGCCCTTCCTCGTGGGAGAAGGATCCGACCGTTCGCCTTTTCAGAAAGAGGCTCTGCCGAGGCTGAGCGCCGAGAGATGTTCCGTCTCTGGGAAAGCACAGATCCCCAGTGCTGTTGTGCCTGTAGGTAGGGTGCCAAGGGACGGTGAAGAGCAGCAAGAGCTTTCAGGGCTGGGCCCTTCCTCGTGGGAGAAGGATCCGAACGTTCGCCTTTTTCTGAAAGAGACTTGCCGAGGCTGAGCGCCGTGAGATGTTCCGTGTCTGGGAAAGCACAGATCCCCAGTGCTGTTGTGCCTGTAGGTAGGGTGCCAAGGGACGGTGAAGAGCAGCAAGAGCTTTCAGGGCTGGGCCCTTCCTCGTGGGAGAAGGATCCGACCGTTCGCCTTTTCAGAAAGAGGCTCTGCCGAGGCTGAGCGCCGTGAGATGTTCCGTCTCTGGGAAAGCACAGATCCCCAGTGCTGTTGTGCCTGTAGGTAGGGTGCCAAGGGACGGTGAAGAGCAGCAAGAGCTTTCAGGGCTGGGCCCTTCCTCGTGGGAGAAGGATCCGAACGTTCGCCTTTTTCTGAAAGAGACTTGCCGAGGCTGAGCGCCGTGAGATGTTCCGTGTCTGGGAAAGCACAGATCCCCAGTGCTGTTGTGCCTGTAGGTAGGGTGCCAAGGGACGGTGAAGAGCAGCAAGAGCTTTCAGGGCTGGGCCCTTCCTCGTGGGAGAAGGATCCGACCGTTCGCCTTTTCAGAAAGAGGCTCTGCCGAGGCTGAGCGCCGTGAGATGTTCCGTGTCTGGGAAAGCACAGATCCCCAGTGCTGTTGTGCCTGTAGGTAGGGTGCCAAGGGACGGTGAAGAGCAGCAAGAGCTTTCAGGGCTGGGCCCTTACTCGTGGGAGAAGGATCCGACCGTTCGCCTTTTCAGAAAGAGACTTGCCGAGGCGGAGCGCCGTGAGATGTTCCGTCTCTGGGAAAGCACAGATCCCCAGTGCTGTTGTGCCTGTAGGTAGGGTGCCAAGGGACGGTGAAGAGCAGCAAGAGCTTTCAGGGCTGGGCCCTTCCTCGTGGGAGAAGGATCCGACCGTTCACCTTTTCAGAAAGAGGCTTGCCGAGGCGGAGCGCCGTGAGATGTTCTGTCTCTGGGAAAGCACAGATCCCCAGTGCTGTTGTGCCTGTACGTAGGGCGCCAAGGGACGGTGAAGAGCAGCAAGAGCTTTCAGGGCTGGGCCCTTCCTCGTGGGAGAAGGATCCAACCGTTCGCCTTTTCAGAAAGAGGCTCTGCCGAGGCTGAGCGCCGTGAGATGTTCCGTCTCTGGGAAAGCACAGATCCCCAGTGCTGTTGTGCCTGTAGGTAGGGTGCCAAGGGACGGTGAAGAGCAGCAAGAGCTTTCAGGGCTGGGCCCTTCCTCGTGGGAGAAGGATCCGACCGTTCGCCTTTTCAGAAAGAGTCTCTGCCGAGGCTGAGCGCCGTGAGATGTTCCGTCTCTGGGAAAGCACAGATCCCCAGTGCTGTTGTGCCTTTAGGTAGGGTGCCAAGGGACGGTGAAGAGCAGCAAGAGCTTTCAGGGCTGGGCCCTTACTCGTGGGAGAAGGATCCGACCGTTCGCCTTTTCAGAAAGAGACTTGCCGAGGCGGAGCGCCATGAGATGTTCCGTGTCTGGGAAAGCACAGATCCCCAGTGCTGTTGTGCCTGTAGGTAGGGTGCCAAGGGACGGTGAAGAGCAGCAAGAGCTTTCAGGGCTGGGCCCTTCCTCGTGGGAGAAGGATCCGACCGTTCGCCTTTTCAGAAAGAGGCTCTGCCGAGGCTGAGCGCCGAGAGATGTTCCGTGTCTGGGAAAGCACAGATCCCCAGTGCTGTTGTGCCTGTAGGTAGGGTGCCAAGGGACGGTGAAGAGCAGCAAGAGCTTTCAGGGCTGGGCCCTTCCTCGTGGGAGAAGGATCCGACCGTTCGCCTTTTCAGAAAGAGGCTCTACCGAGGCTGAGCGCCGTGAGATGTTCCGTCTCTGGGAAAGCACAGATCCCCAGTGCTGTTGTGCCTGTAGGTAGGGTGCCAAGGGACGGTGAAGAGCAGCAAGAGCTTTCAGGGCTGGGCCCTTCCTCGTGGGAGAAGGATCCGACCGTTCGCCTTTTTCTGAAAGAGACTTGCCGAGGCTGAGCGCCGTGAGATGTTCCATCTCTGGGAAAGCACAGATCCCCAGTGCTGTTGTGCCTGTAGGTAGGGTGCCAAGGGATGGTGAAGAGCAGCAAGAGCTTTCAGGGCTGGGCCCTTCCTCGTGGGAGAAGGATCCGACCGTTCGCCTTTTCAGAAAGAGGCTCTGCCGAGGCTGAGCGCCGTGAGATGTTCCGTCTCTGGGAAAGCACAGATCCCCAGTGCTGTTGTGCCTGTAGGTAGGGTGCCAAGGGACGGTGAAGAGCAGCAAGAGCTTTCAGGGCTGGGCCCTTCCTCGTGGGAGAAGGATCCGACCGTTCGCCTTTTCAGAAAGAGGCTTGCCGAGGCTGAGCGCCGTGAGATGTTCTGTCTCTGGGAAAGCACAGATCCCCAGTGCTGTTGTGCCTGTAGGTAGGGTGCCAAGGGACGGTGAAGAGCAGCAAGAGCTTTCAGGGCTGGGCCCTTCCTCGTGGGAGAAGGATCCGACCGTTCGCCTTTTTCTGAAAGAGGCTCTGCCGAGGCTGAGCGCCGTGAGATGTTCCGTCTCTGGGAAAGCACAGATCCCCAGTGCTGTTGTGCCTGTAGGTAGGGTGCCAAGGGACGTTGAAGAGCAGCAAGAGCTTTCAGGGCTGGGCCCTTCCTCGTGGGAGAAGGATCCGACCGTTCGCCTTTTCAGAAAGAGGCTCTGCCGAGGCTGAGCGCCGAGAGATGTTCCGTCTCTGGGAAAGCACAGATCCCCAGTGCTGTTGTGCCTGTAGGTAGGGTGCCAAGGGACGGTGAAGAGCAGCAAGAGCTTTCAGGGCTGGGCCCTTCCTCGTGGGAGAAGGATCCGAACGTTCGCCTTTTTGTGAAAGAGACTTGCCGAGGCTGAGCGCCGTGAGATGTTCCGTGTCTGGGAAAGCACAGATCCCCAGTGCTGTTGTGCCTGTAGGTAGGGTGCCAAGGGACGTTGAAGAGCAGCAAGAGCTTTCAGGGCTGGGCCCTTCCTCGTGGGAGAAGGATCCGACCGTTCGCCTTTTCAGAAAGAGTCTCTGCCGAGGCTGAGCGCCGTGAGATGTTCCGTCTCTGGGAAAGCACAGATCCCCAGTGCTGTTGTGCCTGTAGGTAGGGTGCCAAGGGACGGTGAAGAGCAGCAAGAGCTTTCAGGGCTGGGCCCTTCCTCGTGGGAGAAGGATCCGAACGTTCGCCTTTTTCTGAAAGAGACTTGCCGAGGCTGAGCGCCGTGAGATGTTCCGTGTCTGGGAAAGCACAGATCCCCAGTGCTGTTGTGCCTGTAGGTAGGGTGCCAAGGGACGGTGAAGAGCAGCAAGAGCTTTCAGGGCTGGGCCCTTCCTCGTGGGAGAAGGATCCGACCGTTCGCCTTTTCAGAAAGAGGCTCTACCGAGGCTGAGCGCCGTGAGATGTTCCGTGTCTGGGAAAGCACAGATCCCCAGTGCTGTTGTGCCTGTAGGTAGGGTGCCAAGGGACGGTGAAGAGCAGCAAGAGCTTTCAGGGCTGGGCCCTTCCTCGTGGGAGAAGGATCCGACCGTTCGCCTTTTTCTGAAAGAGACTTGCCGAGGCTGAGCGCCGTGAGATGTTCCATCTCTGGGAAAGCACAGATCCCCAGTGCTGTTGTGCCTGTAGGTAGGGTGCCAAGGGACGGTGAAGAGCAGCAAGAGCTTTCAGGGCTGGGCCCTTCCTCGTGGGAGAAGGATCCGACCGTTCGCCTTTTCAGAAAGAGGCTCTGCCGAGGCTGAGCGCCGTGAGATGTTCCGTCTCTGGGAAAGCACAGATCCCCAGTGCTGTTGTGCCTGTAGGTAGGGTGCCAAGGGACGGTGAAGAGCAGCAAGAGCTTTCAGGGCTGGGCCCTTCCTCGTGGGAGAAGGATCCGACCGTTCGCCTTTTCAGAAAGAGACTTGCCGAGGCGGAGCGCCATGAGATGTTCCGTGTCTGGGAAAGCACAGATCCCCAGTGCTGTTGTGCCTGTAGGTAGGGTGCCAAGGGACGGTGAAGAGCAGCAAGAGCTTTCAGGGCTGGGCCCTTCCTCGTGGGAGAAGGATCCGACCGTTCGCCTTTTCAGAAAGAGGCTCTGCCGAGGCTGAGCGCCGTGAGATGTTCTGTCTCTGGGAAAGCACAGATCCCCAGTGCTGTTGTGCCTGTACGTAGGGCGCCAAGGGATGGTGAAGAGCAGCAAGAGCTTTCAGGGCTGGGCCCTTCCTCGTGGGAGAAGGATCCGACCGTTCGCCTTTTCAGAAAGAGGCTCTGCCGAGGCTGAGCGCCGTGAGATGTTCCGTCTCTGGGAAAGCACAGATCCCCAGTGCTGTTGTGCCTGTAGGTAGGGTGCCAAGGGACGGTGAAGAGCAGCAAGAGCTTTCAGAGCTGGGCCCTTCCTCGTGGGAGAAGGATCCGACCGTTCGCCTTTTCAGAAAGAGGCTCTGCCGAGGCTGAGCGCCGTGAGATGTTCCGTCTCTGGGAAAGCACAGATCCCCAGTGCTGTTGTGCCTGTAGGTAGGGTGCCAAGGGACGGTGAAGAGCAGCAAGAGTTTTCAGGGCTGGGCCCTTCCTCGTGGGAGAAGGATCCGACCGTTCGACTTTTTGTGAAAGAGACTTGCCGAGGCTGAGCGCCGTGAGATGTTCCGTCTCTGGGAAAGCACAGATCCCCAGTGCTGTTGTGCCTGTAGGTAGGGTGCCAAGGGACGGTGAAGAGCAGCAAGAGCTTTCAGGGCTGGGCCCTTCCTCGTGGGAGAAGGATCCGACCGTTCGCCTTTTCAGAAAGAGGCTCTGCCGAGGCTGAGCGCCGAGAGATGTTCCGTGTCTGGGAAAGCACAGATCCCCAGTGCTGTTGTGCCTGTAGGTAGGGTGCCAAGGGACGGTGAAGAGCAGCAAGAGCTTTCAGGGCTGGGCCCTTCCTCGTGGGAGAAGGATCCGACCGTTCGCCTTTTCAGAAAGAGGCTCTACCGAGGCTGAGCGCCGTGAGATGTTCCGTCTCTGGGAAAGCACAGATCCCCAGTGCTGTTGTGCCTGTAGGTAGGGTGCCAAGGGACGGTGAAGAGCAGCAAGAGCTTTCAGGGCTGGGCCCTTCCTCGTGGGAGAAGGATCCGACCGTTCGCCTTTTTCTGAAAGAGACTTGCCGAGGCTGAGCGCCGTGAGATGTTCCGTGTCTGGGAAAGCACAGATCCCCAGTGCTGTTGTGCCTGTAGGTAGGGTGCCAAGGGACGGTGAAGAGCAGCAAGAGCTTTCAGGGCTGGGCCCTTCCTCGTGGGAGAAGGATCCGACCGTTCGCCTTTTCAGAAAGAGGCTCTGCCGAGGCTGAGCGCCGTGAGATGTTCCGTCTCTGGGAAAGCACAGATCCCCAGTGCTGTTGTGCCTGTAGGTAGGGTGCCAAGGGACGGTGAAGAGCAGCAAGAGCTTTCAGGGCTGGGCCCTTCCTCGTGGGAGAAGGATCCGACCGTTCGCCTTTTCAGAAAGAGGCTTGCCGAGGCTGAGCGCCGTGAGATGTTCTGTCTCTGGGAAAGCACAGATCCCCAGTGCTGTTGTGCCTGTAGGTAGGGTGCCAAGGGACGGTGAAGAGCAGCAAGAGCTTTCAGGGCTGGGCCCTTCCTCGTGGGAGAAGGATCCGACCGTTCGCCTTTTTCTGAAAGAGGCTCTGCCGAGGCTGAGCGCCGTGAGATGTTCCGTCTCTGGGAAAGCACAGATCCCCAGTGCTGTTGTGCCTGTAGGTAGGGTGCCAAGGGACGTTGAAGAGCAGCAAGAGCTTTCAGGGCTGGGCCCTTCCTCGTGGGAGAAGGATCCGACCGTTCGCCTTTTCAGAAAGAGGCTCTGCCGAGGCTGAGCGCCGAGAGATGTTCCGTCTCTGGGAAAGCACAGATCCCCAGTGCTGTTGTGCCTGTAGGTAGGGTGCCAAGGGACGGTGAAGAGCAGCAAGAGCTTTCAGGGCTGGGCCCTTCCTCGTGGGAGAAGGATCCGAACGTTCGCCTTTTTCTGAAAGAGACTTGCCGAGGCTGAGCGCCGTGAGATGTTCCGTGTCTGGGAAAGCACAGATCCCCAGTGCTGTTGTGCCTGTAGGTAGGGTGCCAAGGGACGTTGAAGAGCAGCAAGAGCTTTCAGGGCTGGGCCCTTCCTCGTGGGAGAAGGATCCGACCGTTCGCCTTTTCAGAAAGAGTCTCTGCCGAGGCTGAGCGCCGTGAGATGTTCCGTCTCTGGGAAAGCACAGATCCCCAGTGCTGTTGTGCCTGTAGGTAGGGTGCCAAGGGACGGTGAAGAGCAGCAAGAGCTTTCAGGGCTGGGCCCTTCCTCGTGGGAGAAGGATCCGAACGTTCGCCTTTTTCTGAAAGAGACTTGCCGAGGCTGAGCGCCGTGAGATGTTCCGTGTCTGGGAAAGCACAGATCCCCAGTGCTGTTGTGCCTGTAGGTAGGGTGCCAAGGGACGGTGAAGAGCAGCAAGAGCTTTCAGGGCTGGGCCCTTCCTCGTGGGAGAAGGATCCGACCGTTCGCCTTTTCAGAAAGAGGCTCTACCGAGGCTGAGCGCCGTGAGATGTTCCGTGTCTGGGAAAGCACAGATCCCCAGTGCTGTTGTGCCTGTAGGTAGGGTGCCAAGGGACGGTGAAGAGCAGCAAGAGCTTTCAGGGCTGGGCCCTTCCTCGTGGGAGAAGGATCCGACCGTTCGCCTTTTTCTGAAAGAGACTTGCCGAGGCTGAGCGCCGTGAGATGTTCCATCTCTGGGAAAGCACAGATCCCCAGTGCTGTTGTGCCTGTAGGTAGGGTGCCAAGGGACGGTGAAGAGCAGCAAGAGCTTTCAGGGCTGGGCCCTTCCTCGTGGGAGAAGGATCCGACCGTTCGCCTTTTCAGAAAGAGGCTCTGCCGAGGCTGAGCGCCGTGAGATGTTCCGTCTCTGGGAAAGCACAGATCCCCAGTGCTGTTGTGCCTGTAGGTAGGGTGCCAAGGGACGGTGAAGAGCAGCAAGAGCTTTCAGGGCTGGGCCCTTCCTCGTGGGAGAAGGATCCGACCGTTCGCCTTTTCAGAAAGAGACTTGCCGAGGCGGAGCGCCATGAGATGTTCCGTGTCTGGGAAAGCACAGATCCCCAGTGCTGTTGTGCCTGTAGGTAGGGTGCCAAGGGACGGTGAAGAGCAGCAAGAGCTTTCAGGGCTGGGCCCTTCCTCGTGGGAGAAGGATCCGACCGTTCGCCTTTTCAGAAAGAGGCTTGCCGAGGCTGAGCGCCGTGAGATGTTCTGTCTCTGGGAAAGCACAGATCCCCAGTGCTGTTGTGCCTGTACGTAGGGCGCCAAGGGATGGTGAAGAGCAGCAAGAGCTTTCAGGGCTGGGCCCTTCCTCGTGGGAGAAGGATCCGACCGTTCGCCTTTTCAGAAAGAGGCTCTGCCGAGGCTGAGCGCCGTGAGATGTTCCGTCTCTGGGAAAGCACAGATCCCCAGTGCTGTTGTGCCTGTAGGTAGGGTGCCAAGGGACGGTGAAGAGCAGCAAGAGCTTTCAGAGCTGGGCCCTTCCTCGTGGGAGAAGGATCCGACCGTTCGCCTTTTCAGAAAGAGGCTCTGCCGAGGCTGAGCGCCGTGAGATGTTCCGTCTCTGGGAAAGCACAGATCCCCAGTGCTGTTGTGCCTGTAGGTAGGGTGCCAAGGGACGGTGAAGAGCAGCAAGAGTTTTCAGGGCTGGGCCCTTCCTCGTGGGAGAAGGATCCGACCGTTCGACTTTTTGTGAAAGAGACTTGCCGAGGCTGAGCGCCGTGAGATGTTCCGTCTCTGGGAAAGCACAGATCCCCAGTGCTGTTGTGCCTGTAGGTAGGGTGCCAAGGGACGTTGAAGAGCAGCAAGAGCTTTCAGGGCTGGGCCCTTCCTCGTGGGAGAAGGATCCGACCGTTCGCCTTTTCAGAAAGAGGCTCTGCCGAGGCTGAGCGCCGAGAGATGTTCCGTGTCTGGGAAAGCACAGATCCCCAGTGCTGTTGTGCCTGTAGGTAGGGTGCCAAGGGACGGTGAAGAGCAGCAAGAGCTTTCAGGGCTGGGCCCTTCCTCGTGGGAGAAGGATCCGACCGTTCGCCTTTTCAGAAAGAGGCTCTACCGAGGCTGAGCGCCGTGAGATGTTCCGTCTCTGGGAAAGCACAGATCCCCAGTGCTGTTGTGCCTGTAGGTAGGGTGCCAAGGGACGGTGAAGAGCAGCAAGAGCTTTCAGGGCTGGGCCCTTCCTCGTGGGAGAAGGATCCGACCGTTCGCCTTTTTCTGAAAGAGACTTGCCGAGGCTGAGCGCCGTGAGATGTTCCGTGTCTGGGAAAGCACAGATCCCCAGTGCTGTTGTGCCTGTAGGTAGGGTGCCAAGGGACGGTGAAGAGCAGCAAGAGCTTTCAGGGCTGGGCCCTTCCTCGTGGGAGAAGGATCCGACCGTTCGCCTTTTCAGAAAGAGGCTCTGCCGAGGCTGAGCGCCGTGAGATGTTCCGTCTCTGGGAAAGCACAGATCCCCAGTGCTGTTGTGCCTGTAGGTAGGGTGCCAAGGGACGGTGAAGAGCAGCAAGAGCTTTCAGGGCTGGGCCCTTCCTCGTGGGAGAAGGATCCGACCGTTCGCCTTTTCAGAAAGAGGCTTGCCGAGGCTGAGCGCCGTGAGATGTTCTGTCTCTGGGAAAGCACAGATCCCCAGTGCTGTTGTGCCTGTAGGTAGGGTGCCAAGGGACGGTGAAGAGCAGCAAGAGCTTTCAGGGCTGGGCCCTTCCTCGTGGGAGAAGGATCCGACCGTTCGCCTTTTTCTGAAAGAGGCTCTGCCGAGGCTGAGCGCCGTGAGATGTTCCGTCTCTGGGAAAGCACAGATCCCCAGTGCTGTTGTGCCTGTAGGTAGGGTGCCAAGGGACGTTGAAGAGCAGCAAGAGCTTTCAGGGCTGGGCCCTTCCTCGTGGGAGAAGGATCCGACCGTTCGCCTTTTCAGAAAGAGGCTCTGCCGAGGCTGAGCGCCGAGAGATGTTCCGTCTCTGGGAAAGCACAGATCCCCAGTGCTGTTGTGCCTGTAGGTAGGGTGCCAAGGGACGGTGAAGAGCAGCAAGAGCTTTCAGGGCTGGGCCCTTCCTCGTGGGAGAAGGATCCGAACGTTCGCCTTTTTCTGAAAGAGACTTGCCGAGGCTGAGCGCCGTGAGATGTTCCGTGTCTGGGAAAGCACAGATCCCCAGTGCTGTTGTGCCTGTAGGTAGGGTGCCAAGGGACGTTGAAGAGCAGCAAGAGCTTTCAGGGCTGGGCCCTTCCTCGTGGGAGAAGGATCCGACCGTTCGCCTTTTCAGAAAGAGTCTCTGCCGAGGCTGAGCGCCGTGAGATGTTCCGTCTCTGGGAAAGCACAGATCCCCAGTGCTGTTGTGCCTGTAGGTAGGGTGCCAAGGGACGGTGAAGAGCAGCAAGAGCTTTCAGGGCTGGGCCCTTCCTCGTGGGAGAAGGATCCGAACGTTCGCCTTTTTCTGAAAGAGACTTGCCGAGGCTGAGCGCCGTGAGATGTTCCGTGTCTGGGAAAGCACAGATCCCCAGTGCTGTTGTGCCTGTAGGTAGGGTGCCAAGGGACGGTGAAGAGCAGCAAGAGCTTTCAGGGCTGGGCCCTTCCTCGTGGGAGAAGGATCCGACCGTTCGCCTTTTCAGAAAGAGGCTCTACCGAGGCTGAGCGCCGTGAGATGTTCCGTGTCTGGGAAAGCACAGATCCCCAGTGCTGTTGTGCCTGTAGGTAGGGTGCCAAGGGACGGTGAAGAGCAGCAAGAGCTTTCAGGGCTGGGCCCTTCCTCGTGGGAGAAGGATCCGACCGTTCGCCTTTTTCTGAAAGAGACTTGCCGAGGCTGAGCGCCGTGAGATGTTCCATCTCTGGGAAAGCACAGATCCCCAGTGCTGTTGTGCCTGTAGGTAGGGTGCCAAGGGACGGTGAAGAGCAGCAAGAGCTTTCAGGGCTGGGCCCTTCCTCGTGGGAGAAGGATCCGACCGTTCGCCTTTTCAGAAAGAGGCTCTGCCGAGGCTGAGCGCCGTGAGATGTTCCGTCTCTGGGAAAGCACAGATCCCCAGTGCTGTTGTGCCTGTAGGTAGGGTGCCAAGGGACGGTGAAGAGCAGCAAGAGCTTTCAGGGCTGGGCCCTTCCTCGTGGGAGAAGGATCCGACCGTTCGCCTTTTCAGAAAGAGACTTGCCGAGGCGGAGCGCCATGAGATGTTCCGTGTCTGGGAAAGCACAGATCCCCAGTGCTGTTGTGCCTGTAGGTAGGGTGCCAAGGGACGGTGAAGAGCAGCAAGAGCTTTCAGGGCTGGGCCCTTCCTCGTGGGAGAAGGATCCGACCGTTCGCCTTTTCAGAAAGAGGCTTGCCGAGGCTGAGCGCCGTGAGATGTTCTGTCTCTGGGAAAGCACAGATCCCCAGTGCTGTTGTGCCTGTACGTAGGGCGCCAAGGGATGGTGAAGAGCAGCAAGAGCTTTCAGGGCTGGGCCCTTCCTCGTGGGAGAAGGATCCGACCGTTCGCCTTTTCAGAAAGAGGCTCTGCCGAGGCTGAGCGCCGTGAGATGTTCCGTGTCTGGGAAAGCACAGATCCCCAGTGCTGTTGTGCCTGTAGGTAGGGTGCCAAGGGACGGTGAAGAGCAGCAAGAGCTTTCAGGGCTGGGCCCTTCCTCGTGGGAGAAGGATCCGACCGTTCGCCTTTTCAGAAAGAGGCTCTGCCGAGGCTGAGCGCCGTGAGATGTTCCGTCTCTGGGAAAGCACAGATCCCCAGTGCTGTTGTGCCTGTAGGTAGGGTGCCAAGGGACGGTGAAGAGCAGCAAGAGTTTTCAGGGCTGGGCCCTTCCTCGTGGGAGAAGGATCCGACCGTTCGACTTTTTGTGAAAGAGACTTGCCGAGGCTGAGCGCCGTGAGATGTTCCGTCTCTGGGAAAGCACAGATCCCCAGTGCTGTTGTGCCTGTAGGTAGGGTGCCAAGGGACGTTGAAGAGCAGCAAGAGCTTTCAGGGCTGGGCCCTTCCTCGTGGGAGAAGGATCCGACCGTTCGCCTTTTCAGAAAGAGGCTCTGCCGAGGCTGAGCGCCGAGAGATGTTCCGTGTCTGGGAAAGCACAGATCCCCAGTGCTGTTGTGCCTGTAGGTAGGGTGCCAAGGGACGGTGAAGAGCAGCAAGAGCTTTCAGGGCTGGGCCCTTCCTCGTGGGAGAAGGATCCGACCGTTCGCCTTTTCAGAAAGAGGCTCTACCGAGGCTGAGCGCCGTGAGATGTTCCGTCTCTGGGAAAGCACAGATCCCCAGTGCTGTTGTGCCTGTAGGTAGGGTGCCAAGGGACGGTGAAGAGCAGCAAGAGCTTTCAGGGCTGGGCCCTTCCTCGTGGGAGAAGGATCCGACCGTTCGCCTTTTTCTGAAAGAGACTTGCCGAGGCTGAGCGCCGTGAGATGTTCCGTGTCTGGGAAAGCACAGATCCCCAGTGCTGTTGTGCCTGTAGGTAGGGTGCCAAGGGACGGTGAAGAGCAGCAAGAGCTTTCAGGGCTGGGCCCTTCCTCGTGGGAGAAGGATCCGACCGTTCGCCTTTTCAGAAAGAGGCTCTGCCGAGGCTGAGCGCCGTGAGATGTTCCGTCTCTGGGAAAGCACAGATCCCCAGTGCTGTTGTGCCTGTAGGTAGGGTGCCAAGGGACGGTGAAGAGCAGCAAGAGCTTTCAGGGCTGGGCCCTTCCTCGTGGGAGAAGGATCCGACCGTTCGCCTTTTCAGAAAGAGGCTCTGCCGAGGCTGAGCGCCGTGAGATGTTCCGTCTCTGGGAAAGCACAGATCCCCAGTGCTGTTGTGCCTGTAGGTAGGGTGCCAAGGGACGTTGAAGAGCAGCAAGAGCTTTCAGGGCTGGGCCCTTCCTCGTGGGAGAAGGATCCGACCGTTCGCCTTTTCAGAAAGAGGCTTGCCGAGCCGGAGCGATGTGAGATGTTCTGTCTCTGGGAAAGCACAGATCCCCAGTGCTGTTGTGCCTGTACGTAGGGCGCCAAGGGACGGTGAAGAGCAGCAAGAGCTTTCAGGGCTGGGCCCTTCCTCGTGGGAGAAGGATCCGACCGTTCGCCTTTTCAGAAAGAGGCTCTGCCGAGGCTGAGTGCCGTGAGATGTTCCGTGTCTGGGAAAGCACAGATCCCCAGTGCTGTTGTGCCTGTAGGTAGGGTGCCAAGGGACGGTGAAGAGCAGCAAGAGCTTTCAGGGCTGGGCCCTTACTCGTGGGAGAAGGATCCGACCGTTCGCCTTTTCAGAAAGAGGCTCTGCCGAGGCTGAGTGCCGTGAGATGTTCCGTGTCTGGGAAAGCACAGATCCCCAGTGCTGTTGTGCCTGTAGGTAGGGTGCCAAGGGACGTTGAAGAGCAGCAAGAGCTTTCAGGGCTGGGCCCTTCCTCGTGGGAGAAGGATCCGACCGTTCGCCTTTTTCTGAAAGAGACTTGCCGAGGCTGAGCGCCGTGAGATGTTCCGTGTCTGGGAAAGCACAGATCCCCAGTGCTGTTGTGCCTGTAGGTAGGGTGCCAAGGGACGTTGAAGAGCAGCAAGAGCTTTCAGGGCTGGGCCCTTCCTCGTGGGAGAAGGATCCGACCGTTCGCCTTTTCAGAAAGAGGCTCTGCCGAGGCTGAGCGCCGTGAGATGTTCCGTCTCTGGGAAAGCACAGATCCCCAGTGCTGTTGTGCCTGTAGGTAGGGTGCCAAGGGACGGTGAAGAGCAGCAAGAGCTTTCAGGGCTGGGCCCTTACTCGTGGGAGAAGGATCCGACCGTTCGCCTTTTCAGAAAGAGGCTCTGCCGAGGCTGAGCGCCGTGAGATGTTCCGTCTCTGGGAAAGCACAGATCCCCAGTGCTGTTGTGCCTGTAGGTAGGGTGCCAAGGGACGGTGAAGAGCAGCAAGAGCTTTCAGGGCTGGGCCCTTCCTCGTGGGAGAAGGATCCGACCGGTCACCTTTTCAGAAAGAGGCTCTGCCGAGACTGAGCGCCGTGAGATGTTCCGTCTCTGGGAAAGCACAGATCCCCAGTGCTGTTGTGCCTGTAGGTAGGGTGCCAAGGGACGTTGAAGAGCAGCAAGAGCTTTCAGGGCTGGGCCCTTCCTCGTGGGAGAAGGATCCGACCGGTCGCCTTTTCAGAAAGAGGCTCTGCCGAGACTGAGCGCCGTGAGATGTTCCGTGTCTGGGAAAGCACAGATCCCCAGTGCTGTTGTGCCTGTAGGTAGGGTGCCAAGGGACGGTGAAGAGCAGCAAGAGCTTTCAGGGCTGGGCCCTTCCTCGTGGGAGAAGGATCCGACCGTTCGCCTTTTCAGAAAGAGGCTTGCCGAGGCGGAGCGCCATGAGATGTTCCGTGTCTGGGAAAGCACAGATCCCCAGTGCTGTTGTGCCTGTAGGTAGGGTGCCAAGGGACGGTGAAGAGCAGCAAGAGCTTTCAGGGCTGGGCCCTTCCTCGTGGGAGAAGGATCCGACCGTTCGCCTTTTCAGAAAGAGACTTGCCGAGGCGGAGCGCCGTGAGATGTTCCGTGTCTGGGAAAGCACAGATCCCCAGTGCTGTTGTGCCTGTAGGTAGGGTGCCAAGGGACGGTGAAGAGCAGCAAGAGCTTTCAGGGCTGGGCCCTTCCTCGTGGGAGAAGGATCCGACCGTTCGCCTTTTCAGAAAGAGGCTTGCCGAGGCGGAGCGCCGTGAGATGTTCCGTCTCTGGGAAAGCACAGATCCCCAGTGCTGTTGTGCCTGTAGGTAGGGTGCCAAGGGACGGTGAAGAGCAGCAAGAGCTTTCAGGGCTGGGCCCTTCCTCGTGGGAGAAGGATCCGACCGTTCGCCTTTTCAGAAAGAGGCTCTACCGAGGCTGAGCGCCGTGAGATGTTCCGTCTCTGGGAAAGCACAGATCCCCAGTGCTGTTGTGCCTGTAGGTAGGGTGCCAAGGGACGGTGAAGAGCAGCAAGAGCTTTCAGGGCTGGGCCCTTCCTCGTGGGAGAAGGATCCGACCGTTCGCCTTTTTCTGAAAGAGACTTGCCGAGGCTGAGCGCCGTGAGATGTTCCGTGTCTGGGAAAGCACAGATCCCCAGTGCTGTTGTGCCTGTAGGTAGGGTGCCAAGGGACGTTGAAGAGCAGCAAGAGCTTTCAGGGCTGGGCCCTTCCTCGTGGGAGAAGGATCCGACCGTTCGCCTTTTCAGAAAGAGGCTTGCCGAGGCGGAGCGCCGTGAGATGTTCCGTGTCTGGGAAAGCACAGATCCCCAGTGCTGTTGTGCCTGTAGGTAGGGTGCCAAGGGACGGTGAAGAGCAGCAAGAGCTTTCAGGGCTGGGCCCTTCCTCGTGGGAGAAGGATCCGACCGTTCGCCTTTTCAGAAAGAGACTTGCCGAGGCGGAGCGCCATGAGATGTTCCGTGTCTGGGAAAGCACAGATCCCCAGTGCTGTTGTGCCTGTAGGTAGGGTGCCAAGGGACGGTGAAGAGCAGCAAGAGCTTTCAGGGCTGGGCCCTTCCTCGTGGGAGAAGGATCCGACCGTTCGCCTTTTCAGAAAGAGTCTCTGCCGAGGCTGAGCGCCGTGAGATGTTCCGTCTCTGGGAAAGCACAGATCCCCAGTGCTGTTGTGCCTGTAGGTAGGGTGCCAAGGGACGGTGAAGAGCAGCAAGAGCTTTCAGGGCTGGGCCCTTCCTCGTGGGAGAAGGATCCGAACTTTCGCCTTTTTCTGAAAGAGACTTGCCGAGGCTGAGCGCCGTGAGATGTTCCGTCTCTGGGAAAGCACAGATCCCCAGTGCTGTTGTGCCTGTAGGTAGGGTGCCAAGGGACGGTGAAGAGCAGCAAGAGCTTTCAGGGCTGGGCCCTTCCTCGTGGGAGAAGGATCCGACCGTTCGCCTTTTCAGAAAGAGGCTCTGCCGAGGCTGAGCGCCGTGAGATGTTCCGTCTCTGGGAAAGCACAGATCCCCAGTGCTGTTGTGCCTGTAGGTAGGGTGCCAAGGGACGGTGAAGAGCAGCAAGAGCTTTCAGGGCTGGGCCCTTCCTCGTGGGAGAAGGATCCGAACGTTCGCCTTTTTCTGAAAGAGACTTGCCGAGGCTGAGCGCCGTGAGATGTTCCGTGTCTGGGAAAGCACAGATCCCCAGTGCTGTTGTGCCTGTAGGTAGGGTGCCAAGGGACGGTGAAGAGCAGCAAGAGCTTTCAGGGCTGGGCCCTTCCTCGTGGGAGAAGGATCCGACCGTTCGCCTTTTCAGAAAGAGACTTGCTGAGGCGGAGCGCCATGAGATGTTCCGTGTCTGGGAAAGCACAGATCCCCAGTGCTGTTGTGCCTGTAGGTAGGGTGCCAAGGGACGGTGAAGAGCAGCAAGAGCTTTCAGGGCTGGGCCCTTCCTCGTGGGAGAAGGATCCGACCGTTCGCCTTTTCAGAAAGAGGCTTGCCGAGGCGGAGCGCCGTGAGATGTTCTGTCTCTGGGAAAGCACAGATCCCCAGTGCTGTTGTGCCTGTACCTAGGGCGCCAAGGGACGGTGAAGAGCAGCAAGAGCTTTCAGGGCTGGGCCCTTCCTCGTGGGAGAAGGATCCGACCGTTCGCCTTTTCAGAAAGAGACTTGCCGAGGCGGAGCGCCATGAGATGTTCCGTGTCTGGGAAAGCACAGATCCCCAGTGCTGTTGTGCCTGTAGGTAGGGTGCCAAGGGACGGTGAAGAGCAGCAAGAGCTTTCAGGGCTGGGCCCTTCCTCGTGGGAGAAGGATCCGACCGTTCGCCTTTTCAGAAAGAGGCTCTGCCGAGGCTGAGCGCCGAGAGATGTTCCGTCTCTGGGAAAGCACAGATCCCCAGTGCTGTTGTGCCTGTAGGTAGGGTGCCAAGGGACGGTGAAGAGCAGCAAGAGCTTTCAGGGCTGGGCCCTTCCTCGTGGGAGAAGGATCCGACCGTTCGCCTTTTCAGAAAGAGGCTCTGCCGAGGCTGAGCGCCGTGAGATGTTCCGTCTCTGGGAAAGCACAGATCCCCAGTGCTGTTGTGCCTGTAGGTAGGGTGCCAAGGGACGGTGAAGAGCAGCAAGAGCTTTCAGGGCTGGGCCCTTCCTCGTGGGAGAAGGATCCGACCGTTCGCCTTTTCAGAAAGAGACTTGCCGAGGCGGAGCGCCATGAGATGTTCCGTGTCTGGGAAAGCACAGATCCCCAGTGCTGTTGTGCCTGTAGGTAGGGTGCCAAGGGACGGTGAAGAGCAGCAAGAGCTTTCAGGGCTGGGCCCTTCCTCGTGGGAGAAGGATCCGACCGTTCGCCTTTTCAGAAAGAGGCTTGCCGAGGCTGAGCGCCGTGAGATGTTCTGTCTCTGGGAAAGCACAGATCCCCAGTGCTGTTGTGCCTGTAGGTAGGGCGCCAAGGGACGGTGAAGAGCAGCAAGAGCTTTCAGGGCTGGGCCCTTCCTCGTGGGAGAAGGATCCGACCGTTCGCCTTTTCAGAAAGAGGCTCTGCCGAGGCTGAGCGCCGTGAGATGTTCCGTCTCTGGGAAAGCACAGATCCCCAGTGCTGTTGTGCCTGTAGGTAGGGTGCCAAGGGACGGTGAAGAGCAGCAAGAGCTTTCAGAGCTGGGCCCTTCCTCGTGGGAGAAGGATCCGACCGTTCGCCTTTTCAGAAAGAGGCTCTGCCGAGGCTGAGCGCCGTGAGATGTTCCGTGTCTGGGAAAGCACAGATCCCCAGTGCTGTTGTGCCTGTAGGTAGGGTGCCAAGGGACGGTGAAGAGCAGCAAGAGCTTTCAGGGCTGGGCCCTTCCTCGTGGGAGAAGGATCCGACCGTTCGCCTTTTCAGAAAGAGGCTCTACCGAGGCTGAGCGCCGTGAGATGTTCCGTGTCTGGGAAAGCACAGATCCCCAGTGCTGTTGTGCCTGTAGGTAGGGTGCCAAGGGACGGTGAAGAGCAGCAAGAGCTTTCAGGGCTGGGCCCTTCCTCGTGGGAGAAGGATCCGACCGTTCGCCTTTTTCTGAAAGAGACTTGCCGAGGCTGAGCGCCGTGAGATGTTCCGTGTCTGGGAAAGCACAGATCCCCAGTGCTGTTGTGCCTGTAGGTAGGGTGCCAAGGGACGTTGAAGAGCAGCAAGAGCTTTCAGGGCTGGGCCCTTCCTCGTGGGAGAAGGATCCGACCGTTCGCCTTTTCAGAAAGAGGCTCTGCCGAGGCTGAGCGCCGTGAGATGTTCCGTGTCTGGGAAAGCACAGATCCCCAGTGCTGTTGTGCCTGTAGGTAGGGTGCCAAGGGACGGTGAAGAGCAGCAAGAGCTTTCAGGGCTGGGCCCTTCCTCGTGGGAGAAGGATCCGACCGTTCGCCTTTTCAGAAAGAGACTTGCCGAGGCTGAGCGCCATGAGATGTTCCGTGTCTGGGAAAGCACAGATCCCCAGTGCTGTTGTGCCTGTAGGTAGGGTGCCAAGGGACGTTGAAGAGCAGCAAGAGCTTTCAGGGCTGGGCCCTTCCTCGTGGGAGAAGGATCCGACCGTTCGCCTTTTCAGAAAGAGGCTTGCCGAGGCGGAGCGCCGTGAGATGTTCTGTCTCTGGGAAAGCACAGATCCCCAGTGCTGTTGTGCCTGTACGTAGGGCGCCAAGGGACGGTGAAGAGCAGCAAGAGCTTTCAGGGCTGGGCCCTTCCTCGTGGGAGAAGGATCCGACCGTTCGCCTTTTCAGAAAGAGGCTCTGCCGAGGCTGAGCGCCGTGAGATGTTCCGTCTCTGGGAAAGCACAGATCCCCAGTGCTGTTGTGCCTGTAGGTAGGGTGCCAAGGGACGGTGAAGAGCAGCAAGAGCTTTCAGGGCTGGGCCCTTCCTCGTGGGAGAAGGATCCGACCGTTCGCCTTTTTCTGAAAGAGACTTGCTGAGGCTGAGCGCCGTGAGATGTTCCGTGTCTGGGAAAGCACAGATCCCCAGTGCTGTTGTGCCTGTAGGTAGGGTGCCAAGGGACGTTGAAGAGCAGCAAGAGCTTTCAGGGCTGGGCCCTTCCTCGTGGGAGAAGGATCCGACCGTTCGCCTTTTCAGAAAGAGGCTCTGCCGAGGCTGAGCGCCGTGAGATGTTCCGTCTCTGGGAAAGCACAGATCCCCAGTGCTGTTGTGCCTGTAGGTAGGGTGCCAAGGGACGGTGAAGAGCAGCAAGAGCTTTCAGGGCTGGGCCCTTACTCGTGGGAGAAGGATCCGACCGTTCGCCTTTTCAGAAAGAGGCTCTGCCGAGGCTGAGCGCCGTGAGATGTTCCGTCTCTGGGAAAGCACAGATCCCCAGTGCTGTTGTGCCTGTAGGTAGGGTGCCAAGGGACGGTGAAGAGCAGCAAGAGCTTTCAGGGCTGGGCCCTTCCTCGTGGGAGAAGGATCCGACCGTTCGCCTTTTCAGAAAGAGGCTCTGCCGAGACTGAGCGCCGTGAGATGTTCCGTGTCTGGGAAAGCACAGATCCCCAGTGCTGTTGTGCCTGTAGGTAGGGTGCCAAGGGACGGTGAAGAGCAGCAAGAGCTTTCAGGGCTGGGCCCTTCCTCGTGGGAGAAGGATCCGACCGTTCGCCTTTTCAGAAAGAGGCTTGCCGAGGCGGAGCGCCATGAGATGTTCCGTGTCTGGGAAAGCACAGATCCCCAGTGCTGTTGTGCCTGTAGGTAGGGTGCCAAGGGACGGTGAAGAGCAGCAAGAGCTTTCAGGGCTGGGCCCTTCCTCGTGGGAGAAGGATCCGACCGTTCGCCTTTTCAGAAAGAGGCTTGCCGAGGCGGAGCGCCGTGAGATGTTCCGTCTCTGGGAAAGCACAGATCCCCAGTGCTGTTGTGCCTGTAGGTAGGGTGCCAAGGGACGGTGAAGAGCAGCAAGAGCTTTCAGGGCTGGGCCCTTCCTCGTGGGAGAAGGATCCGACCGTTCGCCTTTTCAGAAAGAGGCTCTACCGAGGCTGAGCGCCGTGAGATGTTCCGTGTCTGGGAAAGCACAGATCCCCAGTGCTGTTGTGCCTGTAGGTAGGGTGCCAAGGGACGGTGAAGAGCAGCAAGAGCTTTCAGGGCTGGGCCCTTCCTCGTGGGAGAAGGATCCGACCGTTCGCCTTTTTCTGAAAGAGACTTGCCGAGGCTGAGCGCCGTGAGATGTTCCGTGTCTGGGAAAGCACAGATCCCCAGTGCTGTTGTGCCTGTAGGTAGGGTGCCAAGGGACGGTGAAGAGCAGCAAGAGCTTTCAGGGCTGGGCCCTTCCTCGTGGGAGAAGGATCCGACAGTTCGCCTTTTCAGAAAGAGGCTCTGCCGAGGCTGAGCGCCGTGAGATGTTCCGTCTCTGGGAAAGCACAGATCCCCAGTGCTGTTGTGCCTGTAGGTAGGGTGCCAAGGGACGGTGAAGAGCAGCAAGAGCTTTCAGGGCTGGGCCCTTCCTCGTGGGAGAAGGATCCGACCGTTCGCCTTTTCAGAAAGAGACTTGCCGAGGCGGAGCGCCATGAGATGTTCCGTGTCTGGGAAAGCACAGATCCCCAGTGCTGTTGTGCCTGTAGGTAGGGTGCCAAGGGACGGTGAAGAGCAGCAAGAGCTTTCAGGGCTGGGCCCTTCCTCGTGGGAGAAGGATCCGACCGTTCGCCTTTTCAGAAAGAGGCTCTGCCGAGGCTGAGCGCCGTGAGATGTTCCGTCTCTGGGAAAGCACAGATCCCCAGTGCTGTTGTGCCTGTAGGTAGGGTGCCAAGGGACGGTAAAGAGCAGCAAGAGCTTTCAGGGCTGGGCCCTTCCTCGTGGGAGAAGGATCCGACCGTTCGCCTTTTCAGAAAGAGACTTGCCGAGGCTGAGCGCCGTGAGATGTTCCGTGTCTGGGAAAGCACAGATCCCCAGTGCTGTTGTGCCTGTAGGTAGGGTGCCAAGGGACGGTGAAGAGCAGCAAGAGCTTTCAGGGCTGGGCCCTTCCTCGTGGGAGAAGGATCCGACCGTTCGCCTTTTCAGAAAGAGGCTCTGCCGAGGCTGAGCGCCGTGAGATGTTCCGTCTCTGGGAAAGCACAGATCCCCAGTGCTGTTGTGCCTGTAGGTAGGGTGCCAAGGGACGGTGAAGAGCAGCAAGAGCTTTCAGGGCTGGGCCCTTCCTCGTGGGAGAAGGATCCGACCGTTCGCCTTTTCAGAAAGAGACTTGCCGAGGCGGAGCACCATGAGATGTTCCGTGTCTGGGAAAGCACAGATCCCCAGTGCTGTTGTGCCTGTAGGTAGGGTGCCAAGGGACGGTGAAGAGCAGCAAGAGCTTTCAGGGCTGGGCCCTTCCTCGTGGGAGAAGGATCCGACCGTTCGCCTTTTTCTGAAAGAGACTTGCTGAGGCTGAGCGCCGTGAGATGTTCCGTGTCTGGGAAAGCACAGATCCCCAGTGCTGTTGTGCCTGTAGGTAGGGTGCCAAGGGACGTTGAAGAGCAGCAAGAGCTTTCAGGGCTGGGCCCTTCCTCGTGGGAGAAGGATCCGACCGTTCGCCTTTTCAGAAAGAGGCTCTGCCGAGGCTGAGCGCCGTGAGATGTTCCGTCTCTGGGAAAGCACAGATCCCCAGTGCTGTTGTGCCTGTAGGTAGGGTGCCAAGGGACGGTGAAGAGCAGCAAGAGCTTTCAGGGCTGGGCCCTTACTCGTGGGAGAAGGATCCGACCGTTCGCCTTTTCAGAAAGAGGCTCTGCCGAGGCTGAGCGCCGTGAGATGTTCCGTCTCTGGGAAAGCACAGATCCCCAGTGCTGTTGTGCCTGTAGGTAGGGTGCCAAGGGACGGTGAAGAGCAGCAAGAGCTTTCAGGGCTGGGCCCTTCCTCGTGGGAGAAGGATCCGACCGGTCGCCTTTTCAGAAAGAGGCTCTGCCGAGACTGAGCGCCGTGAGATGTTCCGTGTCTGGGAAAGCACAGATCCCCAGTGCTGTTGTGCCTGTAGGTAGGGTGCCAAGGGACGGTGAAGAGCAGCAAGAGCTTTCAGGGCTGGGCCCTTCCTCGTGGGAGAAGGATCCGACCGTTCGCCTTTTCAGAAAGAGGCTTGCCGAGGCGGAGCGCCATGAGATGTTCCGTGTCTGGGAAAGCACAGATCCCCAGTGCTGTTGTGCCTGTAGGTAGGGTGCCAAGGGACGGTGAAGAGCAGCAAGAGCTTTCAGGGCTGGGCCCTTCCTCGTGGGAGAAGGATCCGACCGTTCGCCTTTTCAGAAAGAGGCTTGCCGAGGCGGAGCGCCGTGAGATGTTCCGTGTCTGGGAAAGCACAGATCCCCAGTGCTGTTGTGCCTGTAGGTAGGGTGCCAAGGGACGGTGAAGAGCAGCAAGAGCTTTCAGGGCTGGGCCCTTCCTCGTGGGAGAAGGATCCGACCGTTCGCCTTTTCAGAAAGAGACTTGCCGAGGCGGAGCGCCATGAGATGTTCCGTGTCTGGGAAAGCACAGATCCCCAGTGCTGTTGTGCCTGTAGGTAGGGTGCCAAGGGACGGTGAAGAGCAGCAAGAGCTTTCAGGGCTGGGCCCTTCCTCGTGGGAGAAGGATCCGACCGTTCGCCTTTTCAGAAAGAGGCTTGCCGAGGCGGAGCGCCGTGAGATGTTCCGTCTCTGGGAAAGCACAGATCCCCAGTGCTGTTGTGCCTGTAGGTAGGGTGCCAAGGGACGGTGAAGAGCAGCAAGAGCTTTCAGGGCTGGGCCCTTCCTCGTGGGAGAAGGATCCGACCGTTCGCCTTTTCAGAAAGAGGCTCTACCGAGGCTGAGCGCCGTGAGATGTTCCGTGTCTGGGAAAGCACAGATCCCCAGTGCTGTTGTGCCTGTAGGTAGGGTGCCAAGGGACGGTGAAGAGCAGCAAGAGCTTTCAGGGCTGGGCCCTTCCTCGTGGGAGAAGGATCCGACCGTTCGCCTTTTTCTGAAAGAGACTTGCCGAGGATGAGCGCCGTGAGATGTTCCGTGTCTGGGAAAGCACAGATCCCCAGTGCTGTTGTGCCTGTAGGTAGGGTGCCAAGGGACGGTGAAGAGCAGCAAGAGCTTTCAGGGCTGGGCCCTTCCTCGTGGGAGAAGGATCCGACCGTTCGCCTTTTCAGAAAGAGGCTTGCCGAGGCGGAGCGCCGTGAGATGTTCCGTGTCTGGGAAAGCACAGATCCCCAGTGCTGTTGTGCCTGTAGGTAGGGTGCCAAGGGACGGTGAAGAGCAGCAAGAGCTTTCAGGGCTGGGCCCTTCCTCGTGGGAGAAGGATCCGACCGTTCGCCTTTTCAGAAAGAGGCTTGCCGAGGCGGAGCGCCATGAGATGTTCCGTGTCTGGGAAAGCACAGATCCCCAGTGCTGTTGTGCCTGTAGGTAGGGTGCCAAGGGACGGTGAAGAGCAGCAAGAGCTTTCAGGGCTGGGCCCTTCCTCGTGGGAGAAGGATCCGACCGTTCGCCTTTTCAGAAAGAGGCTTGCCGAGGCGGAGCGCCATGAGATGTTCCGTGTCTGGGAAAGCACAGATCCCCAGTGCTGTTGTGCCTGTAGGTAGGGTGCCAAGGGACGGTGAAGAGCAGCAAGAGCTTTCAGGGCTGGGCCCTTCCTCGTGGGAGAAGGATCCGACCGTTCGCCTTTTCAGAAAGAGGCTTGCCGAGGCGGAGCGCCGTGAGATGTTCCGTCTCTGGGAAAGCACAGATCCCCAGTGCTGTTGTGCCTGTAGGTAGGGTGCCAAGGGACGGTGAAGAGCAGCAAGAGCTTTCAGGGCTGGGCCCTTCCTCGTGGGAGAAGGATCCGACCGGTCGCCTTTTCAGAAAGAGGCTCTGCCGAGACTGAGCGCCGTGAGATGTTCCGTGTCTGGGAAAGCACAGATCCCCAGTGCTGTTGTGCCTGTAGGTAGGGTGCCAAGGGACGGTGAAGAGCAGCAAGAGCTTTCAGGGCTGGGCCCTTCCTCGTGGGAGAAGGATCCGACCGTTCGCCTTTTCAGAAAGAGGCTTGCCGAGGCGGAGCGCCATGAGATGTTCCGTGTCTGGGAAAGCACAGATCCCCAGTGCTGTTGTGCCTGTAGGTAGGGTGCCAAGGGACGGTGAAGAGCAGCAAGAGCTTTCAGGGCTGGGCCCTTCCTCGTGGGAGAAGGATCCGACCGTTCGCCTTTTCAGAAAGAGGCTTGCCGAGGCGGAGCGCCGTGAGATGTTCCGTGTCTGGGAAAGCACAGATCCCCAGTGCTGTTGTGCCTGTAGGTAGGGTGCCAAGGGACGGTGAAGAGCAGCAAGAGCTTTCAGGGCTGGGCCCTTACTCGTGGGAGAAGGATCCGACCGTTCGCCTTTTCAGAAAGAGACTTGCCGAGGCGGAGCGCCATGAGATGTTCCGTGTCTGGGAAAGCACAGATCCCCAGTGCTGTTGTGCCTGTAGGTAGGGTGCCAAGGGACGGTGAAGAGCAGCAAGAGCTTTCAGGGCTGGGCCCTTCCTCGTGGGAGAAGGATCCGACCGTTCGCCTTTTCAGAAAGAGGCTTGCCGAGGCGGAGCGCCGTGAGATGTTCCGTCTCTGGGAAAGCACAGATCCCCAGTGCTGTTGTGCCTGTAGGTAGGGTGCCAAGGGACGGTGAAGAGCAGCAAGAGCTTTCAGGGCTGGGCCCTTCCTCGTGGGAGAAGGATCCGACCGTTCGCCTTTTCAGAAAGAGGCTCTACCGAGGCTGAGCGCCGTGACATGTTCCGTGTCTGGGAAAGCACAGATCCCCAGTGCTGTTGTGCCTGTAGGTAGGGTGCCAAGGGACGGTGAAGAGCAGCAAGAGCTTTCAGGGCTGGGCCCTTCCTCGTGGGAGAAGGATCCGACCGTTCGCCTTTTTCTGAAAGAGACTTGCCGAGGCTGAGCGCCGTGAGATGTTCCGTGTCTGGGAAAGCACAGATCCCCAGTGCTGTTGTGCCTGTAGGTAGGGTGCCAAGGGACGGTGAAGAGCAGCAAGAGCTTTCAGGGCTGGCCCCTTCCTCGTGGTAGAAGGATCCGACCGTTCGCCTTTTCAGAAAGAGACTTGCCGAGGCTGAGCGCCGTGAGATGTTCCGTGTCTGGGAAAGCACAGATCCCCAGTGCTGTTGTGCCTGTAGGTAGGGTGCCAAGGGACGGTGAAGAGCAGCAAGAGCTTTCAGGGCTGGGCCCTTCCTCGTGGGAGAAGGATCCGACCGTTCGCCTTTTCAGAAAGAGGCTCTGCCGAGGCTGAGCGCCGTGAGATGTTCCGTCTCTGGGAAAGCACAGATCCCCAGTGCTGTTGTGCCTGTAGGTAGGGTGCCAAGGGACGGTGAAGAGCAGCAAGAGCTTTCAGGGCTGGGCCCTTCCTCGTGGGAGAAGGATCCGACCGTTCGCCTTTTCAGAAAGAGACTTGCCGAGGCGGAGCACCATGAGATGTTCCGTGTCTGGGAAAGCACAGATCCCCAGTGCTGTTGTGCCTGTAGGTAGGGTGCCAAGGGACGGTGAAGAGCAGCAAGAGCTTTCAGGGCTGGGCCCTTCCTCGTGGGAGAAGGATCCGACCGTTCGCCTTTTTCTGAAAGAGACTTGCTGAGGCTGAGCGCCGTGAGATGTTCCGTGTCTGGGAAAGCACAGATCCCCAGTGCTGTTGTGCCTGTAGGTAGGGTGCCAAGGGACGTTGAAGAGCAGCAAGAGCTTTCAGGGCTGGGCCCTTCCTCGTGGGAGAAGGATCCGACCGTTCGCCTTTTCAGAAAGAGGCTCTGCCGAGGCTGAGCGCCGTGAGATGTTCCGTCTCTGGGAAAGCACAGATCCCCAGTGCTGTTGTGCCTGTAGGTAGGGTGCCAAGGGACGGTGAAGAGCAGCAAGAGCTTTCAGGGCTGGGCCCTTACTCGTGGGAGAAGGATCCGACCGTTCGCCTTTTCAGAAAGAGGCTCTGCCGAGGCTGAGCGCCGTGAGATGTTCCGTCTCTGGGAAAGCACAGATCCCCAGTGCTGTTGTGCCTGTAGGTAGGGTGCCAAGGGACGGTGAAGAGCAGCAAGAGCTTTCAGGGCTGGGCCCTTCCTCGTGGGAGAAGGATCCGACCGGTCGCCTTTTCAGAAAGAGGCTCTGCCGAGACTGAGCGCCGTGAGATGTTCCGTGTCTGGGAAAGCACAGATCCCCAGTGCTGTTGTGCCTGTAGGTAGGGTGCCAAGGGACGGTGAAGAGCAGCAAGAGCTTTCAGGGCTGGGCCCTTCCTCGTGGGAGAAGGATCCGACCGTTCGCCTTTTCAGAAAGAGGCTTGCCGAGGCGGAGCGCCATGAGATGTTCCGTGTCTGGGAAAGCACAGATCCCCAGTGCTGTTGTGCCTGTAGGTAGGGTGCCAAGGGACGGTGAAGAGCAGCAAGAGCTTTCAGGGCTGGGCCCTTCCTCGTGGGAGAAGGATCCGACCGTTCGCCTTTTCAGAAAGAGGCTTGCCGAGGCGGAGCGCCGTGAGATGTTCCGTGTCTGGGAAAGCACAGATCCCCAGTGCTGTTGTGCCTGTAGGTAGGGTGCCAAGGGACGTTGAAGAGCAGCAAGAGCTTTCAGGGCTGGGCCCTTACTCGTGGGAGAAGGATCCGACCGTTCGCCTTTTCAGAAAGAGACTTGCCGAGGCGGAGCGCCATGAGATGTTCCGTGTCTGGGAAAGCACAGATCCCCAGTGCTGTTGTGCCTGTAGGTAGGGTGCCAAGGGACGGTGAAGAGCAGCAAGAGCTTTCAGGGCTGGGCCCTTCCTCGTGGGAGAAGGATCCGACCGTTCGCCTTTTCAGAAAGAGGCTTGCCGAGGCGGAGCGCCGTGAGATGTTCCGTCTCTGGGAAAGCACAGATCCCCAGTGCTGTTGTGCCTGTAGGTAGGGTGCCAAGGGACGGTGAAGAGCAGCAAGAGCTTTCAGGGCTGGGCCCTTCCTCGTGGGAGAAGGATCCGACCGTTCGCCTTTTCAGAAAGAGGCTCTACCGAGGCTGAGCGCCGTGAGATGTTCCGTGTCTGGGAAAGCACAGATCCCCAGTGCTGTTGTGCCTGTAGGTAGGGTGCCAAGGGACGGTGAAGAGCAGCAAGAGCTTTCAGGGCTGGGCCCTTCCTCGTGGGAGAAGGATCCGACCGTTCGCCTTTTTCTGAAAGAGACTTGCCGAGGCGGAGCGCCGTGAGATGTTCCGTGTCTGGGAAAGCACAGATCCCCAGTGCTGTTGTGCCTGTAGGTAGGGTGCCAAGGGACGGTGAAGAGCAGCAAGAGCTTTCAGGGCTGGGCCCTTCCTCGTGGGAGAAGGATCCGACCGTTCGCCTTTTCAGAAAGAGGCTCTGCCGAGGCTGAGCGCCGTGAGATGTTCCGTCTCTGGGAAAGCACAGATCCCCAGTGCTGTTGTGCCTGTAGGTAGGGTGCCAAGGGACGGTGAAGAGCAGCAAGAGCTTTCAGGGCTGGGCCCTTCCTCGTGGGAGAAGGATCCGACCGTTCGCCTTTTCAGAAAGAGACTTGCCGAGGCGGAGCGCCATGAGATGTTCCGTGTCTGGGAAAGCACAGATCCCCAGTGCTGTTGTGCCTGTAGGTAGGGTGCCAAGGGACGGTGAAGAGCAGCAAGAGCTTTCAGGGCTGGGCCCTTCCTCGTGGGAGAAGGATCCGACCGTTCGCCTTTTCAGAAAGAGGCTTGCCGAGGCTGAGCGCCGTGAGATGTTCTGTCTCTGGGAAAGCACAGATCCCCAGTGCTGTTGTGCCTGTACGTAGGGCGCCAAGGGACGGTGAAGAGCAGCAAGAGCTTTCAGGGCTGGGCCCTTCCTCGTGGGAGAAGGATCCGACCGTTCGCCTTTTCAGAAAGAGGCTCTGCCGAGGCTGAGCGCCGTGAGATGTTCCGTCTCTGGGAAAGCACAGATCCCCAGTGCTGTTGTGCCTGTAGGTAGGGTGCCAAGGGACGGTGAAGAGCAGCAAGAGCTTTCAGGGCTGGGCCCTTCCTCGTGGGAGAAGGATCCGACCGTTCGCCTTTTCAGAAAGAGGCTCTGCAGAGGCTGAGCGCCGTGAGATGTTCCGTGTCTGGGAAAGCACAGATCCCCAGTGCTGTTGTGCCTGTAGGTAGGGTGCCAAGGGACGGTGAAGAGCAGCAAGAGCTTTCAGGGCTGGGCCCTTCCTCGTGGGAGAAGGATCCGACCGTTCGCCTTTTTCTGAAAGAGATTTGCCGAGGCTGAGAGCCGTGAGATGTTCCGTGTCTGGGAAAGCACAGATCCCCAGTGCTGTTGTGCCTGTAGGTAGGGTGCCAAGGGACGTTGAAGAGCAGCAAGAGCTTTCAGGGCTGGGCCCTTCCTCGTGGGAGAAAGATCCGACCGTTCGCCTTTTCAGAAAGAGGCTCTGCCGAGGCTGAGCGCCGAGAGATGTTCCGTGTCTGGGAAAGCACAGATCCCCAGTGCTGTTGTGCCTGTAGGTAGGGTGCCAAGGGACGGTGAAGAGCAGCAAGAGCTTTCAGGGCTGGGCCCTTCCTCGTGGGAGAAGGATCCGACCGTTCGCCTTTTCAGAAAGAGGCTCTACCGAGGCTGAGCGCCGTGAGATGTTCCGTCTCTGGGAAAGCACAGATCCCCAGTGCTGTTGTGCCTGTAGGTAGGGTGCCAAGGGACGGTGAAGAGCAGCAAGAGCTTTCAGGGCTGGGCCCTTCCTCGTGGGAGAAGGATCCGACCGTTCGCCTTTTTCTGAAAGAGACTTGCCGAGGCTGAGCGCCGTGAGATGTTCCGTGTCTGGGAAAGCACAGATCCCCAGTGCTGTTGTGCCTGTAGGTAGGGTGCCAAGGGACGGTGAAGAGCAGCAAGAGCTTTCAGGGCTGGGCCCTTCCTCGTGGGAGAAGGATCCGACCGTTCGCCTTTTCAGAAAGAGACTTGCCAAGGCGGAGCGCCATGAGATGTTCCGTGTCTGGGAAAGCACAGATCCCCAGTGCTGTTGTGCCTGTAGGTAGGGTGCCAAGGGACGGTGAAGAGCAGCAAGAGCTTTCAGGGCTGGGCCCTTCCTCGTGGGAGAAGGATCCGACCGTTCGCCTTTTCAGAAAGAGGCTTGCCGAGGCGGAGCGCCGTGAGATGTTCCGTCTCTGGGAAAGCACAGATCCCCAGTGCTGTTGTGCCTGTAGGTAGGGTGCCAAGGGACGGTGAAGAGCAGCAAGAGCTTTCAGGGCTGGGCCCTTCCTCGTGGGAGAAGGATCCGACCGTTCGCCTTTTCAGAAAGAGGCTCTGCCGAGGCTGAGCGCCGTGAGATGTTCCGTGTCTGGGAAAGCACAGATCCCCAGTGCTGTTGTGCCTGTAGGTAGGGTGCCAAGGGACGGTGAAGAGCAGCAAGAGCTTTCAGGGCTGGGCCCTTCCTCGTGGGAGAAGGATCCGACCGTTCGCCTTTTCAGAAAGAGGCTCTGCCGAGGCTGAGCGCCGTGAGATGTTCCGTCTCTGGGAAAGCACAGATCCCCAGTGCTGTTGTGCCTGTAGGTAGGGTGCCAAGGGACGGTGAAGAGCAGCAAGAGCTTTCAGGGCTGGGCCCTTCCTCGTGGGAGAAGGATCCGACCGTTCGCCTTTTCAGAAAGAGGCTCTGCCGAGGCTGAGCGCCGTGAGATGTTCCGTCTCTGGGAAAGCACAGATCCCCAGTGCTGTTGTGCCTGTAGGTAGGGTGCCAAGGGACGGTGAAGAGCAGCAAGAGCTTTCAGGGCTGGGCCCTTCCTCGTGGGAGAAGGATCCGACCGTTCGCCTTTTCAGAAAGAGGCTCTGCCGAGACTGAGCGCCGTGAGATGTTCCGTGTCTGGGAAAGCACAGATCCCCAGTGCTGTTGTGCCTGTAGGTAGGGTGCCAAGGGACGGTGAAGAGCAGCAAGAGCTTTCAGGGCTGGGCCCTTCCTCGTGGGAGAAGGATCCGACCGTTCGCCTTTTCAGAAAGAGACTTGCCGAGGCTGAGCGCCATGAGATGTTCCGTGTCTGGGAAAGCACAGATCCCCAGTGCTGTTGTGCCTGTAGGTAGGGTGCCAAGGGACGGTGAAGAGCAGCAAGAGCTTTCAGGGCTGGGCCCTTCCTCGTGGGAGAAGGATCCGACCGTTCGCCTTTTCAGAAAGAGGCTTGCCGAGGCGGAGAGCCGTGAGATGTTCCGTCTCTGGGAAAGCACAGATCCCCAGTGCTGTTGTGCCTGTAGGTAGGGTGCCAAGGGACGGTGAAGAGCAGCAAGAGCTTTCAGGGCTGGGCCCTTCCTCGTGGGAGAAGGATCCGACCGTTCGCCTTTTCAGAAAGAGGCTCTGCCGAGGCTGAGCGCCGTGAGATGTTCCGTCTCTGGGAAAGCACAGATCCCCAGTGCTGTTGTGCCTGTAGGTAGGGTGCCAAGGGACGGTGAAGAGCAGCAAGAGCTTTCAGGGCTGGGCCCTTCCTCGTGGGAGAAGGATCCGACCGTTCGCCTTTTCAGAAAGAGGCTCTGCCGAGGCTGAGCGCCGTGAGATGTTCCGTGTCTGGGAAAGCACAGATCCCCAGTGCTGTTGTGCCTGTAGGTAGGGTGCCAAGGGACGGTGAAGAGCAGCAAGAGCTTTCAGGGCTGGGCCCTTCCTCGTGGGAGAAGGATCCGACCGTTCGCCTTTTCAGAAAGAGGCTCTGCCGAGGCTGAGCGCCGTGAGATGTTCCGTCTCTGGGAAAGCACAGATCCCCAGTGCTGTTGTGCCTGTAGGTAGGGTGCCAAGGGACGGTGAAGAGCAGCAAGAGCTTTCAGGGCTGGGCCCTTCCTCGTGGGAGAAGGATCCGACCGTTCGCCTTTTCAGAAAGAGGCTTGCCGAGGCGGAGCGCCGTGAGATGTTCTGTCTCTGGGAAAGCACAGATCCCCAGTGCTGTTGTGCCTGTACGTAGGGCGCCAAGGGACGGTGAAGAGCAGCAAGAGCTTTCAGGGCTGGGCCCTTCCTCATGGGAGAAGGATCCGACCGTTCGCCTTTTCAGAAAGAGGCTCTGCCGAGGCTGAGCGCCGTGAGATGTTCCGTCTCTGGGAAAGCACAGATCCCCAGTGCTGTTGTGCCTGTAGGTAGGGTGCCAAGGGACGGTGAAGAGCAGCAAGAGCTTTCAGGGCTGGGCCCTTCCTCGTGGGAGAAGGATCCGACCGTTCGCCTTTTCAGAAAGAGGCTCTGCCGAGACTGAGCGCCGTGAGATGTTCCGTGTCTGGGAAAGCACAGATCCCCAGTGCTGTTGTGCCTGTAGGTAGGGTGCCAAGGGACGGTGAAGAGCAGCAAGAGCTTTCAGGGCTGGGCCCTTACTCGTGGGAGAAGGATCCGACCGTTCGCCTTTTCAGAAAGAGACTTGCCGAGGCGGAGCGCCATGAGATGTTCCGTGTCTGGGAAAGCACAGATCCCCAGTGCTGTTGTGCCTGTAGGTAGGGTGCCAAGGGACGGTGAAGAGCAGCAAGAGCTTTCAGGGCTGGGCCCTTCCTCGTGGGAGAAGGATCCGACCGTTCGCCTTTTCAGAAAGAGGCTTGCCGAGGCGGAGAGCCGTGAGATGTTCCGTCTCTGGGAAAGCACAGATCCCCAGTGCTGTTGTGCCTGTAGGTAGGGTGCCAAGGGACGGTGAAGAGCAGCAAGAGCTTTCAGGGCTGGGCCCTTCCTCGTGGGAGAAGGATCCGACCGTTCGCCTTTTCAGAAAGAGGCTCTGCCGAGGCTGAGCGCCGTGAGATGTTCCGTCTCTGGGAAAGCACAGATCCCCAGTGCTGTTGTGCCTGTAGGTAGGGTGCCAAGGGACGGTGAAGAGCAGCAAGAGCTTTCAGGGCTGGGCCCTTCCTCGTGGGAGAAGGATCCGACCGTTCGCCTTTTCAGAAAGAGGCTCTGCCGAGACTGAGCGCCGTGAGATGTTCCGTGTCTGGGAAAGCACAGATCCCCAGTGCTGTTGTGCCTGTAGGTAGGGTGCCAAGGGACGGTGAAGAGCAGCAAGAGCTTTCAGGGCTGGGCCCTTCCTCGTGGGAGAAGGATCCGACCGTTCGCCTTTTCAGAAAGAGACTTGCCGAGGCGGAGCGCCATGAGATGTTCCGTGTCTGGGAAAGCACAGATCCCCAGTGCTGTTGTGCCTGTAGGTAGGGTGCCAAGGGACGGTGAAGAGCAGCAAGAGCTTTCAGGGCTGGGCCCTTCCTCGTGGGAGAAGGATCCGACCGTTCGCCTTTTCAGAAAGAGGCTTGCCGAGGCGGAGAGCCGTGAGATGTTCCGTCTCTGGGAAAGCACAGATCCCCAGTGCTGTTGTGCCTGTAGGTAGGGTGCCAAGGGACGGTGAAGAGCAGCAAGAGCTTTCAGGGCTGGGCCCTTCCTCGTGGGAGAAGGATCCGACCGTTCGCCTTTTCAGAAAGAGGCTCTGCCGAGGCTGAGCGCCGTGAGATGTTCCGTCTCTGGGAAAGCACAGATCCCCAGTGCTGTTGTGCCTGTAGGTAGGGTGCCAAGGGACGGTGAAGAGCAGCAAGAGCTTTCAGGGCTGGGCCCTTCCTCGTGGGAGAAGGATCCGACCGTTCGCCTTTTCAGAAAGAGGCTCTGCCGAGGCTGAGCGCCGTGAGATGTTCCGTGTCTGGGAAAGCACAGATCCCCAGTGCTGTTGTGCCTGTAGGTAGGGTGCCAAGGGACGGTGAAGAGCAGCAAGAGCTTTCAGGGCTGGGCCCTTCCTCGTGGGAGAAGGATCCGACCGTTCGCCTTTTCAGAAAGAGGCTCTGCCGAGGCTGAGCGCCGTGAGATGTTCCGTCTCTGGGAAAGCACAGATCCCCAGTGCTGTTGTGCCTGTAGGTAGGGTGCCAAGGGACGGTGAAGAGCAGCAAGAGCTTTCAGGGCTGGGCCCTTCCTCGTGGGAGAAGGATCCGACCGTTCGCCTTTTCAGAAAGAGGCTCTGCCGAGGCTGAGCGCCGTGAGATGTTCCGTGTCTGGGAAAGCACAGATCCCCAGTGCTGTTGTGCCTGTAGGTAGGGTGCCAAGGGACGGTGAAGAGCAGCAAGAGCTTTCAGGGCTGGGCCCTTCCTCGTGGGAGAAGGATCCGACCGTTCGCCTTTTCAGAAAGAGGCTCTACCGAGGCTGAGCGCCGTGAGATGTTCCGTCTCTGGGAAAGCACAGATCCCCAGTGCTGTTGTGCCTGTAGGTAGGGTGCCAAGGGACGGTGAAGAGCAGCAAGAGCTTTCAGGGCTGGGCCCTTCCTCGTGGGAGAAGGATCCGACCGTTCGCCTTTTTCTGAAAGAGACTTGCCGAGGCGGAGCGCCGTGAGATGTTCTGTCTCTGGGAAAGCACAGATCCCCAGTGCTGTTGTGCCTGTACGTAGGGCGCCAAGGGACGGTGAAGAGCAGCAAGAGCTTTCAGGGCTGGGCCCTTCCTCGTGGGAGAAGGATCCGACCGTTCGCCTTTTCAGAAAGAGGCTCTGCCGAGGCTGAGCGCCGTGAGATGTTCCGTGTCTGGGAAAGCACAGATCCCCAGTGCTGTTGTGCCTGTAGGTAGGGTGCCAAGGGACGTTGAAGAGCAGCAAGAGCTTTCAGGGCTGGGCCCTTCCTCGTGGGAGAAGGATCCGACCGTTCGCCTTTTTCTGAAAGAGACTTGCCGAGGCTGAGCGCCGTGAGATGTTCCGTCTCTGGGAAAGCACAGATCCCCAGTGCTGTTGTGCCTGTAGGTAGGGTGCCAAGGGACGGTGAAGAGCAGCAAGAGCTTTCAGGGCTGGGCCGTTCCTCGTGGGAGAAGGATCCGACCGTTCGCCTTTTCAGAAAGAGGGTCAGCCGAGGCTGAGCACCGTGAGATGTTCCGTCTCTGGGAAAGCACAGATCCCCAGTGCTGTTGTGCCTGTAGGTAGGGTGCCAAGGGACGGTGAAGAGCAGCAAGAGCTTTCAGGGCTGGGCCCTTCCTCGTGGGAGAAGGATCCGACCGTTCGCCTTTTCAGAAAGAGGCTTGCCGAGGCTGAGCGCCGTGAGATGTTCCGTGTCTGGGAAAGCACAGATCCCCAGTGCTGTTGTGCCTGTAGGTAGGGTGCCAAGGGACGGTGAAGAGCAGCAAGAGCTTTCAGGGCTGGGCCCTTCCTCGTGGGAGAAGGATCCGACCGTTTGCCTTTTCAGAAAGAGGCTCTGCCGAGGCTGAGCGCCGTGAGATGTTCCGTCTCTGGGAAAGCACAGATCCCCAGTGCTGTTGTGCCTGTAGGTAGGGTGCCAAGGGACGGTGAAGAGCAGCAAGAGCTTTCAGGGCTGGGCCCTTCCTCGTGGGAGAAGGATCCGACCGTTCGCCTTTTCAGAAAGAGACTTGCCGAGGCGGAGCGCCATGAGATGTTCCGTGTCTGGGAAAGCACAGATCCCCAGTGCTGTTGTGCCTGTAGGTAGGGTGCCAAGGGACGGTGAAGAGCAGCAAGAGCTTTCAGGGCTGGGCCCTTCCTCGTGGGAGAAGGATCCGACCGTTCGCCTTTTCAGAAAGAGGCTTGCCGAGGCGGAGCGCCGTGAGATGTTCCGTGTCTGGGAAAGCACAGATCCCCAGTGCTGTTGTGCCTGTAGGTAGGGTGCCAAGGGACGGTGAAGAGCAGCAAGAGCTTTCAGGGCTGGGCCCTTCCTCGTGGGAGAAGGATCCGACCGTTCGCCTTTTCAGAAAGAGGCTCTGCCGAGACTGAGCGCCGTGAGATGTTCCGTGTCTGGGAAAGCACAGATCCCCAGTGCTGTTGTGCCTGTAGGTAGGGTGCCAAGGGACGGTGAAGAGCAGCAAGAGCTTTCAGGGCTGGGCCCTTCCTCGTGGGAGAAGGATCCGACCGTTCGCCTTTTCAGAAAGAGACTTGCCGAGGCGGAGCGCCATGAGATGTTCCGTGTCTGGGAAAGCACAGATCCCCAGTGCTGTTGTGCCTGTAGGTAGGGTGCCAAGGGACGGTGAAGAGCAGCAAGAGCTTTCAGGGCTGGGCCCTTCCTCGTGGGAGAAGGATCCGACCGTTCGCCTTTTCAGAAAGAGGCTTGCCGAGGCGGAGAGCCGTGAGATGTTCCGTCTCTGGGAAAGCACAGATCCCCAGTGCTGTTGTGCCTGTAGGTAGGGTGCCAAGGGACGGTGAAGAGCAGCAAGAGCTTTCAGGGCTGGGCCCTTCCTCGTGGGAGAAGGATCCGACCGTTCGCCTTTTCAGAAAGAGGCTCTGCCGAGGCTGAGCGCCGTGAGATGTTCCGTCTCTGGGAAAGCACAGATCCCCAGTGCTGTTGTGCCTGTAGGTAGGGTGCCAAGGGACGGTGAAGAGCAGCAAGAGCTTTCAGGGCTGGGCCCTTCCTCGTGGGAGAAGGATCCGACCGTTCGCCTTTTCAGAAAGAGGCTCTGCCGAGACTGAGCGCCGTGAGATGTTCCGTGTCTGGGAAAGCACAGATCCCCAGTGCTGTTGTGCCTGTAGGTAGGGTGCCAAGGGACGGTGAAGAGCAGCAAGAGCTTTCAGGGCTGGGCCCTTACTCGTGGGAGAAGGATCCGACCGTTCGCCTTTTCAGAAAGAGACTTGCCGAGGCGGAGCGCCATGAGATGTTCCGTGTCTGGGAAAGCACAGATCCCCAGTGCTGTTGTGCCTGTAGGTAGGGTGCCAAGGGACGGTGAAGAGCAGCAAGAGCTTTCAGGGCTGGGCCCTTCCTCGTGGGAGAAGGATCCGACCGTTCGCCTTTTCAGAAAGAGGCTTGCCGAGGCGGAGAGCCGTGAGATGTTCCGTCTCTGGGAAAGCACAGATCCCCAGTGCTGTTGTGCCTGTAGGTAGGGTGCCAAGGGACGGTGAAGAGCAGCAAGAGCTTTCAGGGCTGGGCCCTTCCTCGTGGGAGAAGGATCCGACCGTTCGCCTTTTCAGAAAGAGGCTCTGCCGAGGCTGAGCGCCGTGAGATGTTCCGTCTCTGGGAAAGCACAGATCCCCAGTGCTGTTGTGCCTGTAGGTAGGGTGCCAAGGGACGGTGAAGAGCAGCAAGAGCTTTCAGGGCTGGGCCCTTCCTCGTGGGAGAAGGATCCGACCGTTCGCCTTTTCAGAAAGAGGCTCTGCCGAGGCTGAGCGCCGTGAGATGTTCCGTGTCTGGGAAAGCACAGATCCCCAGTGCTGTTGTGCCTGTAGGTAGGGTGCCAAGGGACGGTGAAGAGCAGCAAGAGCTTTCAGGGCTGGGCCGTTCCTCGTGGGAGAAGGATCCGACCGTTCGCCTTTTCAGAAAGAGGGTCAGCCGAGGCTGAGCACCGTGAGATGTTCCGTCTCTGGGAAAGCACAGATCCCCAGTGCTGTTGTGCCTGTAGGTAGGGTGCCAAGGGACGGTGAAGAGCAGCAAGAGCTTTCAGGGCTGGGCCCTTCCTCGTGGGAGAAGGATCCGACCGTTCGCCTTTTCAGAAAGAGGCTCTGCCGAGGCTGAGCGCCGTGAGATGTTCCGTGTCTGGGAAAGCACAGATCCCCAGTGCTGTTGTGCCTGTAGGTAGGGTGCCAAGGGACGGTGAAGAGCAGCAAGAGCTTTCAGGGCTGGGCCCTTCCTCGTGGGAGAAGGATCCGACCGTTTGCCTTTTCAGAAAGAGGCTCTGCCGAGGCTGAGCGCCGTGAGATGTTCCGTCTCTGGGAAAGCACAGATCCCCAGTGCTGTTGTGCCTGTAGGTAGGGTGCCAAGGGACGGTGAAGAGCAGCAAGAGCTTTCAGGGCTGGGCCCTTCCTCGTGGGAGAAGGATCCGACCGTTCGCCTTTTCAGAAAGAGACTTGCCGAGGCGGAGCGCCATGAGATGTTCCGTGTCTGGGAAAGCACAGATCCCCAGTGCTGTTGTGCCTGTAGGTAGGGTGCCAAGGGACGGTGAAGAGCAGCAAGAGCTTTCAGGGCTGGGCCCTTCCTCGTGGGAGAAGGATCCGACCGTTCGCCTTTTCAGAAAGAGGCTTGCCGAGGCGGAGCGCCGTGAGATGTTCCGTGTCTGGGAAAGCACAGATCCCCAGTGCTGTTGTGCCTGTAGGTAGGGTGCCAAGGGACGGTGAAGAGCAGCAAGAGCTTTCAGGGCTGGGCCCTTCCTCGTGGGAGAAGGATCCGACCGTTCGCCTTTTCAGAAAGAGGCTCTGCCGAGGCTGAGCGCCGTGAGATGTTCCGTCTCTGGGAAAGCACAGATCCCCAGTGCTGTTGTGCCTGTAGGTAGGGTGCCAAGGGACGGTGAAGAGCAGCAAGAGCTTTCAGGGCTGGGCCCTTCCTCGTGGGAGAAGGATCCGACCGTTTGCCTTTTCAGAAAGAGGCTCTGCCGAGGCTGAGCGCCGTGAGATGTTCCGTCTCTGGGAAAGCACAGATCCCCAGTGCTGTTGTGCCTGTAGGTAGGGTGCCAAGGGACGGTGAAGAGCAGCAAGAGCTTTCAGGGCTGGGCCCTTCCTCGTGGGAGAAGGATCCGACCGTTCGCCTTTTCAGAAAGAGACTTGCCGAGGCGGAGCGCCATGAGATGTTCCGTGTCTGGGAAAGCACAGATCCCCAGTGCTGTTGTGCCTGTAGGTAGGGTGCCAAGGGACGGTGAAGAGCAGCAAGAGCTTTCAGGGCTGGGCCCTTCCTCGTGGGAGAAGGATCCGACCGTTCGCCTTTTCAGAAAGAGGCTCTGCCGAGGCTGAGCGCCGTGAGATGTTCCGTCTCTGGGAAAGCACAGATCCCCAGTGCTGTTGTGCCTGTAGGTAGGGTGCCAAGGGACGGTGAAGAGCAGCAAGAGCTTTCAGGGCTGGGCCCTTCCTCGTGGGAGAAGGATCCGACCGTTCGCCTTTTCAGAAAGAGTCTCTGCCGAGGCTGAGAGCCGTGAGATGTTCCGTCTCTGCGAAAGCACAGATCCGCAGTGCTGTTGTGCCTGTAGGTATGGTGCCAAGGGACGGTGAAGAGCAGCAAGAGCTTTCAGGGCTGGGCCCTTCCTCGTGGGAGAAGGATCCGACCGTTCGCCTTTTCAGAAAGAGGCTCTGCCGAGGCTGAGCGCCGTGAGATGTTCCGTCTCTGGGAAAGCACAGATCCCCAGTGCTGTTGTGCCTGTAGGTAGGGTGCCAAGGGACGGTGAAGAGCAGCAAGAGCTTTCAGGGCTGGGCCCTTCCTCGTGGGAGAAGGATCCGACCGTTCGCCTTTTCAGAAAGAGGCTCTGCCGAGGCTGAGCGCCGTGAGATGTTCCGTGTCTGGGAAAGCACAGATCCCCAGTGCTGTTGTGCCTGTAGGTAGGGTGCCAAGGGATGTTGAAGAGCAGCAAGAGCTTTCAGGGCTGGGCCCTTCCTCGTGGGAGAAGGATCCGACCGTTCGCCTTTTCAGAAAGAGGCTCTGCCGAGGCTGAGCGCCGTGAGATGTTCCGTGTCTGGGAAAGCACAGATCCCCAGTGCTGTTGTGCCTGTAGGTAGGGTGCCAAGGGACGGTGAAGAGCAACAAGAGCTTTCAGGGCTGGGCCCTTCCTCGGGGGAGAAGGATCCGACCGTTCGCCTTTTTCTGAAAGAGACTTGCCGAGGCTGAGCGCCGTGAGATGTTCCGTGTCTGGGAAAGCACAGATCCCCAGTGCTGTTGTGCCTGTAGGTAGGGTGCCAAGGGACGGTGAAGAGCAGCAAGAGCTTTCAGGGCTGGGCCCTTCCTCGTGGGAGAAGGATCCGACCGTTCGCCTTTTCAGAAAGAGGCTCTGCCGAGGCTGAGCGCCGTGAGATGTTCCGTCTCTGGGAAAGCACAGATCCCCAGTGCTGTTGTGCCTGTAGGTAGGGTGCCAAGGGACGGTGAAGAGCAGCAAGAGCTTTCAGGGCTGGGCCCTTCCTCGTGGGAGAAGGATCCGACCGTTCGCCTTTTCAGAAAGAGGCTCTGCCGAGGCTGAGCGCCGTGAGATGTTCCGTCTCTGGGAAAGCACAGATCCCCAGTGCTGTTGTGCCAGTAGGTAGGGTGCCAAGGGACGGTGAAGAGCAGCAAGAGCTTTCAGGGCTGGGCCCTTCCTCGTGGGAGAAGGATCCGACCGTTTGCCTTTTCAGAAAGAGGCTCTGCCGAGGCTGAGCGCCGTGAGATGTTCCGTCTCTGGGAAAGCACAGATCCCCAGTGCTGTTGTGCCTGTAGGTAGGGTGCCAAGGGACGGTGAAGAGCAGCAAGAGCTTTCAGGGCTGGGCCCTTCCTCGTGGGAGAAGGATCCGACCGTTCGCCTTTTCAGAAAGAGACTTGCCGAGGCGGAGCGCCATGAGATGTTCCGTGTCTGGGAAAGCACAGATCCCCAGTGCTGTTGTGCCTGTAGGTAGGGTGCCAAGGGACGGTGAAGAGCAGCAAGAGCTTTCAGGGCTGGGCCCTTCCTCGTGGGAGAAGGATCCGACCGTTCGCCTTTTCAGAAAGAGGCTCTGCCGAGGCTGAGCGCCGTGAGATGTTCCGTCTCTGGGAAAGCACAGATCCCCAGTGCTGTTGTGCCTGTAGGTAGGGTGCCAAGGGACGGTGAAGAGCAGCAAGAGCTTTCAGGGCTGGGCCCTTCCTCGTGGGAGAAGGATCCGACCGTTCGCCTTTTCAGAAAGAGTCTCTGCCGAGGCTGAGAGCCGTGAGATGTTCCGTCTCTGCGAAAGCACAGATCCGCAGTGCTGTTGTGCCTGTAGGTAGGGTGCCAAGGGACGGTGAAGAGCAGCAAGAGCTTTCAGGGCTGGGCCCTTCCTCGTGGGAGAAGGATCCGACCGTTCGCCTTTTCAGAAAGAGGCTCTGCCGAGGCTGAGCGCCGTGAGATGTTCCGTCTCTGGGAAAGCACAGATCCCCAGTGCTGTTGTGCCTGTAGGTAGGGTGCCAAGGGACGGTGAAGAGCAGCAAGAGCTTTCAGGGCTGGGCCCTTCCTCGTGGGAGAAGGATCCGACCGTTCGCCTTTTCAGAAAGAGGCTCTGCCGAGGCTGAGCGCCGTGAGATGTTCCGTGTCTGGGAAAGCACAGATCCCCAGTGCTGTTGTGCCTGTAGGTAGGGTGCCAAGGGATGTTGAAGAGCAGCAAGAGCTTTCAGGGCTGGGCCCTTCCTCGTGGGAGAAGGATCCGACCGTTCGCCTTTTCAGAAAGAGGCTCTGCCGAGGCTGAGCGCCGTGAGATGTTCCGTGTCTGGGAAAGCACAGATCCCCAGTGCTGTTGTGCCTGTAGGTAGGGTGCCAAGGGACGGTGAAGAGCAACAAGAGCTTTCAGGGCTGGGCCCTTCCTCGGGGGAGAAGGATCCGACCGTTCGCCTTTTTCTGAAAGAGACTTGCCGAGGCTGAGCGCCGTGAGATGTTCCGTGTCTGGGAAAGCACAGATCCCCAGTGCTGTTGTGCCTGTAGGTAGGGTGCCAAGGGACGGTGAAGAGCAGCAAGAGCTTTCAGGGCTGGGCCCTTCCTCGTGGGAGAAGGATCCGACCGTTCGCCTTTTCAGAAAGAGGCTCTGCCGAGGCTGAGCGCCGTGAGATGTTCCGTCTCTGGGAAAGCACAGATCCCCAGTGCTGTTGTGCCTGTAGGTAGGGTGCCAAGGGACGGTGAAGAGCAGCAAGAGCTTTCAGGGCTGGGCCCTTCCTCGTGGGAGAAGGATCCGACCGTTCGCCTTTTCAGAAAGAGGCTCTGCCGAGGCTGAGCGCCGTGAGATGTTCCGTCTCTGGGAAAGCACAGATCCCCAGTGCTGTTGTGCCAGTAGGTAGGGTGCCAAGGGACGGTGAAGAGCAGCAAGAGCTTTCAGGGCTGGGCCCTTCCTCGTGGGAGAAGGATCCGACCGTTTGCCTTTTCAGAAAGAGGCTCTGCCGAGACTGAGCGCCGTGAGATGTTCCGTGTCTGGGAAAGCACAGATCCCCAGTGCTGTTGTGCCTGTAGGTAGGGTGCCAAGGGACGGTGAAGAGCAGCAAGAGCTTTCAGGGCTGGGCCCTTACTCGTGGGAGAAGGATCCGACCGTTCGCCTTTTCAGGAAGAGACTTGCCGAGGCGGAGCGCCATGAGATGTTCCGTGTCTGGGAAAGCACAGATCCCCAGTGCTGTTGTGCCTGTAGGTAGGGTGCCAAGGGACGGTGAAGAGCAGCAAGAGCTTTCAGGGCTGGGCCCTTCCTCGTGGGAGAAGGATCCGACCGTTCGCCTTTTCAGAAAGAGGCTCTGCCGAGGCTGAGCGCCGTGAGATGTTCCGTGTCTGGGAAAGCACAGATCCCCAGTGCTGTTGTGCCTGTAGGTAGGGTGCCAAGGGACGGTGAAGAGCAGCAAGAGCTTTCAGGGCTGGGCCCTTCCTCGTGGGAGAAGGATCCGACCGTTTGCCTTTTCAGAAAGAGGCTCTGCCGAGGCTGAGCGCCGTGAGATGTTCCGTGTCTGGGAAAGCACAGATCCCCAGTGCTGTTGTGCCTGTAGGTAGGGTGCCAAGGGACGGTGAAGAGCAGCAAGAGCTTTCAGGGCTGGGCCCTTACTCGTGGGAGAAGGATCCGACCGTTCGCCTTTTCAGAAAGAGACTTGCCGAGGCGGAGCGCCGTGAGATGTTCCGTGTCTGGGAAAGCACAGATCCCCAGTGCTGTTGTGCCTGTAGGTAGGGTGCCAAGGGACGGTGAAGAGCAGCAAGAGCTTTCAGGGCTGGGCCCTTCCTCGTGGGAGAAGGATCCGACCGTTCGCCTTTTCAGAAAGAGACTTGCCGAGGCGGAGCGCCATGAGATGTTCCGTCTCTGGGAAAGCACAGATCCCCAGTGCTGTTGTGCCTGTAGGTAGGGTGCCAAGGGACGGTGAAGAGCAGCAAGAGCTTTCAGGGCTGGGCCCTTCCTCGTGGGAGAAGGATCCGACCGTTCGCCTTTTCAGAAAGAGGCTCTGCCGAGGCTGAGCGCCGTGAGATGTTCCGTCTCTGGGAAAGCACAGATCCCCAGTGCTGTTGTGCCTGTAGGTAGGGTGCCAAGGGACGGTGAAGAGCAGCAAGAGCTTTCAGGGCTGGGCCCTTCCTCGTGGGAGAAGGATCCGACCGTTTGCCTTTTCAGAAAGAGGCTCTGCCGAGGCTGAGCGCCGTGAGATGTTCCGTGTCTGGGAAAGCACAGATCCCCAGTGCTGTTGTGCCTGTAGGTAGGGTGCCAAGGGACGGTGAAGAGCAGCAAGAGCTTTCAGGGCTGGGCCCTTACTCGTGGGAGAAGGATCCGACCGTTCGCCTTTTCAGAAAGAGACTTGCCGAGGCGGAGCGCCGTGAGATGTTCCGTGTCTGGGAAAGCACAGATCCCCAGTGCTGTTGTGCCTGTAGGTAGGGTGCCAAGGGACGGTGAAGAGCAGCAAGAGCTTTCAGGGCTGGGCCCTTCCTCGTGGGAGAAGGATCCGACCGTTCGCCTTTTCAGAAAGAGGCTTGCCGAGGCGGAGCGCCGTGAGATGTTCCGTCTCTGGGAAAGCACAGATCCCCAGTGCTGTTGTGCCTGTAGGTAGGGTGCCAAGGGACGGTGAAGAGCAGCAAGAGCTTTCAGGGCTGGGCCCTTCCTCGTGGGAGAAGGATCCGACCGTTCGCCTTTTCAGAAAGAGGCTCTGCCGAGGCTGAGCGCCGTGAGATGTTCCGTCTCTGGGAAAGCACAGATCCCCAGTGCTGTTGTGCCTGTAGGTAGGGTGCCAAGGGACGGTGAAGAGCAGCAAGAGCTTTCAGGGCTGGGCCCTTCCTCGTGGGAGAAGGATCCGACCGTTCGCCTTTTCAGAAAGAGTCTCTGCCGAGGCTGAGAGCCGTGAGATGTTCCGTCTCTGCGAAAGCACAGATCCCCAGTGCTGTTGTGCCTGTAGGTAGGGTGCCAAGGGACGGTGAAGAGCAGCAAGAGCTTTCAGGGCTGGGCCCTTCCTCGTGGGAGAAGGATCCGACCGTTCGCCTTTTCAGAAAGAGGCTCTGCCGAGGCTGAGCGCCGTGAGATGTTCCGTCTCTGGGAAAGCACAGATCCCCAGTGCTGTTGTGCCTGTAGGTAGGGTGCCAAGGGACGGTGAAGAGCAGCAAGAGCTTTCAGGGCTGGGCCCTTCCTCGTGGGAGAAGGATCCGACCGTTCGCCTTTTCAGAAAGAGGCTCTGCCGAGGCTGAGCGCCGTGAGATGTTCCGTGTCTGGGAAAGCACAGATCCCCAGTGCTGTTGTGCCTGTAGGTAGGGTGCCAAGGGACGGTGAAGAGCAGCAAGAGCTTTCAGGGCTGGGCCCTTCCTCGTGGGAGAAGGATCCGACCGTTCGCCTTTTCAGAAAGAGGCTCTGCCGAGGCTGAGCGCCGTGAGATGTTCCGTGTCTGGGAAAGCACAGATCCGCAGTGCTGTTGTGCCTGTAGGTAGCGTGCCAAGGGACGTTGAAGAGCAGCAAGAGCTTTCAGGGCTGGGCCCTTCCTCGTGGGAGAAGGATCCGACCGTTCGCCTTTTCAGAAAGAGGCTCTGCCGAGGCTGAGCGCCGTGAGATGTTCCGTCTCTGGGAAAGCACAGATCCCCAGTGCTGTTGTGCCTGTAGGTAGGGTGCCAAGGGACGGTGAAGAGCAACAAGAGCTTTCAGGGCTGGGCCCTTCCTCGTGGGAGAAGGATCCGACCGTTCGCCTTTTCAGAAAGAGGCTCTGCCGAGGCTGAGCGCCGTGAGATGTTCCGTCTCTGGGAAAGCACAGATCCCCAGTGCTGTTGTGCCTGTAGGTAGGGTGCCAAGGGACGTTGAAGAGCAGCAAGAGCTTTCAGGGCTGGGCCCTTCCTCGTGGGAGAAGGATCCGACCGTTCGCCTATTCAGAAAGAGGCTCAGCCGAGGCTGAGCACCGTGAGATGTTCCGTGTCTGGGAAAGCACAGATCCCCAGTGCTGTTGTGCCTGTAGGTAGGGTGCCAAGGGACGGTGAAGAGCAGCAAGAGCTTTCAGGGCTGGGCCCTTCCTCGTGGGAGAAGGATCCGACCGTTCGCCTTTTCAGAAAGAGGCTCTGCCGAGGCTGAGCGCCGTGAGATGTTCCGTCTCTGGGAAAGCACAGATCCCCAGTGCTGTTGTGCCAGTAGGTAGGGTGCCAAGGGACGGTGAAGAGCAGCAAGAGCTTTCAGGGCTGGGCCCTTCCTCGTGGGAGAAGGATCCGACCGTTTGCCTTTTCAGAAAGAGGCTCTGCTGAGACTGAGCGCCGTGAGATGTTCCGTGTCTGGGAAAGCACAGATCCCCAGTGCTGTTGTGCCTGTAGGTAGGGTGCCAAGGGACGGTGAAGAGCAGCAAGAGCTTTCAGGGCTGGGCCCTTACTCGTGGGAGAAGGATCCGACCGTTCGCCTTTTCAGAAAGAGACTTGCCGAGGCGGAGCGCCATGAGATGTTCCGTGTCTGGGAAAGCACAGATCCCCAGTGCTGTTGTGCCTGTAGGTAGGGTGCCAAGGGACGGTGAAGAGCAGCAAGAGCTTTCAGGGCTGGGCCCTTCCTCGTGGGAGAAGGATCCGACCGTTCGCCTTTTCAGAAAGAGACTTGCCGAGGCGGAGCGCCGTGAGATGTTCCGTGTCTGGGAAAGCACAGATCCCCAGTGCTGTTGTGCCTGTAGGTAGGGTGCCAAGGGACGGTGAAGAGCAGCAAGAGCTTTCAGGGCTGGGCCCTTCCTCGGGGGAGAAGGATCCGACCGTTCGCCTTTTCAGAAAGAGGCTCTGCCGAGGCTGAGCGCCGAGAGATGTTCCGTGTCTGGGAAAGCACAGATCCCCAGTGCTGTTGTGCCTGTAGGTAGGGTGCCAAGGGACGGTGAAGAGCAGCAAGAGCTTTCAGGGCTGGGCCCTTCCTCGTGGGAGAAGGATCCGACCGTTCGCCTTTTCAGAAAGAGGCTCTACCGAGGCTGAGCGCCGTGAGATGTTCCGTCTCTGGGAAAGCACAGATCCCCAGTGCTGTTGTGCCTGTAGGTAGGGTGCCAAGGGACGGTGAAGAGCAGCAAGAGCTTTCAGGGCTGGGCCCTTCCTCGTGGGAGAAGGATCCGACCGTTCGCCTTTTCAGAAAGAGGCTTGCCGAGGCGGAGCGCCGTGAGATGTTCTGTCTCTGGGAAAGCACAGATCCCCAGTGCTGTTGTGCCTGTACGTAGGGTGCCAAGGGACGGTGAAGAGCAGCAAGAGCTTTCAGGGCTGGGCCCTTCCTCGTGGGAGAAGGATCCGACCGTTCGCCTTTTCAGAAAGAGGCTCTGCCGAGGCTGAGCGCCGTGAGATGTTCCGTCTCTGGGAAAGCACAGATCCCCAGTGCTGTTGTGCCTGTAGGTAGGGTGCCAAGGGACGTTGAAGAGCAGCAAGAGCTTTCAGGGCTGGGCCCTTCCTCGTGGGAGAAGGATCCGACCGTTCGCCTTTTCAGAAAGAGGCTCTGCCGAGGCTGAGCGCCGTGAGATGTTCCGTGTCTGGGAAAGCACAGATCCCCAGTGCTGTTGTGCCTGTAGGTAGGGTGCCAAGGGACGGTGAAGAGCAGCAAGAGCTTTCAGGGCTGGGCCCTTCCTCGTGGGAGAAGGATCCGACCGTTCGCCTTTTCAGAAAGAGACTTGCCGAGGCTGAGCGCCGTGAGATGTTCCGTGTCTGGGAAAGCACAGATCCGCAGTGCTGTTGTGCCTGTAGGTAGGGTGCCAAGGGACGGTGAAGAGCAGCAAGAGCTTTCAGGGCTGGGCCCTTCCTCGGGGGAGAAGGATCCGACCGTTCGCCTTTTCAGAAAGAGGCTCTGCCGAGGCTGAGCGCCGTGAGATGTTCCGTCTCTGGGAAAGCACAGATCCCCAGTGCTGTTGTGCCTGTAGGTAGGGTGCCAAGGGACGGTGAAGAGCAGCAAGAGCTTTCAGGGCTGGGCCCTTCCTCGTGGGAGAAGGATCCGACCGTTCGCCTTTTCAGAAAGAGGCTCTGCCGAGGCTGAGCGCCGAGAGATGTTCCGTCTCTGGGAAAGCACAGATCCCCAGTGCTGTTGTGCCTGTAGGTAGGGTGCCAAGGGACGGTGAAGAGCAGCAAGAGCTTTCAGGGCTGGGCCCTTACTCGTGGGAGAAGGATCCGACCGTTCGCCTTTTCAGAAAGAGGCTTGCCGAGGCGGAGCGCCGTGAGATGTTCCGTCTCTGGGAAAGCACAGATCCCCAGTGCTGTTGTGCCTGTAGGTAGGGTGCCAAGGGACGTTGAAGAGCAGCAAGAGCTTTCAGGGCTGGGCCCTTCCTCGTGGGAGAAGGATCCGACCGTTCGCCTTTTCAGAAAGAGGCTCTGCCGAGGCTGAGCGCCGTGAGATGTTCCGTCTCTGGGAAAGCACAGATCCCCAGTGCTGTTGTGCCTGTAGGTAGGGTGCCAAGGGACGGTGAAGAGCAGCAAGAGCTTTCAGGGCTGGGCCCTTCCTCGTGGGAGAAGGATCCGACCGTTCGCCTTTTCAGAAAGAGGCTCTGCCGAGGCTGAGCGCCGTGAGATGTTCCGTCTCTGCGAAAGCACAGATCCCCAGTGCTGTTGTGCCTGTAGGTAGGGTGCCAAGGGACGGTGAAGAGCAGCAAGAGCTTTCAGGGCTGGGCCCTTCCTCGTGGGAGAAGGATCCGACCGTTCGCCTTTTCAGAAAGAGGCTCTGCCGAGGCTGAGCGCCGTGAGATGTTCCGTCTCTGGGAAAGCACAGATCCCCAGTGCTGTTGTGCCTGTAGGTAGGGTGCCAAGGGACGTTGAAGAGCAGCAAGAGCTTTCAGGGCTGGGCCCTTCCTCGTGGGAGAAGGATCCGACCGTTCGCCTTTTCAGAAAGAGGCTCTGCCGAGGCTGAGCGCCGTGAGATGTTCCGTCTCTGGGAAAGCACAGATCCCCAGTGCTGTTGTGCCTGTAGGTAGGGTGCCAAGGGACGGTGAAGAGCAGCAAGAGCTTTCAGGGCTGGGCCCTTCCTCGTGGGAGAAGGATCCGACCGTTCGCCTTTTCAGAAAGAGGCTCTGCCGAGGCTGAGCGCCGTGAGATGTTCCGTGTCTGGGAAAGCACAGATCCCCAGTGCTGTTGTGCCTGTAGGTAGGGTGCCAAGGGACGGTGAAGAGCAGCAAGAGCTTTCAGGGCTGGGCCCTTCCTCGTGGGAGAAGGATCCGACCGTTCGCCTTTTTCTGAAAGAGACTTGCCGAGGCTGAGCGCCGTGAGATGTTCCGTGTCTGGGAAAGCACAGATCCCCAGTGCTGTTGTGCCTGTAGGTAGGGTGCCAAGGGACGGTGAAGAGCAGCAAGAGCTTTCAGGGCTGGGCCCTTCCTCGTGGGAGAAGGATCCGACCGTTCGCCTTTTCAGAAAGAGGCTCTGCCGAGGCTGAGCGCCGTGAGATGTTCCGTCTCTGGGAAAGCACAGATCCCCAGTGCTGTTGTGCCTGTAGGTAGGGTGCCAAGGGACGTTGAAGAGCAGCAAGAGCTTTCAGGGCTGGGCCCTTCCTCGTGGAGAAGGATCCGACCGTTCGCCTTTTCAGAAAGAGGCTCTGCCGAGGCTGAGCGCCGTGAGATGTTCCGTCTCTGGGAAAGCACAGATCCCCAGTGCTGTTGTGCCTGTAGGTAGGGTGCCAAGGGACGGTGAAGAGCAGCAAGAGCTTTCAGGGCTGGGCCCTTCCTCGTGGGAGAAGGATCCGACCGTTCGCCTTTTCAGAAAGAGGCTCTGCCGAGGCTGAGAGCCGTGAGATGTTCCGTCTCTGCGAAAGCACAGATCCCCAGTGCTGTTGTGCCTGTAGGTAGGGTGCCAAGGGACGGTGAAGAGCAGCAAGAGCTTTCAGGGCTGGGCCCTTCCTCGTGGGAGAAGGATCCGACCGTTCGCCTTTTCAGAAAGAGGCTCTGCCGAGGCTGAGCGCCGTGAGATGTTCCGTCTCTGGGAAAGCACAGATCCCCAGTGCTGTTGTGCCTGTAGGTAGGGTGCCAAGGGACGGTGAAGAGCAGCAAGAGCTTTCAGGGCTGGGCCCTTCCTCGTGGGAGAAGGATCCGACCGTTCGCCTTTTCAGAAAGAGGCTCTGCCGAGGCTGAGCGCCGTGAGATGTTCCGTCTCTGGGAAAGCACAGATCCCCAGTGCTGTTGTGCCTGTAGGTAGGGTGCCAAGGGACGTTGAAGAGCAGCAAGAGCTTTCAGGGCTGGGCCCTTCCTCGTGGGAGAAGGATCCGACCGTTCGCCTTTTCAGAAAGAGGCTCTGCCGAGGCTGAGCGCCGTGAGATGTTCCGTCTCTGGGAAAGCACAGATCCCCAGTGCTGTTGTGCCTGTAGGTAGGGTGCCAAGGGACGGTGAAGAGCAGCAAGAGCTTTCAGGGCTGGGCCCTTCCTCGTGGGAGAAGGATCCGACCGTTCGCCTTTTCAGAAAGAGGCTCTGCCGAGGCTGAGCGCCGTGAGATGTTCCGTCTCTGGGAAAGCACAGATCCCCAGTGCTGTTGTGCTTGTAGGTAGGGTGCCAAGGGACGGTGAAGAGCAACAAGAGCTTTCAGGGCTGGGCCCTTCCTCGTGGGAGAAGGATCCGACCGTTCGCCTTTTCAGAAAGAGGCTCTGCCGAGGCTGAGCGCCGTGAGATGTTCCGTCTCTGGGAAAGCACAGATCCCCAGTGCTGTTGTGCCTGTAGGTAGGGTGCCAAGGGACGGTGAAGAGCAGCAAGAGCTTTCAGGGCTGGGCCCTTCCTCGTGGGAGAAGGATCCGACCGTTCGCCTTTTCAGAAAGAGGCTCTGCCGAGGCTGAGAGCCGTGAGATGTTCCGTCTCTGGGAAAGCACAGATCCCCAGTGCTGTTGTGCCTGTAGGTAGGGTGCCAAGGGACGGTGAAGAGCAGCAAGAGCTTTCAGGGCTGGGCCCTTCCTCGTGGGAGAAGGATCCGACCGTTCGCCTTTTCAGAAAGAGACTTGCCGAGGCGGAGCGCCATGAGATGTTCCGTCTCTGGGAAAGCACAGATCCCCAGTGCTGTTGTGCCTGTAGGTAGGGTGCCAAGGGACGGTGAAGAGCAGCAAGAGCTTTCAGGGCTGGGCCCTTCCTCGTGGGAGAAGGATCCGACCGTTCGCCTTTTCAGAAAGAGGCTTGCCGAGGCGGAGCGCCGTGAGATGTTCCGTGTCTGGGAAAGCACAGATCCCCAGTGCTGTTGTGCCTGTAGGTAGGGTGCCAAGGGACGGTGAAGAGCAGCAAGAGCTTTCAGGGCTGGGCCCTTCCTCGTGGGAGAAGGATCCGACCGTTCGCCTTTTCAGAAAGAGGCTCTGCCGAGGCTGAGCGCCGTGAGATGTTCCGTCTCTGCGAAAGCACAGATCCCCAGTGCTGTTGTGCCTGTAGGTAGGGTGCCAAGGGACGGTGAAGAGCAACAAGAGCTTTCAGGGCTGGGCCCTTCCTCGTGGGAGAAGGATCCGACCGTTCGCCTTTTCAGAAAGAGTCTCTGCCGAGGCTGAGAGCCGTGAGATGTTCCGTCTCTGCGAAAGCACAGATCCCCAGTGCTGTTGTGCCTGTAGGTAGGGTGCCAAGGGACGGTGAAGAGCAGCAAGAGCTTTCAGGGCTGGGCCCTTCCTCGTGGGAGAAGGATCCGACCGTTCGCCTTTTCAGAAAGAGGCTCTGCCGAGGCTGAGCGCCGTGAGATGTTCCGTCTCTGGGAAAGCACAGATCCCCAGTGCTGTTGTGCCTGTAGGTAGGGTGCCAAGGGACGTTGAAGAGCAGCAAGAGCTTTCAGGGCTGGGCCCTTCCTCGTGGGAGAAGGATCCGACCGTTCGCCTTTTCAGAAAGAGGCTCTGTCGAGGCTGAGCGCCGTGAGATGTTCCGTCTCTGGGAAAGCACAGATCCCCAGTGCTGTTGTGCCTGTAGGTAGGGTGCCAAGGGACGGTGAAGAGCAGCAAGAGCTTTCAGGGCTGGGCCCTTCCTCGTGGGAGAAGGATCCGACCGTTCGCCTTTTCAGAAAGAGGCTCTGCCATGGCTGAGCGCCGTGAGATGTTCCGTCTCTGGGAAAGCACAGATCCCCAGTGCTGTTGTGCCTGTAGGTAGGGTGCCAAGGGACGGTGAAGAGCAGCAAGAGCTTTCAGGGCTGGGCCCTTCCTCGTGGGAGAAGGATCCGACCGTTCGCCTTTTCAGAAAGAGTCTCTGCCGAGGCTGAGAGCCGTGAGATGTTCCGTCTCTGGGAAAGCACAGATCCCCAGTGCTGTTGTGCCTGTAGGTAGGGTGCCAAGGGACGGTGAAGAGCAGCAAGAGCTTTCAGGGCTGGGCCCTTCCTCGTGGGAGAAGGATCCGACCGTTCGCCTTTTCAGAAAGAGGCTCTGCCGAGGCTGAGCGCCGTGAGATGTTCCGTCTCTGGGAAAGCACAGATCCCCAGTGCTGTTGTGCCTGTAGGTAGGGTGCCAAGGGACGTTGAAGAGCAGCAAGAGCTTTCAGGGCTGGGCCCTTCCTCGTGGGAGAAGGATCCGACCGTTCGCCTTTTCAGAAAGAGGCTCTGCCGAGGCTGAGCGCCGTGAGATGTTCCGTCTCTGGGAAAGCACAGATCCCCAGTGCTGTTGTGCCTGTAGGTAGGGTGCCAAGGGACGGTGAAGAGCAGCAAGAGCTTTCAGGGCTGGGCCCTTCCTCGTGGGAGAAGGATCCGACCGTTCGCCTTTTCAGAAAGAGGCTCTGCCGAGGCTGAGCGCCGTGAGATGTTCCGTCTCTGGGAAAGCACAGATCCCCAGTGCTGTTGTGCTTGTAGGTAGGGTGCCAAGGGACGGTGAAGAGCAACAAGAGCTTTCAGGGCTGGGCCCTTCCTCGTGGGAGAAGGATCCGACTGTTCGCCTTTTCAGAAAGAGGCTCTGCCGAGGCTGAGCGCCGTGAGATGTTCCGTCTCTGGGAAAGCACAGATCCCCAGTGCTGTTGTGCCTGTAGGTAGGGTGCCAAGGGACGGTGAAGAGCAGCAAGAGCTTTCAGGGCTGGGCCCTTCCTCGTGGGAGAAGGATCCGACCGTTCGCCTTTTCAGAAAGAGGCTCTACCGAGGCTGAGCGCCGTGAGATGTTCCGTCTCTGGGAAAGCACAGATCCCCAGTGCTGTTGTGCCTGTAGGTAGGGTGCCAAGGGACGTTGAAGAGCAGCAAGAGCTTTCAGGGCTGGGCCCTTCCTCGTGGGAGAAGGATCCGACCGTTCGCCTTTTTCTGAAAGAGACTTGCCGAGGCTGAGCGCCGTGAGATGTTCCGTGTCTGGGAAAGCACAGATCCCCAGTGCTGTTGTGCCTGTAGGTAGGGTGCCAAGGGACGGTGAAGAGCAGCAAGAGCTTTCAGGGCTGGGCCCTTCCTCGTGGGAGAAGGATCCGACCGTTCGCCTTTTCAGAAAGAGGCTCAGCCGAGGCTGAGCACCGTGAGATGTTCCGTGTCTGGGAAAGCACAGATCCCCAGTGCTGTTGTGCCTGTAGGTAGGGTGCCAAGGGACGGTGAAGAGCAGCAAGAGCTTTCAGGGCTGGGCCCTTCCTCGTGGGAGAAGGATCCGACCGTTCGCCTTTTCAGAAAGAGGCTCTGCCGAGGCTGAGCGCCGTGAGATGTTCCGTCTCTGGGAAAGCACAGATCCCCAGTGCTGTTGTGCCTGTAGGTAGGGTGCCAAGGGACGGTGAAGAGCAGCAAGAGCTTTCAGGGCTGGGCCCTTCCTCGTGGGAGAAGGATCCGACCGTTCGCCTTTTCAGAAAGAGGCTCTGCCGAGGCTGAGCGCCGTGAGATGTTCCGTCTCTGGGAAAGCACAGATCCCCAGTGCTGTTGTGCCTGTAGGTAGGGTGCCAAGGGACGGTGAAGAGCAACAAGAGCTTTCAGGGCTGGGCCCTTCCTCGTGGGAGAAGGATCCGACCGTTCACCTTTTCAGAAAGAGTCTCTGCCGAGGCTGAGAGCCGTGAGATGTTCCGTCTCTGGGAAAGCACAGATCCCCAGTGCTGTTGTGCCTGTAGGTAGGGTGCCAAGGGATGGTGAAGAGCAACAAGAGCTTTCAGGGCTGGGCCCTTACTCGTGGGAGAAGGATCCGACCGTTCGCCATTTCAGAAAGAGACTTGCCGAGGCGGAGCGCCGTGAGATGTTCCGTCTCTGGGAAAGCACAGATCCCCAGTGCTGTTGTGCCTGTAGGTAGGGTGCCAAGGGACGGTGAAGAGCAGCAAGAGCTTTCAGGGCTGGGCCCTTACTCGTGGGAGAAGGATCCGACCGTTCGCCTTTTCAGAAAGAGACTTGCCGAGGCGGAGCGCCGAGAGATGTTCCGTCTCTGGGAAAGCACAGATCCCCAGTGCTGTTGTGCCTGTAGGTAGGGTGCCAAGGGACGGTGAAGAGCAGCAAGAGCTTTCAGGGCTGGGCCCTTCCTCGTGGGAGAAGGATCCGACCGTTCGCCTTTTCAGAAAGAGGCTTGCCGAGGCTGAGCGCCGTGAGATGTTCCGTGTCTGGGAAAGCACAGATCCCCAGTGCTGTTGTGCCTGTAGGTAGGGTGCCAAGGGACGGTGAAGAGCAGCAAGAGCTTTCAGGGCTGGGCCCTTCCTCGTGGGAGAAGGATCCGACCGTTCGCCTTTTCAGAAAGAGGCTCTACCGAGGCTGAGCGCCGTGAGATGTTCCGTCTCTGGGAAAGCACAGATCCCCAGTGCTGTTGTGCCTGTAGGTAGGGTGCCAAGGGACGGTGAAGAGCAGCAAGAGCTTTCAGGGCTGGGCCCTTCCTCGTGGGAGAAGGATCCGACTGTTCGCCTTTTTCTGAAAGAGACTTGCCGAGGCTGAGCACCGTGAGATGTTCCGTCTCTGGGAAAGCACAGATCCCCAGTGCTGTTGTGCCTGTAGGTAGGGTGCCAAGGGACGGTGAAGAGCAGCAAGAGCTTTCAGGGCTGGGCCCTTCCTCGTGGGAGAAGGATCCGACCGTTCGCCTTTTCAGAAAGAGGCTCTGCCGAGGCTGAGCGCCGTGAGATGTTCCGTCTCTGGGAAAGCACAGATCCCCAGTGCTGTTGTGCCTGTAGGTAGGGTGCCAAGGGACGGTGAAGAGCAGCAAGAGCTTTCAGGGCTGGGCCCTTCCTCGTGGGAGAAGGATCCGACCGTTCGCCTTTTCAGAAAGAGACTTGCCGAGGCGGAGCGCCATGAGATGTTCCGTGTCTGGGAAAGCACAGATCCCCAGTGCTGTTGTGCCTGTAGGTAGGGTGCCAAGGGACGGTGAAGAGCAGCAAGAGCTTTCAGGGCTGGGCCCTTCCTCGTGGGAGAAGGATCCGACCGTTCGCCTTTTTCTGAAAGAGACTTGCCGAAGCTGAGCGCCGTGAGATGTTCCGTCTCTGGGAAAGCACAGATCCCCAGTGCTGTTGTGCCTGTAGGTAGGGTGCCAAGGGACGGTGAAGAGCAGCAAGAGCTTTCAGGGCTGGGCCCTTCCTCGTGGGAGAAGGATCCGACCGTTCGCCTTTTCAGAAAGAGGCTTGCCGAGGCGGAGCGCCGTGAGATGTTCCGTCTCTGGGAAAGCACAGATCCCCAGTGCTGTTGTGCCTGTAGGTAGGGTGCCAAGGGACGGTGAAGAGCAGCAAGAGCTTTCAGGGCTGGGCCCTTCCTCGTGGGAGAAGGATCCGACCGTTCGCCTTTTCAGAAAGAGGCTCTGCCGAGGCTGAGCGCCGTGAGATGTTCCGTCTCTGGGAAAGCACAGATCCCCAGTGCTGTTGTGCCTGTAGGTAGGGTGCCAAGGGACGGTGAAGAGCAACAAGAGCTTTCAGGGCTGGGCCCTTCCTCGTGGGAGAAGGATCCGACCGTTCGCCTTTTCAGAAAGAGTCTCTGCCGAGGCTGAGAGCCGTGAGATGTTCCGTCTCTGGGAAAGCACAGATCCCCAGTGCTGTTGTGCCTGTAGGTAGGGTGCCAAGGGACGGTGAAGAGCAGCAAGAGCTTTCAGGGCTGGGCCCTTCCTCGTGGGAGAAGGATCCGACCGTTCGCCTTTTCAGAAAGAGGCTCTGCCGAGGCTGAGCGCCGTGAGATGTTCCGTCTCTGGGAAAGCACAGATCCCCAGTGCTGTTGTGCCTGTAGGTAGGGTGCCAAGGGACGTTGAAGAGCAGCAAGAGCTTTCAGGGCTGGGCCCTTCCTCGTGGGAGAAGGATCCGACCGTTCGCCTTTTCAGAAAGAGGCTCTGCCGAGGCTGAGCGCCGTGAGATGTTCCGTGTCTGGGAAAGCACAGATCCCCAGTGCTGTTGTGCCTGTAGGTAGGGTGCCAAGGGACGGTGAAGAGCAGCAAGAGCTTTCAGGGCTGGGCCCTTCCTCGTGGGAGAAGGATCCGACCGTTCGCCTTTTCAGAAAGAGTCTCTGCCGAGGCTGAGCGCCGTGAGATGTTCCGTCTCTGGGAAAGCACAGATCCCCAGTGCTGTTGTGCCTGTAGGTAGGGTGCCAAGGGACGGTGAAGAGCAGCAAGAGCTTTCAGGGCTGGGCCCTTCCTCGTGGGAGAAGGATCCGACCGTTCGCCTTTTCAGAAAGAGGCTCTGCCGAGGCTGAGCGCCGAGAGATGTTCCGTGTCTGGGAAAGCACAGATCCCCAGTGCTGTTGTGCCTGTAGGTAGGGTGCCAAGGGACGGTGAAGAGCAGCAAGAGCTTTCAGGGCTGGGCCCTTCCTCGTGGGAGAAGGATCCGACCGTTCGCCTTTTCAGAAAGAGGCTCTACCGAGGCTGAGCGCCGTGAGATGTTCCGTCTCTGGGAAAGCACAGATCCCCAGTGCTGTTGTGCCTGTAGGTAGGGTGCCAAGGGACGGTGAAGAGCAGCAAGAGCTTTCAGGGCTGGGCCCTTCCTCGTGGGAGAAGGATCCGACCGTTCGCCTTTTCAGAAAGAGGCTTGCCGAGGCGGAGCGCCGTGAGATGTTCTGTCTCTGGGAAAGCACAGATCCCCAGTGCTGTTGTGCCTGTACGTAGGGTGCCAAGGGACGGTGAAGAGCAGCAAGAGCTTTCAGGGCTGGGCCCTTCCTCGTGGGAGAAGGATCCGACCGTTCGCCTTTTCAGAAAGAGGCTCTGCCGAGGCTGAGCGCCGTGAGATGTTCCGTGTCTGGGAAAGCACAGATCCCCAGTGCTGTTGTGCCTGTAGGTAGGGTGCCAAGGGACGGTGAAGAGCAGCAAGAGCTTTCAGGGCTGGGCCCTTCCTCGTGGGAGAAGGATCCGACCGTTCGCCTTTTCAGAAAGAGGCTCTGCCGAGGCTGAGCGCCGTGAGATGTTCCGTCTCTGGGAAAGCACAGATCCCCAGTGCTGTTGTGCCTGTAGGTAGGGTGCCAAGGGACGGTGAAGAGCAGCAAGAGCTTTCAGGGCTGGGCCCTTCCTCGTGGGAGAAGGATCCGACCGTTCGCCTTTTCAGAAAGAGACTTGCCGAGGCTGAGCGCCGTGAGATGTTCCGTCTCTGGGAAAGCACAGATCCCCAGTGCTGTTGTGCCTGTAGGTAGGGTGCCAAGGGACGGTGAAGAGCAGCAAGAGCTTTCAGGGCTGGGCCCTTCCTCGTGGGAGAAGGATCCGACCGTTCGCCTTTTCAGAAAGAGGCTCTGCCGAGGCTGAGCGCCGTGAGATGTTCCGTCTCTGGGAAAGCACAGATCCCCAGTGCTGTTGTGCCTGTAGGTAGGGTGCCAAGGGACGGTGAAGAGCAGCAAGAGCTTTCAGGGCTGGGCCCTTCCTCGTGGGAGAAGGATCCGACCGTTCGCCTTTTCAGAAAGAGGCTTGCCGAGGCGGAGCGCCGTGAGATGTTCTGTCTCTGGGAAAGCACAGATCCCCAGTGCTGTTGTGCCTGTACGTAGGGTGCCAAGGGACGTTGAAGAGCAGCAAGAGCTTTCAGGGCTGGGCCCTTCCTCGTGGGAGAAGGATCCGACCGTTCGCCTTTTCAGAAAGAGTCTCTGCCGAGGCTGAGAGCCGTGAGATGTTCCGTCTCTGGGAAAGCACAGATCCCCAGTGCTGTTGTGCCTGTAGGTAGGGTGCCAAGGGACGGTGAAGAGCAGCAAGAGCTTTCAGGGCTGGGCCCTTCCTCGTGGGAGAAGGATCCGACCGTTCGCCTTTTCAGAAAGAGGCTCTGCCGAGGCTGAGCGCCGTGAGATGTTCCGTGTCTGGGAAAGCACAGATCCCCAGTGCTGTTGTGCCTGTAGGTAGGGTGCCAAGGGACGGTGAAGAGCAGCAAGAGCTTTCAGGGCTGGGCCCTTCCTCGTGGGAGAAGGATCCGACCGTTCGCCTTTTCAGAAAGAGACTTGCCGAGGCTGAGCGCCGTGAGATGTTCCGTGTCTGGGAAAGCACAGATCCCCAGTGCTGTTGTGCCTGTAGGTAGGGTGCCAAGGGACGGTGAAGAGCAGCAAGAGCTTTCAGGGCTGGGCCCTTCCTCGGGGGAGAAGGATCCGACCGTTCGCCTTTTCAGAAAGAGGCTCTGCCGAGGCTGAGCGCCGTGAGATGTTCCGTCTCTGGGAAAGCACAGATCCCCAGTGCTGTTGTGCCTGTAGGTAGGGTGCCAAGGGACGGTGAAGAGCAGCAAGAGCTTTCAGGGCTGGGCCCTTCCTCGTGGGAGAAGGATCCGACCGTTCGCCTTTTCAGAAAGAGGCTCTGCCGAGGCTGAGCGCCGTGAGATGTTCCGTGTCTGGGAAAGCACAGATCCCCAGTGCTGTTGTGCCTGTAGGTAGGGTGCCAAGGGACGGTGAAGAGCAGCAAGAGCTTTCAGGGCTGGGCCCTTCCTCGTGGGAGAAGGATCCGACCGTTCGCCTTTTCAGAAAGAGGCTTGCCGAGGCGGAGCGCCGTGAGATGTTCCGTCTCTGGGAAAGCACAGATCCCCAGTGCTGTTGTGCCTGTAGGTAGGGTGCCAAGGGACGTTGAAGAGCAGCAAGAGCTTTCAGGGCTGGGCCCTTCCTCGTGGGAGAAGGATCCGACCGTTCGCCTTTTCAGAAAGAGGCTCTGCCGAGGCTGAGCGCCGTGAGATGTTCCGTCTCTGGGAAAGCACAGATCCCCAGTGCTGTTGTGCCTGTAGGTAGGGTGCCAAGGGACGTTGAAGAGCAGCAAGAGCTTTCAGGGCTGGGCCCTTCCTCGTGGGAGAAGGATCCGACCGTTCGCCTTTTCAGAAAGAGGCTCTGCCGAGGCTGAGCGCCGTGAGATGTTCCGTCTCTGGGAAAGCACAGATCCCCAGTGCTGTTGTGCCTGTAGGTAGGGTGCCAAGGGACGGTGAAGAGCAGCAAGAGCTTTCAGGGCTGGGCCCTTCCTCGTGGGAGAAGGATCCGACCGTTCGCCTTTTCAGAAAGAGGCTCTGCCGAGGCTGAGCGCCGTGAGATGTTCCGTGTCTGGGAAAGCACAGATCCCCAGTGCTGTTGTGCCTGTAGGTAGGGTGCCAAGGGACGTTGAAGAGCAGCAAGAGCTTTCAGGGCTGGGCCCTTCCTCGTGGGAGAAGGATCCGACCGTTCGCCTTTTCAGAAAGAGGCTCTGCCGAGGCTGAGCGCCGTGAGATGTTCCGTCTCTGGGAAAGCACAGATCCCCAGTGCTGTTGTGCCTGTAGGTAGGGTGCCAAGGGACGGTGAAGAGCAGCAAGAGCTTTCAGGGCTGGGCCCTTCCTCGTGGGAGAAGGATCCGACCGTTCGCCTTTTCAGAAAGAGGCTCTACCGAGGCTGAGCGCCGTGAGATGTTCCGTGTCTGGGAAAGCACAGATCCCCAGTGCTGTTGTGCCTGTAGGTAGGGTGCCAAGGGACGGTGAAGAGCAGCAAGAGCTTTCAGGGCTGGGCCCTTCCTCTTGGGAGAAGGATCCGACCGTTCGCCTTTTTCTGAAAGAGACTTGCCGAGGCTGAGCGCCGTGAGATGTTCCGTCTCTGGGAAAGCACAGATCCCCAGTGCTGTTGTGCCTGTAGGTAGGGTGCCAAGGGACGGTGAAGAGCAGCAAGAGCTTTCAGGGCTGGGCCCTTCCTCGTGGGAGAAGGATCCGACCGTTCGCCTTTTCAGAAAGAGGCTTGCCGAGGCGGAGCGCCGTGAGATGTTCCGTCTCTGGGAAAGCACAGATCCCCAGTGCTGTTGTGCCTGTAGGTAGGGTGCCAAGGGACGTTGAAGAGCAGCAAGAGCTTTCAGGGCTGGGCCCTTCCTCGTGGGAGAAGGATCCGACCGTTCGCCTTTTCAGAAAGAGGCTCTGCCGAGGCGGAGCGCCGTGAGATGTTCCGTCTCTGGGAAAGCACAGATCCCCAGTGCTGTTGTGCCTGTACGTAGGGTGCCAAGGGACGGTGAAGAGCAGCAAGAGCTTTCAGGGCTGGGCCCTTCCTCGTGGGAGAAGGATCCGACCGTTCGCCTTTTCAGAAAGAGGCTCTGCCGAGGCTGAGCGCCGTGAGATGTTCCGTGTCTGGGAAAGCACAGATCCCCAGTGCTGTTGTGCCTGTAGGTAGGGTGCCAAGGGACGGTGAAGAGCAGCAAGAGCTTTCAGGGCTGGGCCCTTCCTCGTGGGAGAAGGATCCGACCGTTCGCCTTTTCAGAAAGAGGCTCTACCGAGGCTGAGCGCCGTGAGATGTTCCGTGTCTGGGAAAGCACAGATCCCCAGTGCTGTTGTGCCTGTAGGTAGGGTGCCAAGGGACGGTGAAGAGCAGCAAGAGCTTTCAGGGCTGGGCCCTTCCTCGTGGGAGAAGGATCCGACCGTTCGCCTTTTCAGAAAGAGGCTCTACCGAGGCTGAGCGCCGTGAGATGTTCCGTGTCTGGGAAAGCACAGATCCCCAGTGCTGTTGTGCCTGTAGGTAGGGTGCCAAGGGACGGTGAAGAGCAGCAAGAGCTTTCAGGGCTGGGCCCTTCCTCTTGGGAGAAGGATCCGACTGTTCGCCTTTTTCTGAAAGAGACTTGCCGAGGCTGAGCGCCGTGAGATGTTCCGTCTCTGGGAAAGCACAGATCCCCAGTGCTGTTGTGCCTGTAGGTAGGGTGCCAAGGGACGGTGAAGAGCAGCAAGAGCTTTCAGGGCTGGGCCCTTCCTCGTGGGAGAAGGATCCGACCGTTCGCCTTTTCAGAAAGAGGCTCTGCCGAGGCTGAGCGCCGTGAGATGTTCCGTCTCTGGGAAAGCACAGATCCCCAGTGCTGTTGTGCCTGTAGGTAGGGTGCCAAGGGACGGTGAAGAGCAGCAAGAGCTTTCAGGGCTGGGCCCTTCCTCGTGGGAGAAGGATCCGACCGTTCGCCTTTTCAGAAAGAGGCTCTGCCGAGGCGGAGTGCCTTGAGATGTTCCGTGTCTGGGAAAGCACAGATCCCCAGTGCTGTTGTGCCTGTAGGTAGGGTGCCAAGGGACGGTGAAGAGCAGCAAGAGCTTTCAGGGCTGGGCCCTTCCTCGTGGGAGAAGGATCCGACCGTTCGCCTTTTCAGAAAGAGGCTTGCCGAGGCGGAGCGCCGTGAGATGTTCTGTCTCTGGGAAAGCACAGATCCCCAGTGCTGTTGTGCCTGTACGTAGGGCGCCAAGGGACGGTGAAGAGCAGCAAGAGCTTTCAGGGCTGGGCCCTTCCTCGTGGGAGAAGGATCCGACCGTTCGCCTTTTCAGAAAGAGGCTCTGCCGAGGCTGAGCGCCGTGAGATGTTCCGTCTCTGGGAAAGCACAGATCCCCAGTGCTGTTGTGCCTGTAGGTAGGGTGCCAAGGGACGGTGAAGAGCAGCAAGAGCTTTCAGGGCTGGGCCCTTCCTCGTGGGAGAAGGATCCGACCGTTCGCCTTTTCAGAAAGAGGCTCTACCGAGGCTGAGCGCCGTGAGATGTTCCGTCTCTGGGAAAGCACAGATCCCCAGTGCTGTTGTGCCTGTAGGTAGGGTGCCAAGGGACGGTGAAGAGCAGCAAGAGCTTTCAGGGCTGGGCCCTTCCTCTTGGGAGAAGGATCCGACTGTTCGCCTTTTTCTGAAAGAGACTTGCCGAGGCTGAGCGCCGTGAGATGTTCCGTCTCTGGGAAAGCACAGATCCCCAGTGCTGTTGTGCCTGTAGGTAGGGTGCCAAGGGACGGTGAAGAGCAGCAAGAGCTTTCAGGGCTGGGCCCTTCCTCGTGGGAGAAGGATCCGACCGTTCGCCTTTTCAGAAAGAGGCTCTGCCGAGGCTGAGCGCCGTGAGATGTTCCGTCTCTGGGAAAGCACAGATCCCCAGTGCTGTTGTGCCTGTAGGTAGGGTGCCAAGGGACGGTGAAGAGCAGCAAGAGCTTTCAGGGCTGGGCCCTTCCTCGTGGGAGAAGGATCCGACCGTTCGCCTTTTCAGAAAGAGGCTCTGCCGAGGCGGAGTGCCTTGAGATGTTCCGTGTCTGGGAAAGCACAGATCCCCAGTGCTGTTGTGCCTGTAGGTAGGGTGCCAAGGGACGGTGAAGAGCAGCAAGAGCTTTCAGGGCTGGGCCCTTCCTCGTGGGAGAAGGATCCGACCGTTCGCCTTTTCAGAAAGAGGCTTGCCGAGGCGGAGCGCCGTGAGATGTTCTGTCTCTGGGAAAGCACAGATCCCCAGTGCTGTTGTGCCTGTACGTAGGGCGCCAAGGGACGGTGAAGAGCAGCAAGAGCTTTCAGGGCTGGGCCCTTCCTCGTGGGAGAAGGATCCGACCGTTCGCCTTTTCAGAAAGAGGCTCTGCCGAGGCTGAGCGCCGTGAGATGTTCCGTCTCTGGGAAAGCACAGATCCCCAGTGCTGTTGTGCCTGTAGGTAGGGTGCCAAGGGACGGTGAAGAGCAGCAAGAGCTTTCAGGGCTGGGCCCTTCCTCGTGGGAGAAGGATCCGACCGTTCGCCTTTTCAGAAAGAGGCTCTACCGAGGCTGAGCGCCGTGAGATGTTCCGTCTCTGGGAAAGCACAGATCCCCAGTGCTGTTGTGCCTGTAGGTAGGGTGCCAAGGGACGGTGAAGAGCAGCAAGAGCTTTCAGGGCTGGGCCCTTCCTCGTGGGAGAAGGATCCGACCGTTCGCCTTTTCAGAAAGAGGCTCTGCCGAGGCTGAGAGCCGTGAGATGTTCCGTCTCTGGGAAAGCACAGATCCCCAGTGCTGTTGTGCCTGTAGGTAGGGTGCCAAGGGACGGTGAAGAGCAGCAAGAGCTTTCAGGGCTGGGCCCTTCCTCGTGGGAGAAGGATCCGACCGTTCGCCTTTTCAGAAAGAGGCTCTGCCGAGACTGAGCGCCGTGAGATGTTCCGTCTCTGGGAAAGCACAGATCCCCAGTGCTGTTGTGCCTGTAGGTAGGGTGCCAAGGGACGGTGAAGAGCAGCAAGAGCTTTCAGGGCTGGGCCCTTCCTCGTGGGAGAAGGATCCGACCGTTCGCCTTTTCAGAAAGAGACTTGCCGAGGCGGAGCGCCATGAGATGTTCCGTCTCTGGGAAAGCACAGATCCCCAGTGCTGTTGTGCCTGTAGGTAGGGTGCCAAGGGACGGTGAAGAGCAGCAAGAGCTTTCAGGGCTGGGCCCTTCCTCGTGGGAGAAGGATCCGACCGTTCGCCTTTTCAGAAAGAGGCTTGCCGAGGCGGAGCGCCGTGAGATGTTCCGTGTCTGGGAAAGCACAGATCCCCAGTGCTGTTGTGCCTGTAGGTAGGGTGCCAAGGGACGGTGAAGAGCAGCAAGAGCTTTCAGGGCTGGGCCCTTCCTCGTGGGAGAAGGATCCGACCGTTCGCCTTTTCAGAAAGAGGCTCTGCCGAGGCTGAGCGCCGTGAGATGTTCCGTCTCTGGGAAAGCACAGATCCCCAGTGCTGTTGTGCCTGTAGGTAGGGTGCCAAGGGACGGTGAAGAGCAACAAGAGCTTTCAGGGCTGGGCCCTTCCTCGTGGGAGAAGGATCCGACCGTTCGCCTTTTCAGAAAGAGTCTCTGCCGAGGCTGAGCGCCGTGAGATGTTCCGTGTCTGGGAAAGCACAGATCCCCAGTGCTGTTGTGCCTGTAGGTAGGGTGCCAAGGGACGGTGAAGAGCAGCAAGAGCTTTCAGGGCTGGGCCCTTCCTCGTGGGAGAAGGATCCGACCGTTCGCCTTTTCAGAAAGAGGCTCTGCCGAGGCTGAGCGCCGTGAGATGTTCCGTGTCTGGGAAAGCACAGATCCCCAGTGCTGTTGTGCCTGTAGGTAGGGTGCCAAGGGACGTTGAAGAGCAGCAAGAGCTTTCAGGGCTGGGCCCTTACTCGTGGGAGAAGGATCCGACCGTTCGCCTTTTCAGAAAGAGGCTCTGTCGAGGCTGAGCGCCGTGAGATGTTCCGTCTCTGGGAAAGCACAGATCCCCAGTGCTGTTGTGCCTGTAGGTAGGGTGCCAAGGGACGGTGAAGAGCAGCAAGAGCTTTCAGGGCTGGGCCCTTCCTCGTGGGAGAAGGATCCGACCGTTCGCCTTTTCAGAAAGAGGCTCTGCCATGGCTGAGCGCCGTGAGATGTTCCGTCTCTGGGAAAGCACAGATCCCCAGTGCTGTTGTGCCTGTAGGTAGGGTGCCAAGGGACGGTGAAGAGCAGCAAGAGCTTTCAGGGCTGGGCCCTTCCTCGTGGGAGAAGGATCCGACCGTTCGCCTTTTCAGAAAGAGTCTCTGCCGAGGCTGAGAGCCGTGAGATGTTCCGTCTCTGGGAAAGCACAGATCCCCAGTGCTGTTGTGCCTGTAGGTAGGGTGCCAAGGGACGGTGAAGAGCAGCAAGAGCTTTCAGGGCTGGGCCCTTCCTCGTGGGAGAAGGATCCGACCGTTCGCCTTTTCAGAAAGAGTCTCTGCCGAGGCTGAGCGCCGTGAGATGTTCCGTCTCTGGGAAAGCACAGATCCCCAGTGCTGTTGTGCCTGTAGGTAGGGTGCCAAGGGACGTTGAAGAGCAGCAAGAGCTTTCAGGGCTGGGCCCTTCCTCGTGGGAGAAGGATCCGACCGTTCGCCTTTTCAGAAAGAGGCTCTGCCGAGGCTGAGCGCCGTGAGATGTTCCGTCTCTGGGAAAGCACAGATCCCCAGTGCTGTTGTGCCTGTAGGTAGGGTGCCAAGGGACGGTGAAGAGCAGCAAGAGCTTTCAGGGCTGGGCCCTTCCTCGTGGGAGAAGGATCCGACCGTTCGCCTTTTCAGAAAGAGGCTCTGCCGAGGCTGAGCGCCGTGAGATGTTCCGTCTCTGGGAAAGCACAGATCCCCAGTGCTGTTGTGCTTGTAGGTAGGGTGCCAAGGGACGGTGAAGAGCAACAAGAGCTTTCAGGGCTGGGCCCTTCCTCGTGGGAGAAGGATCCGACTGTTCGCCTTTTCAGAAAGAGGCTCTGCCGAGGCTGAGCGCCGTGAGATGTTCCGTCTCTGGGAAAGCACAGATCCCCAGTGCTGTTGTGCCTGTAGGTAGGGTGCCAAGGGACGTTGAAGAGCAGCAAGAGCTTTCAGGGCTGGGCCCTTCCTCGTGGGAGAAGGATCCGACCGTTCGCCTTTTCAGAAAGAGGCTCTACCGAGGCTGAGCGCCGTGAGATGTTCCGTCTCTGGGAAAGCACAGATCCCCAGTGCTGTTGTGCCTGTAGGTAGGGTGCCAAGGGACGTTGAAGAGCAGCAAGAGCTTTCAGGGCTGGGCCCTTCCTCGTGGGAGAAGGATCCGACCGTTCGCCTTTTTCTGAAAGAGACTTGCCGAGGCTGAGCGCCGTGAGATGTTCCGTGTCTGGGAAAGCACAGATCCCCAGTGCTGTTGTGCCTGTAGGTAGGGTGCCAAGGGACGGTGAAGAGCAGCAAGAGCTTTCAGGGCTGGGCCCTTCCTCGTGGGAGAAGGATCCGACCGTTCGCCTTTTCAGAAAGAGGCTCAGCCGAGGCTGAGCGCCGTGAGATGTTCCGTGTCTGGGAAAGCACAGATCCCCAGTGCTGTTGTGCCTGTAGGTAGGGTGCCAAGGGACGGTGAAGAGCAGCAAGAGCTTTCAGGGCTGGGCCCTTCCTCGTGGGAGAAGGATCCGACCGTTCGCCTTTTCAGAAAGAGGCTCTGCCGAGGCTGAGCGCCGTGAGATGTTCCGTCTCTGGGAAAGCACAGATCCCCAGTGCTGTTGTGCCTGTAGGTAGGGTGCCAAGGGACGGTGAAGAGCAGCAAGAGCTTTCAGGGCTGGGCCCTTCCTCGTGGGAGAAGGATCCGACCGTTCGCCTTTTCAGAAAGAGGCTCTGCCATGGCTGAGCGCCGTGAGATGTTCCGTCTCTGGGAAAGCACAGATCCCCAGTGCTGTTGTGCCTGTAGGTAGGGTGCCAAGGGACGGTGAAGAGCAGCAAGAGCTTTCAGGGCTGGGCCCTTCCTCGTGGGAGAAGGATCCGACCGTTCGCCTTTTCAGAAAGAGTCTCTGCCGAGGCTGAGAGCCGTGAGATGTTCCGTCTCTGGGAAAGCACAGATCCCCAGTGCTGTTGTGCCTGTAGGTAGGGTGCCAAGGGACGGTGAAGAGCAGCAAGAGCTTTCAGGGCTGGGCCCTTCCTCGTGGGAGAAGGATCCGACCGTTCGCCTTTTCAGAAAGAGGCTCTGCCGAGGCTGAGCGCCGTGAGATGTTCCGTCTCTGGGAAAGCACAGATCCCCAGTGCTGTTGTGCCTGTAGGTAGGGTGCCAAGGGACGTTGAAGAGCAGCAAGAGCTTTCAGGGCTGGGCCCTTCCTCGTGGGAGAAGGATCCGACCGTTCGCCTTTTCAGAAAGAGGCTCTGCCGAGGCTGAGCGCCGTGAGATGTTCCGTCTCTGGGAAAGCACAGATCCCCAGTGCTGTTGTGCCTGTAGGTAGGGTGCCAAGGGACGGTGAAGAGCAGCAAGAGCTTTCAGGGCTGGGCCCTTCCTCGTGGGAGAAGGATCCGACCGTTCGCCTTTTCAGAAAGAGGCTCTGCCGAGGCTGAGCGCCGTGAGATGTTCCGTCTCTGGGAAAGCACAGATCCCCAGTGCTGTTGTGCTTGTAGGTAGGGTGCCAAGGGACGGTGAAGAGCAACAAGAGCTTTCAGGGCTGGGCCCTTCCTCGTGGGAGAAGGATCCGACTGTTCGCCTTTTCAGAAAGAGGCTCTGCCGAGGCTGAGCGCCGTGAGATGTTCCGTCTCTGGGAAAGCACAGATCCCCAGTGCTGTTGTGCCTGTAGGTAGGGTGCCAAGGGACGGTGAAGAGCAGCAAGAGCTTTCAGGGCTGGGCCCTTCCTCGTGGGAGAAGGATCCGACCGTTCGCCTTTTCAGAAAGAGGCTCTACCGAGGCTGAGCGCCGTGAGATGTTCCGTCTCTGGGAAAGCACAGATCCCCAGTGCTGTTGTGCCTGTAGGTAGGGTGCCAAGGGACGTTGAAGAGCAGCAAGAGCTTTCAGGGCTGGGCCCTTCCTCGTGGGAGAAGGATCCGACCGTTCGCCTTTTTCTGAAAGAGACTTGCCGAGGCTGAGCGCCGTGAGATGTTCCGTGTCTGGGAAAGCACAGATCCCCAGTGCTGTTGTGCCTGTAGGTAGGGTGCCAAGGGACGGTGAAGAGCAGCAAGAGCTTTCAGGGCTGGGCCCTTCCTCGTGGGAGAAGGATCCGACCGTTCGCCTTTTCAGAAAGAGGCTCAGCCGAGGCTGAGCACCGTGAGATGTTCCGTGTCTGGGAAAGCACAGATCCCCAGTGCTGTTGTGCCTGTAGGTAGGGTGCCAAGGGACGGTGAAGAGCAGCAAGAGCTTTCAGGGCTGGGCCCTTCCTCGTGGGAGAAGGATCCGACCGTTCGCCTTTTCAGAAAGAGGCTCTGCCGAGGCTGAGCGCCGTGAGATGTTCCGTCTCTGGGAAAGCACAGATCCCCAGTGCTGTTGTGCCTGTAGGTAGGGTGCCAAGGGACGGTGAAGAGCAGCAAGAGCTTTCAGGGCTGGGCCCTTCCTCGTGGGAGAAGGATCCGACCGTTCGCCTTTTCAGAAAGAGGCTCTGCCGAGGCTGAGCGCCGTGAGATGTTCCGTCTCTGGGAAAGCACAGATCCCCAGTGCTGTTGTGCCTGTAGGTAGGGTGCCAAGGGACGGTGAAGAGCAACAAGAGCTTTCAGGGCTGGGCCCTTCCTCGTGGGAGAAGGATCCGACCGTTCACCTTTTCAGAAAGAGTCTCTGCCGAGGCTGAGAGCCGTGAGATGTTCCGTCTCTGGGAAAGCACAGATCCCCAGTGCTGTTGTGCCTGTAGGTAGGGTGCCAAGGGACGGTGAAGAGCAACAAGAGCTTTCAGGGCTGGGCCCTTACTCGTGGGAGAAGGATCCGACCGTTCGCCTTTTCAGAAAGAGACTTGCCGAGGCGGAGCGCCGTGAGATGTTCCGTCTCTGGGAAAGCACAGATCCCCAGTGCTGTTGTGCCTGTAGGTAGGGTGCCAAGGGACGGTGAAGAGCAGCAAGAGCTTTCAGGGCTGGGCCCTTACTAGTGGGAGAAGGATCCGACCGTTCGCCTTTTCAGAAAGAGACTTGCCGAGGCGGAGCGCCGTGAGATGTTCCGTCTCTGGGAAAGCACAGATCCCCAGTGCTGTTGTGCCTGTAGGTAGGGTGCCAAGGGACGGTGAAGAGCAACAAGAGCTTTCAGGGCTGGGCCCTTCCTCGTGGGAGAAGGATCCGACCGTTCGCCTTTTCAGAAAGAGGCTTGCCGAGGCTGAGCGCCGTGAGATGTTCCGTGTCTGGGAAAGCACAGATCCCCAGTGCTGTTGTGCCTGTAGGTAGGGTGCCAAGGGACGGTGAAGAGCAGCAAGAGCTTTCAGGGCTGGGCCCTTCCTCGTGGGAGAAGGATCCGACCGTTCGCCTTTTCAGAAAGAGGCTCTACCGAGGCTGAGCGCCGTGAGATGTTCCGTCTCTGGGAAAGCACAGATCCCCAGTGCTGTTGTGCCTGTAGGTAGGGTGCCAAGGGACGGTGAAGAGCAGCAAGAGCTTTCAGGGCTGGGCCCTTCCTCGTGGGAGAAGGATCCGACTGTTCGCCTTTTTCTGAAAGAGACTTGCCGAGGCTGAGCACCGTGAGATGTTCCGTCTCTGGGAAAGCACAGATCCCCAGTGCTGTTGTGCCTGTAGGTAGGGTGCCAAGGGACGGTGAAGAGCAGCAAGAGCTTTCAGGGCTGGGCCCTTCCTCGTGGGAGAAGGATCCGACCGTTCGCCTTTTCAGAAAGAGGCTCTGCCGAGGCTGAGCGCCGTGAGATGTTCCGTCTCTGGGAAAGCACAGATCCCCAGTGCTGTTGTGCCTGTAGGTAGGGTGCCAAGGGACGGTGAAGAGCAGCAAGAGCTTTCAGGGCTGGGCCCTTCCTCGTGGGAGAAGGATCCGACCGTTCGCCTTTTCAGAAAGAGACTTGCCGAGGCGGAGCGCCATGAGATGTTCCGTGTCTGGGAAAGCACAGATCCCCAGTGCTGTTGTGCCTGTAGGTAGGGTGCCAAGGGACGGTGAAGAGCAGCAAGAGCTTTCAGGGCTGGGCCCTTCCTCGTGGGAGAAGGATCCGACCGTTCGCCTTTTTCTGAAAGAGACTTGCCGAGGCTGAGCGCCGTGAGATGTTCCGTCTCTGGGAAAGCACAGATCCCCAGTGCTGTTGTGCCTGTAGGTAGGGTGCCAAGGGACGGTGAAGAGCAGCAAGAGCTTTCAGGGCTGGGCCCTTCCTCGTGGGAGAAGGATCCGACCGTTCGCCTTTTCAGAAAGAGACTTGCCGAGGCGGAGCGCCATGAGATGTTCCGTGTCTGGGAAAGCACAGATCCCCAGTGCTGTTGTGCCTGTAGGTAGGGTGCCAAGGGACGGTGAAGAGCAGCAAGAGCTTTCAGGGCTGGGCCCTTCCTCGTGGGAGAAGGATCCGACTGTTCGCCTTTTCAGAAAGAGGCTTGCCGAGGCGGAGCGCCGTGAGATGTTCTGTGTCTGGGAAAGCACAGATCCCCAGTGCTGTTGTGCCTGTACGTAGGGCGCCAAGGGACGGTGAAGAGCAGCAAGAGCTTTCAGGGCTGGGCCCTTCCTCGTGGGAGAAGGATCCGACCGTTCGCCTTTTCAGAAAGAGGCTCTGCCGAGGCTGAGCGCCATGAGATGTTCCGTGTCTGGGAAAGCACAGATCCCCAGTGCTGTTGTGCCTGTAGGTAGGGTGCCAAGGGACGGTGAAGAGCAGCAAGAGCTTTCAGGGCTGGGCCCTTCCTCGTGGGAGAAGGATCCGACCGTTCGCCTTTTCAGAAAGAGGCTCTACCGAGGCTGAGCGCCGTGAGATGTTCCGTCTCTGGGAAAGCACAGATCCCCAGTGCTGTTGTGCCTGTAGGTAGGGTGCCAAGGGACGGTGAAGAGCAACAAGAGTTTTCAGGGCTGGGCCCTTCCTCGTGGGAGAAGGATCCGACCGTTCGCCTTTTCAGAAAGAGGCTCTGCCGAGGCTGAGCGCCGTGAGATGTTCCGTGTCTGGGAAAGCACAGATCCCCAGTGCTGTTGTGCCTGTAGGTAGGGTGCCAAGGGACGGTGAAGAGCAGCAAGAGCTTTCAGGGCTGGGCCCTTACTCGTGGGAGAAGGATCCGACCGTTCGCCTTTTCAGAAAGAGACTTGCCGAGGCGGAGCGCCATGAGATGTTCCGTGTCTGGGAAAGCACAGATCCCCAGTGCTGTTGTGCCTGTAGGTAGGGTGCCAAGGGACGGTGAAGAGCAGCAAGAGCTTTCAGGGCTGGGCCCTTCCTCGTGGGAGAAGGATCCGACCGTTCGCCTTTTCAGAAAGAGGCTTGCCGAGGCGGAGCGCCGTGAGATGTTCCGTCTCTGGGAAAGCACAGATCCCCAGTGCTGTTGTGCCTGTAGGTAGGGTGCCAAGGGACGGTGAAGAGCAGCAAGAGCTTTCAGGGCTGGGCCCTTCCTCGGGGGAGAAGGATCCGACCGTTCGCCTTTTCAGAAAGAGGCTCTGCCGAGGCTGAGCGCCGTGAGATGTTCCGTCTCTGGGAAAGCACAGATCCCCAGTGCTGTTGTGCCTGTAGGTAGGGTGCCAAGGGACGGTGAAGAGCAACAAGAGCTTTCAGGGCTGGGCCCTTCCTCGTGGGAGAAGGATCCGACCGTTCGCCTTTTCAGAAAGAGTCTCTGCCGAGGCTGAGAGCCGTGAGATGTTCCGTCTCTGGGAAAGCACAGATCCCCAGTGCTGTTGTGCCTGTAGGTAGGGTGCCAAGGGACGTTGAAGAGCAGCAAGAGCTTTCAGGGCTGGGCCCTTCCTCGTGGGAGAAGGATCCGACCGTTCGCCTTTTCAGAAAGAGGCTCTGCCGAGGCTGAGCGCCGTGAGATGTTCCGTCTCTGGGAAAGCACAGATCCCCAGTGCTGTTGTGCCTGTAGGTAGGGTGCCAAGGGACGGTGAAGAGCAGCAAGAGCTTTCAGGGCTGGGCCCTTCCTCGGGGGAGAAGGATCCGACCGTTCGCCTTTTCAGAAAGAGGCTCTACCGAGGCTGAGCGCCGTGAGATGTTCCGTCTCTGGGAAAGCACAGATCCCCAGTGCTGTTGTGCCTGTAGGTAGGGTGCCAAGGGACGGTGAAGAGCAGCAAGAGCTTTCAGGGCTGGGCCCTTCCTCGTGGGAGAAGGATCCGACCGTTCGCCTTTTCAGAAAGAGGCTTGCCGAGGCGGAGCGCCGTGAGATGTTCTGTCTCTGGGAAAGCACAGATCCCCAGTGCTGTTGTGCCTGTAGGTAGGGTGCCAAGGGACGGTGAAGAGCAGCAAGAGCTTTCAGGGCTGGGCCCTTCCTCGTGGGAGAAGGATCCGACCGTTCGCCTTTTCAGAAAGAGGCTCTGCCGAGGCTGAGCGCCGTGAGATGTTCCGTGTCTGGGAAAGCACAGATCCCCAGTGCTGTTGTGCCTGTAGGTAGGGTGCCAAGGGACGGTGAAGAGCAGCAAGAGCTTTCAGGGCTGGGCCCTTCCTCGTGGGAGAAGGATCCGACCGTTCGCCTTTTCAGAAAGAGGCTCTGCCGAGGCTGAGCGCCGTGAGATGTTCCGTGTCTGGGAAAGCACAGATCCCCAGTGCTGTTGTGCCTGTAGGTAGGGTGCCAAGGGACGGTGAAGAGCAGCAAGAGCTTTCAGGGCTGGGCCCTTCCTCGTGGGAGAAGGATCCGACCGTTCGCCTTTTCAGAAAGAGACTTGCCGAGGCTGAGCGCCGTGAGATGTTCCGTGTCTGGGAAAGCACAGATCCCCAGTGCTGTTGTGCCTGTAGGTAGGGTGCCAAGGGACGGTGAAGAGCAGCAAGAGCTTTCAGGGCTGGGCCCTTCCTCGTGGGAGAAGGATCCGACCGTTCGCCTTTTCAGAAAGAGGCTCTGCCGAGGCTGAGCGCCGTGAGATGTTCCGTCTCTGGGAAAGCACAGATCCCCAGTGCTGTTGTGCCTGTAGGTAGGGTGCCAAGGGACGGTGAAGAGCAGCAAGAGCTTTCAGGGCTGGGCCCTTCCTCGTGGGAGAAGGATCCGACCGTTCGCCTTTTCAGAAAGAGGCTCTGCCGAGGCTGAGCGCCGTGAGATGTTCCGTCTCTGGGAAAGCACAGATCCCCAGTGCTGTTGTGCCTGTAGGTAGGGTGCCAAGGGACGGTGAAGAGCAGCAAGAGCTTTCAGGGCTGGGCCCTTACTCGTGGGAGAAGGATCCGACCGTTCGCCTTTTCAGAAAGAGGCTTGCCGAGGCGGAGCGCCGTGAGATGTTCCGTCTCTGGGAAAGCACAGATCCCCAGTGCTGTTGTGCCTGTAGGTAGGGTGCCAAGGGACGTTGAAGAGCAGCAAGAGCTTTCAGGGCTGGGCCCTTCCTCGTGGGAGAAGGATCCGACCGTTCGCCTTTTCAGAAAGAGGCTCTGCCGAGGCTGAGCGCCGTGAGATGTTCCGTGTCTGGGAAAGCACAGATCCCCAGTGCTGTTGTGCCTGTAGGTAGGGTGCCAAGGGACGTTGAAGAGCAGCAAGAGCTTTCAGGGCTGGGCCCTTCCTCGTGGGAGAAGGATCCGACCGTTCGCCTTTTCAGAAAGAGGCTCTGCCGAGGCTGAGCGCCGTGAGATGTTCCGTCTCTGGGAAAGCACAGATCCCCAGTGCTGTTGTGCCTGTAGGTAGGGTGCCAAGGGACGGTGAAGAGCAGCAAGAGCTTTCAGGGCTGGGCCCTTCCTCGTGGGAGAAGGATCCGACCGTTCGCCTTTTCAGAAAGAGGCTCTGCCGAGGCTGAGCGCCGTGAGATGTTCCGTGTCTGGGAAAGCACAGATCCCCAGTGCTGTTGTGCCTGTAGGTAGGGTGCCAAGGGACGGTGAAGAGCAGCAAGAGCTTTCAGGGCTGGGCCCTTACTCGTGGGAGAAGGATCCGACCGTTCGCCTTTTCAGAAAGAGGCTCTGCCGAGGCTGAGCGCCGTGAGATGTTCCGTGTCTGGGAAAGCACAGATCCCCAGTGCTGTTGTGCCTGTAGGTAGGGTGCCAAGGGACGGTGAAGAGCAGCAAGAGCTTTCAGGGCTGGGCCCTTCCTCGTGGGAGAAGGATCCGACCGTTCGCCTTTTCAGAAAGAGGCTCTGCCGAGGCTGAGCGCCGTGAGATGTTCCGTCTCTGGGAAAGCACAGATCCCCAGTGCTGTTGTGCCTGTAGGTAGGGTGCCAAGGGACGGTGAAGAGCAGCAAGAGCTTTCAGGGCTGGGCCCTTCCTCGTGGGAGAAGGATCCGACCGTTCGCCTTTTCAGAAAGAGGCTCTACCGAGGCTGAGCGCCGTGAGATGTTCCGTGTCTGGGAAAGCACAGATCCCCAGTGCTGTTGTGCCTGTAGGTAGGGTGCCAAGGGACGGTGAAGAGCAGCAAGAGCTTTCAGGGCTGGGCCCTTCCTCTTGGGAGAAGGATCCGACTGTTCGCCTTTTTCTGAAAGAGACTTGCCGAGGCTGAGCGCCGTGAGATGTTCCGTCTCTGGGAAAGCACAGATCCCCAGTGCTGTTGTGCCTGTAGGTAGGGTGCCAAGGGACGGTGAAGAGCAGCAAGAGCTTTCAGGGCTGGGCCCTTCCTCGTGGGAGAAGGATCCGACCGTTCGCCTTTTCAGAAAGAGACTTGCCGAGGCGGAGTGCCATGAGATGTTCCGTGTCTGGGAAAGCACAGATCCCCAGTGCTGTTGTGCCTGTAGGTAGGGTGCCAAGGGACGGTGAAGAGCAGCAAGAGCTTTCAGGGCTGGGCCCTTCCTCGTGGGAGAAGGATCCGACCGTTCGCCTTTTCAGAAAGAGGCTTGCCGAGGCGGAGCGCCGTGAGATGTTCTGTCTCTGGGAAAGCACAGATCCCCAGTGCTGTTGTGCCTGTACGTAGGGCGCCAAGGGACGGTGAAGAGCAGCAAGAGCTTTCAGGGCTGGGCCCTTCCTCGTGGGAGAAGGATCCGACCGTTCGCCTTTTCAGAAAGAGGCTCTGCCGAGGCTGAGCGCCGTGAGATGTTCCGTCTCTGGGAAAGCACAGATCCCCAGTGCTGTTGTGCCTGTAGGTAGGGTGCCAAGGGACGGTGAAGAGCAGCAAGAGCTTTCAGGGCTGGGCCCTTCCTCGTGGGAGAAGGATCCGACCGTTCGCCTTTTCAGAAAGAGGCTCTACCGAGGCTGAGCGCCGTGAGATGTTCCGTCTCTGGGAAAGCACAGATCCCCAGTGCTGTTGTGCCTGTAGGTAGGGTGCCAAGGGACGGTGAAGAGCAGCAAGAGCTTTCAGGGCTGGGCCCTTCCTCGTGGGAGAAGGATCCGACCGTTCGCCTTTTCAGAAAGAGGCTCTGCCGAGGCTGAGCGCCGTGAGATGTTCCGTCTCTGGGAAAGCACAGATCCCCAGTGCTGTTGTGCCTGTAGGTAGGGTGCCAAGGGACGGTGAAGAGCAGCAAGAGCTTTCAGGGCTGGGCCCTTCCTCGTGGGAGAAGGATCCGACCGTTCGCCTTTTCAGAAAGAGGCTCTGCCGAGACTGAGCGCCGTGAGATGTTCCGTCTCTGGGAAAGCACAGATCCCCAGTGCTGTTGTGCCTGTAGGTAGGGTGCCAAGGGACGGTGAAGAGCAGCAAGAGCTTTCAGGGCTGGGCCCTTCCTCGTGGGAGAAGGATCCGACCGTTCGCCTTTTCAGAAAGAGACTTGCCGAGGCGGAGCGCCATGAGATGTTCCGTCTCTGGGAAAGCACAGATCCCCAGTGCTGTTGTGCCTGTAGGTAGGGTGCCAAGGGACGGTGAAGAGCAGCAAGAGCTTTCAGGGCTGGGCCCTTCCTCGTGGGAGAAGGATCCGACCGTTCGCCTTTTCAGAAAGAGGCTTGCCGAGGCGGAGCGCCGTGAGATGTTCCGTCTCTGGGAAAGCACAGATCCCCAGTGCTGTTGTGCCTGTAGGTAGGGTGCCAAGGGACGGTGAAGAGCAGCAAGAGCTTTCAGGGCTGGGCCCTTCCTCGTGGGAGAAGGATCCGACCGTTCGCCTTTTCAGAAAGAGGCTCTGCCGAGGCTGAGCGCCGTGAGATGTTCCGTCTCTGGGAAAGCACAGATCCCCAGTGCTGTTGTGCCTGTAGGTAGGGTGCCAAGGGACGGTGAAGAGCAACAAGAGCTTTCAGGGCTGGGCCCTTCCTCGTGGGAGAAGGATCCGACCGTTCGCCTTTTCAGAAAGAGTCTCTGCCGAGGCTGAGAGCCGTGAGATGTTCCGTCTCTGGGAAAGCACAGATCCCCAGTGCTGTTGTGCCTGTAGGTAGGGTGCCAAGGGACGTTGAAGAGCAGCAAGAGCTTTCAGGGCTGGGCCCTTCCTCGTGGGAGAAGGATCCGACCGTTCGCCTTTTCAGAAAGAGGCTCTGCCGAGGCTGAGCGCCGTGAGATGTTCCGTCTCTGGGAAAGCACAGATCCCCAGTGCTGTTGTGCCTGTAGGTAGGGTGCCAAGGGACGTTGAAGAGCAGCAAGAGCTTTCAGGGCTGGGCCCTTCCTCGTGGGAGAAGGATCCGACCGTTCGCCTTTTCAGAAAGAGGCTCTGCCGAGGCTGAGCGCCGTGAGATGTTCCGTGTCTGGGAAAGCACAGATCCCCAGTGCTGTTGTGCCTGTAGGTAGGGTGCCAAGGGACGGTGAAGAGCAGCAAGAGCTTTCAGGGCTGGGCCCTTCCTCGGGGGAGAAGGATCCGACCGTTCGCCTTTTCAGAAAGAGTCTCTGCCGAGGCTGAGCGCCGTGAGATGTTCCGTCTCTGGGAAAGCACAGATCCCCAGTGCTGTTGTGCCTGTAGGTAGGGTGCCAAGGGACGGTGAAGAGCAGCAAGAGCTTTCAGGGCTGGGCCCTTCCTCGGGGGAGAAGGATCCGACCGTTCGCCTTTTCAGAAAGAGGCTCTGCCGAGGCTGAGCGCCGTGAGATGTTCCGTGTCTGGGAAAGCACAGATCCCCAGTGCTGTTGTGCCTGTAGGTAGGGTGCCAAGGGACGGTGAAGAGCAGCAAGAGCTTTCAGGGCTGGGCCCTTCCTCGTGGGAGAAGGATCCGACCGTTCGCCTTTTCAGAAAGAGGCTCTACCGAGGCTGAGCGCCGTGAGATGTTCCGTCTCTGGGAAAGCACAGATCCCCAGTGCTGTTGTGCCTGTAGGTAGGGTGCCAAGGGACGGTGAAGAGCAGCAAGAGCTTTCAGGGCTGGGCCCTTCCTCGTGGGAGAAGGATCCGACCGTTCGCCTTTTCAGAAAGAGGCTTGCCGAGGCGGAGCGCCGTGAGATGTTCTGTCTCTGGGAAAGCACAGATCCCCAGTGCTGTTGTGCCTGTAGGTAGGGTGCCAAGGGACGGTGAAGAGCAGCAAGAGCTTTCAGGGCTGGGCCCTTCCTCGTGGGAGAAGGATCCGACCGTTCGCCTTTTCAGAAAGAGGCTCTGCCGAGGCTGAGCGCCGTGAGATGTTCCGTCTCTGGGAAAGCACAGATCCCCAGTGCTGTTGTGCCTGTAGGTAGGGTGCCAAGGGACGGTGAAGAGCAGCAAGAGCTTTCAGGGCTGGGCCCTTCCTCGTGGGAGAAGGATCCGACCGTTCGCCTTTTCAGAAAGAGGCTCTGCCGAGGCTGAGCGCCGTGAGATGTTCCGTGTCTGGGAAAGCACAGATCCCCAGTGCTGTTGTGCCTGTAGGTAGGGTGCCAAGGGACGGTGAAGAGCAGCAAGAGCTTTCAGGGCTGGGCCCTTCCTCGTGGGAGAAGGATCCGACCGTTCGCCTTTTCAGAAAGAGACTTGCCGAGGCTGAGCGCCGTGAGATGTTCCGTGTCTGGGAAAGCACAGATCCCCAGTGCTGTTGTGCCTGTAGGTAGGGTGCCAAGGGACGGTGAAGAGCAGCAAGAGCTTTCAGGGCTGGGCCCTTCCTCGTGGGAGAAGGATCCGACCGTTCGCCTTTTCAGAAAGAGGCTCTGCCGAGGCTGAGCGCCGTGAGATGTTCCGTCTCTGGGAAAGCACAGATCCCCAGTGCTGTTGTGCCTGTAGGTAGGGTGCCAAGGGACGGTGAAGAGCAGCAAGAGCTTTCAGGGCTGGGCCCTTCCTCGTGGGAGAAGGATCCGACCGTTCGCCTTTTCAGAAAGAGGCTCTGCCGAGGCTGAGCGCCGTGAGATGTTCCGTCTCTGGGAAAGCACAGATCCCCAGTGCTGTTGTGCCTGTAGGTAGGGTGCCAAGGGACGGTGAAGAGCAGCAAGAGCTTTCAGGGCTGGGCCCTTACTCGTGGGAGAAGGATCCGACCGTTCGCCTTTTCAGAAAGAGGCTTGCCGAGGCGGAGCGCCGTGAGATGTTCCGTCTCTGGGAAAGCACAGATCCCCAGTGCTGTTGTGCCTGTAGGTAGGGTGCCAAGGGACGTTGAAGAGCAGCAAGAGCTTTCAGGGCTGGGCCCTTCCTCGTGGGAGAAGGATCCGACCGTTCGCCTTTTCAGAAAGAGGCTCTGCCGAGGCTGAGCGCCGTGAGATGTTCCGTGTCTGGGAAAGCACAGATCCCCAGTGCTGTTGTGCCTGTAGGTAGGGTGCCAAGGGACGTTGAAGAGCAGCAAGAGCTTTCAGGGCTGGGCCCTTCCTCGTGGGAGAAGGATCCGACCGTTCGCCTTTTCAGAAAGAGGCTCTGCCGAGGCTGAGCGCCGTGAGATGTTCCGTCTCTGGGAAAGCACAGATCCCCAGTGCTGTTGTGCCTGTAGGTAGGGTGCCAAGGGACGGTGAAGAGCAGCAAGAGCTTTCAGGGCTGGGCCCTTCCTCGTGGGAGAAGGATCCGACCGTTCGCCTTTTCAGAAAGAGGCTCTGCCGAGGCTGAGCGCCGTGAGATGTTCCGTGTCTGGGAAAGCACAGATCCCCAGTGCTGTTGTGCCTGTAGGTAGGGTGCCAAGGGACGGTGAAGAGCAGCAAGAGCTTTCAGGGCTGGGCCCTTACTCGTGGGAGAAGGATCCGACCGTTCGCCTTTTCAGAAAGAGGCTCTGCCGAGGCTGAGCGCCGTGAGATGTTCCGTCTCTGGGAAAGCACAGATCCCCAGTGCTGTTGTGCCTGTAGGTAGGGTGCCAAGGGACGGTGAAGAGCAGCAAGAGCTTTCAGGGCTGGGCCCTTCCTCGTGGGAGAAGGATCCGACCGTTCGCCTTTTCAGAAAGAGACTTGCCGAGGCGGAGTGCCATGAGATGTTCCGTGTCTGGGAAAGCACAGATCCCCAGTGCTGTTGTGCCTGTAGGTAGGGTGCCAAGGGACGGTGAAGAGCAGCAAGAGCTTTCAGGGCTGGGCCCTTCCTCGTGGGAGAAGGATCCGACCGTTCGCCTTTTCAGAAAGAGGCTTGCCGAGGCGGAGCGCCGTGAGATGTTCTGTCTCTGGGAAAGCACAGATCCCCAGTGCTGTTGTGCCTGTACGTAGGGCGCCAAGGGACGGTGAAGAGCAGCAAGAGCTTTCAGGGCTGGGCCCTTCCTCGTGGGAGAAGGATCCGACCGTTCGCCTTTTCAGAAAGAGGCTCTGCCGAGGCTGAGCGCCGTGAGATGTTCCGTCTCTGGGAAAGCACAGATCCCCAGTGCTGTTGTGCCTGTAGGTAGGGTGCCAAGGGACGGTGAAGAGCAGCAAGAGCTTTCAGGGCTGGGCCCTTCCTCGTGGGAGAAGGATCCGACCGTTCGCCTTTTCAGAAAGAGGCTCTACCGAGGCTGAGCGCCGTGAGATGTTCCGTCTCTGGGAAAGCACAGATCCCCAGTGCTGTTGTGCCTGTAGGTAGGGTGCCAAGGGACGGTGAAGAGCAGCAAGAGCTTTCAGGGCTGGGCCCTTCCTCGTGGGAGAAGGATCCGACCGTTCGCCTTTTCAGAAAGAGGCTCTGCCGAGGCTGAGCGCCGTGAGATGTTCCGTCTCTGGGAAAGCACAGATCCCCAGTGCTGTTGTGCCTGTAGGTAGGGTGCCAAGGGACGGTGAAGAGCAGCAAGAGCTTTCAGGGCTGGGCCCTTCCTCGTGGGAGAAGGATCCGACCGTTCGCCTTTTCAGAAAGAGGCTCTGCCGAGACTGAGCGCCGTGAGATGTTCCGTCTCTGGGAAAGCACAGATCCCCAGTGCTGTTGTGCCTGTAGGTAGGGTGCCAAGGGACGGTGAAGAGCAGCAAGAGCTTTCAGGGCTGGGCCCTTCCTCGTGGGAGAAGGATCCGACCGTTCGCCTTTTCAGAAAGAGACTTGCCGAGGCGGAGCGCCATGAGATGTTCCGTCTCTGGGAAAGCACAGATCCCCAGTGCTGTTGTGCCTGTAGGTAGGGTGCCAAGGGACGGTGAAGAGCAGCAAGAGCTTTCAGGGCTGGGCCCTTCCTCGTGGGAGAAGGATCCGACCGTTCGCCTTTTCAGAAAGAGGCTTGCCGAGGCGGAGCGCCGTGAGATGTTCCGTGTCTGGGAAAGCACAGATCCCCAGTGCTGTTGTGCCTGTAGGTAGGGTGCCAAGGGACGGTGAAGAGCAGCAAGAGCTTTCAGGGCTGGGCCCTTCCTCGTGGGAGAAGGATCCGACCGTTCGCCTTTTCAGAAAGAGGCTCTGCCGAGGCTGAGCGCCGTGAGATGTTCCGTCTCTGCGAAAGCACAGATCCCCAGTGCTGTTGTGCCTGTAGGTAGGGTGCCAAGGGACGGTGAAGAGCAACAAGAGCTTTCAGGGCTGGGCCCTTCCTCGTGGGAGAAGGATCCGACCGTTCGCCTTTTCAGAAAGAGTCTCTGCCGAGGCTGAGAGCCGTGAGATGTTCCGTCTCTGCGAAAGCACAGATCCCCAGTGCTGTTGTGCCTGTAGGTAGGGTGCCAAGGGACGGTGAAGAGCAGCAAGAGCTTTCAGGGCTGGGCCCTTCCTCGTGGGAGAAGGATCCGACCGTTCGCCTTTTCAGAAAGAGGCTCTGCCGAGGCTGAGCGCCGTGAGATGTTCCGTCTCTGGGAAAGCACAGATCCCCAGTGCTGTTGTGCCTGTAGGTAGGGTGCCAAGGGACGTTGAAGAGCAGCAAGAGCTTTCAGGGCTGGGCCCTTCCTCGTGGGAGAAGGATCCGACCGTTCGCCTTTTCAGAAAGAGGCTCTGTCGAGGCTGAGCGCCGTGAGATGTTCCGTCTCTGGGAAAGCACAGATCCCCAGTGCTGTTGTGCCTGTAGGTAGGGTGCCAAGGGACGGTGAAGAGCAGCAAGAGCTTTCAGGGCTGGGCCCTTCCTCGTGGGAGAAGGATCCGACCGTTCGCCTTTTCAGAAAGAGGCTCTGCCATGGCTGAGCGCCGTGAGATGTTCCGTCTCTGGGAAAGCACAGATCCCCAGTGCTGTTGTGCCTGTAGGTAGGGTGCCAAGGGACGGTGAAGAGCAGCAAGAGCTTTCAGGGCTGGGCCCTTCCTCGTGGGAGAAGGATCCGACCGTTCGCCTTTTCAGAAAGAGTCTCTGCCGAGGCTGAGAGCCGTGAGATGTTCCGTCTCTGGGAAAGCACAGATCCCCAGTGCTGTTGTGCCTGTAGGTAGGGTGCCAAGGGACGGTGAAGAGCAGCAAGAGCTTTCAGGGCTGGGCCCTTCCTCGTGGGAGAAGGATCCGACCGTTCGCCTTTTCAGAAAGAGGCTCTGCCGAGGCTGAGCGCCGTGAGATGTTCCGTGTCTGGGAAAGCACAGATCCCCAGTGCTGTTGTGCCTGTAGGTAGGGTGCCAAGGGACGGTGAAGAGCAGCAAGAGCTTTCAGGGCTGGGCCCTTCCTCGTGGGAGAAGGATCCGACCGTTCGCCTTTTCAGAAAGAGGCTCTGCCGAGGCTGAGCGCCGTGAGATGTTCCGTCTCTGGGAAAGCACAGATCCCCAGTGCTGTTGTGCCTGTAGGTAGGGTGCCAAGGGACGGTGAAGAGCAGCAAGAGCTTTCAGGGCTGGGCCCTTCCTCGTGGGAGAAGGATCCGACCGTTCGCCTTTTCAGAAAGAGGCTCTGCCGAGGCTGAGCGCCGTGAGATGTTCCGTCTCTGGGAAAGCACAGATCCCCAGTGCTGTTGTGCCTGTAGGTAGGGTGCCAAGGGACGTTGAAGAGCAACAAGAGCTTTCAGGGCTGGGCCCTTCCTCGTGGGAGAAGGATCCGACTGTTCGCCTTTTCAGAAAGAGGCTCTGCCGAGGCTGAGCGCCGTGAGATGTTCCGTCTCTGGGAAAGCACAGATCCCCAGTGCTGTTGTGCCTGTAGGTAGGGTGCCAAGGGACGGTGAAGAGCAGCAAGAGCTTTCAGGGCTGGGCCCTTCCTCGTGGGAGAAGGATCCGACCGTTCGCCTTTTCAGAAAGAGGCTCTACCGAGGCTGAGCGCCGTGAGATGTTCCGTCTCTGGGAAAGCACAGATCCCCAGTGCTGTTGTGCCTGTAGGTAGGGTGCCAAGGGACGTTGAAGAGCAGCAAGAGCTTTCAGGGCTGGGCCCTTCCTCGTGGGAGAAGGATCCGACCGTTCGCCTTTTTCTGAAAGAGACTTGCCGAGGCTGAGCGCCGTGAGATGTTCCGTGTCTGGGAAAGCACAGATCCCCAGTGCTGTTGTGCCTGTAGGTAGGGTGCCAAGGGATGGTGAAGAGCAACAAGAGCTTTCAGGGCTGGGCCCTTCCTCGTGGGAGAAGGATCCGACCGTTCGCCTTTTCAGAAAGAGACTTGCCGAGGCGGAGCGCCGTGAGATGTTCCGTCTCTGGGAAAGCACAGATCCCCAGTGCTGTTGTGCCTGTAGGTAGGGTGCCAAGGGACGGTGAAGAGCAGCAAGAGCTTTCAGGGCTGGGCCCTTCCTCGTGGGAGAAGGATCCGACCGTTCGCCTTTTCAGAAAGAGACTTGCCGAGGCGGAGCGCCGTGAGATGTTCCGTCTCTGGGAAAGCACAGATCCCCAGTGCTGTTGTGCCTGTAGGTAGGGTGCCAAGGGACGGTGAAGAGCAGCAAGAGCTTTCAGGGCTGGGCCCTTCCTCGTGGGAGAAGGATCCGACCGTTCGCCTTTTCAGAAAGAGGCTTGCCGAGGCTGAGCGCCGTGAGATGTTCCGTGTCTGGGAAAGCACAGATCCCCAGTGCTGTTGTGCCTGTAGGTAGGGTGCCAAGGGACGGTGAAGAGCAGCAAGAGCTTTCAGGGCTGGGCCCTTCCTCGTGGGAGAAGGATCCGACCGTTCGCCTTTTCAGAAAGAGGCTCTACCGAGGCTGAGCGCCGTGAGATGTTCCGTCTCTGGGAAAGCACAGATCCCCAGTGCTGTTGTGCCTGTAGGTAGGGTGCCAAGGGACGGTGAAGAGCAGCAAGAGCTTTCAGGGCTGGGCCCTTCCTCGTGGGAGAAGGATCCGACTGTTCGCCTTTTTCTGAAAGAGGCTTGCCGAGGCTGAGCGCCGTGAGATGTTCCGTCTCTGGGAAAGCACAGATCCCCAGTGCTGTTGTGCCTGTAGGTAGGGTGCCAAGGGACGGTGAAGAGCAGCAAGAGCTTTCAGGGCTGGGCCCTTCCTCGTGGGAGAAGGATCCGACCGTTCGCCTTTTCAGAAAGAGGCTCTGCCGAGGCTGAGCGCCGTGAGATGTTCCGTCTCTGGGAAAGCACAGATCCCCAGTGCTGTTGTGCCTGTAGGTAGGGTGCCAAGGGACGGTGAAGAGCAGCAAGAGCTTTCAGGGCTGGGCCGTTCCTCGTGGGAGAAGGATCCGACCGTTCGCCTTTTCAGAAAGAGACTTGCCGAGGCGGAGCGCCATGAGATGTTCCGTGTCTGGGAAAGCACAGATCCCCAGTGCTGTTGTGCCTGTAGGTAGGGTGCCAAGGGACGGTGAAGAGCAGCAAGAGCTTTCAGGGCTGGGCCCTTCCTCGTGGGAGAAGGATCCGACCGTTCGCCTTTTTCTGAAAGAGACTTGCCGAGGCTGAGCGCCGTGAGATGTTCCGTCTCTGGGAAAGCACAGATCCCCAGTGCTGTTGTGCCTGTAGGTAGGGTGCCAAGGGACGGTGAAGAGCAGCAAGAGCTTTCAGGGCTGGGCCCTTCCTCGTGGGAGAAGGATCCGACCGTTCGCCTTTTCAGAAAGAGACTTGCCGAGGCGGAGCGCCATGAGATGTTCCGTGTCTGGGAAAGCACAGATCCCCAGTGCTGTTGTGCCTGTAGGTAGGGTGCCAAGGGACGGTGAAGAGCAGCAAGAGCTTTCAGGGCTGGGCCCTTCCTCGTGGGAGAAGGATCCGACCGTTCGCCTTTTTCTGAAAGAGACTTGCCGAGGCTGAGCGCCGTGAGATGTTCCGTCTCTGGGAAAGCACAGATCCCCAGTGCTGTTGTGCCTGTAGGTAGGGTGCCAAGGGACGGTGAAGAGCAGCAAGAGCTTTCAGGGCTGGGCCCTTCCTCGTGGGAGAAGGATCCGACCGTTCGCCTTTTCAGAAAGAGGCTCTGCCGAGGATGAGCGCCGTGAGATGTTCCGTCTCTGGGAAAGCACAGATCCCCAGTGCTGTTGTGCCTGTAGGTAGGGTGCCAAGGGACGTTGAAGAGCAACAAGAGCTTTCAGGGCTGGGCCCTTCCTCGTGGGAGAAGGATCCGACTGTTCGCCTTTTCAGAAAGAGGCTCTGCCGAGGCTGAGCGCCGTGAGATGTTCCGTCTCTGGGAAAGCACAGATCCCCAGTGCTGTTGTGCCTGTAGGTAGGGTGCCAAGGGACGGTGAAGAGCAGCAAGAGCTTTCAGGGCTGGGCCCTTCCTCGTGGGAGAAGGATCCGACCGTTCGCCTTTTCAGAAAGAGGCTCTACCGAGGCTGAGCGCCGTGAGATGTTCCGTCTCTGGGAAAGCACAGATCCCCAGTGCTGTTGTGCCTGTAGGTAGGGTGCCAAGGGACGTTGAAGAGCAGCAAGAGCTTTCAGGGCTGGGCCCTTCCTCGTGGGAGAAGGATCCGACCGTTCGCCTTTTTCTGAAAGAGACTTGCCGAGGCTGAGCGCCGTGAGATGTTCCGTGTCTGGGAAAGCACAGATCCCCAGTGCTGTTGTGCCTGTAGGTAGGGTGCCAAGGGATGGTGAAGAGCAACAAGAGCTTTCAGGGCTGGGCCCTTCCTCGTGGGAGAAGGATCCGACCGTTCGCCTTTTCAGAAAGAGACTTGCCGAGGCGGAGCGCCGTGAGATGTTCCGTCTCTGGGAAAGCACAGATCCCCAGTGCTGTTGTGCCTGTAGGTAGGGTGCCAAGGGACGGTGAAGAGCAGCAAGAGCTTTCAGGGCTGGGCCCTTCCTCGTGGGAGAAGGATCCGACCGTTCGCCTTTTCAGAAAGAGACTTGCCGAGGCGGAGCGCCGTGAGATGTTCCGTCTCTGGGAAAGCACAGATCCCCAGTGCTGTTGTGCCTGTAGGTAGGGTGCCAAGGGACGGTGAAGAGCAGCAAGAGCTTTCAGGGCTGGGCCCTTCCTCGTGGGAGAAGGATCCGACCGTTCGCCTTTTCAGAAAGAGGCTTGCCGAGGCTGAGCGCCGTGAGATGTTCCGTGTCTGGGAAAGCACAGATCCCCAGTGCTGTTGTGCCTGTAGGTAGGGTGCCAAGGGACGGTGAAGAGCAGCAAGAGCTTTCAGGGCTGGGCCCTTCCTCGTGGGAGAAGGATCCGACCGTTCGCCTTTTCAGAAAGAGGCTCTACCGAGGCTGAGCGCCGTGAGATGTTCCGTCTCTGGGAAAGCACAGATCCCCAGTGCTGTTGTGCCTGTAGGTAGGGTGCCAAGGGACGGTGAAGAGCAGCAAGAGCTTTCAGGGCTGGGCCCTTCCTCGTGGGAGAAGGATCCGACTGTTCGCCTTTTTCTGAAAGAGGCTTGCCGAGGCTGAGCGCCGTGAGATGTTCCGTCTCTGGGAAAGCACAGATCCCCAGTGCTGTTGTGCCTGTAGGTAGGGTGCCAAGGGACGGTGAAGAGCAGCAAGAGCTTTCAGGGCTGGGCCCTTCCTCGTGGGAGAAGGATCCGACCGTTCGCCTTTTCAGAAAGAGGCTCTGCCGAGGCTGAGCGCCGTGAGATGTTCCGTCTCTGGGAAAGCACAGATCCCCAGTGCTGTTGTGCCTGTAGGTAGGGTGCCAAGGGACGGTGAAGAGCAGCAAGAGCTTTCAGGGCTGGGCCCTTCCTCGTGGGAGAAGGATCCGACCGTTCGCCTTTTCAGAAAGAGACTTGCCGAGGCGGAGCGCCATGAGATGTTCCGTGTCTGGGAAAGCACAGATCCCCAGTGCTGTTGTGCCTGTAGGTAGGGTGCCAAGGGACGGTGAAGAGCAGCAAGAGCTTTCAGGGCTGGGCCCTTCCTCGTGGGAGAAGGATCCGACCGTTCGCCTTTTTCTGAAAGAGACTTGCCGAGGCTGAGCGCCGTGAGATGTTCCGTCTCTGGGAAAGCACAGATCCCCAGTGCTGTTGTGCCTGTAGGTAGGGTGCCAAGGGACGGTGAAGAGCAGCAAGAGCTTTCAGGGCTGGGCCCTTCCTCGTGGGAGAAGGATCCGACCGTTCGCCTTTTCAGAAAGAGACTTGCCGAGGCGGAGCGCCATGAGATGTTCCGTGTCTGGGAAAGCACAGATCCCCAGTGCTGTTGTGCCTGTAGGTAGGGTGCCAAGGGACGGTGAAGAGCAGCAAGAGCTTTCAGGGCTGGGCCCTTCCTCGTGGGAGAAGGATCCGACTGTTCGCCTTTTCAGAAAGAGGCTTGCCGAGGCGGAGCGCCGTGAGATGTTCTGTGTCTGGGAAAGCACAGATCCCCAGTGCTGTTGTGCCTGTACGTAGGGCGCCAAGGGACGGTGAAGAGCAGCAAGAGCTTTCAGGGCTGGGCCCTTCCTCGTGGGAGAAGGATCCGACCGTTCGCCTTTTCAGAAAGAGGCTCTGCCGAGGCTGAGCGCCATGAGATGTTCCGTGTCTGGGAAAGCACAGATCCCCAGTGCTGTTGTGCCTGTAGGTAGGGTGCCAAGGGACGGTGAAGAGCAGCAAGAGCTTTCAGGGCTGGGCCCTTCCTCGTGGGAGAAGGATCCGACCGTTCGCCTTTTCAGAAAGAGGCTCTACCGAGGCTGAGCGCCGTGAGATGTTCCGTCTCTGGGAAAGCACAGATCCCCAGTGCTGTTGTGCCTGTAGGTAGGGTGCCAAGGGACGGTGAAGAGCAACAAGAGTTTTCAGGGCTGGGCCCTTCCTCGTGGGAGAAGGATCCGACCGTTCGCCTTTTCAGAAAGAGGCTCTGCCGAGGCTGAGCGCCGTGAGATGTTCCGTCTCTGGGAAAGCACAGATCCCCAGTGCTGTTGTGCCTGTAGGTAGGGTGCCAAGGGACGGTGAAGAGCAACAAGAGCTTTCAGGGCTGGGCCCTTCCTCGTGGGAGAAGGATCCGACCGTTCGCCTTTTCGAAAGAGGCTCTGCCGAGGCGGAGCGCCATGAGATGTTCTGTGTCTGGGAAAGCACAGATCCCCAGTGCTGTTGTGCCTGTAGGTAGGGTGCCAAGGGACGGTGAAGAGCAGCAAGAGCTTTCAGGGCTGGGCCCTTCCTCGTGGGAGAAGGATCCGACCGTTCGCCTTTTCAGAAAGAGGCTCTGCCAAGGCTGAGCGCCGTGAGATGTTCCGTCTCTGGGAAAGCACAGATCCCCAGTGCTGTTGTGCCTGTAGGTAGGGTGCCAAGGGACGGTGAAGAGCAGCAAGAGCTTTCAGGGCTGGGCCCTTCCTCGTGGGAGAAGGATCCGACCGTTCGCCTTTTCAGAAAGAGGCTCTGCCGAGGCTGAGCGCCGTGAGATGTTCCGTCTCTGGGAAAGCACAGATCCCCAGTGCTGTTGTGCCTGTAGGTAGGGTGCCAAGGGACGGTGAAGAGCAGCAAGAGCTTTCAGGGCTGGGCCCTTCCTCGTGGGAGAAGGATCCGACCGTTCGCCTTTTCAGAAAGAGACTTGCCGAGGCGGAGCGCCATGAGATGTTCCGTGTCTGGGAAAGCACAGATCCCCAGTGCTGTTGTGCCTGTAGGTAGGGTGCCAAGGGACGGTGAAGAGCAGCAAGAGCTTTCAGGGCTGGGCCCTTCCTCGTGGGAGAAGGATCCGACCGTTCGCCTTTTTCTGAAAGAGACTTGCCGAGGCTGAGCGCCGTGAGATGTTCCGTCTCTGGGAAAGCACAGATCCCCAGTGCTGTTGTGCCTGTAGGTAGGGTGCCAAGGGACGGTGAAGAGCAGCAAGAGCTTTCAGGGCTGGGCCCTTCCTCGTGGGAGAAGGATCCGACTGTTCGCCTTTTTCTGAAAGAGGCTTGCCGAGGCTGAGCGCCGTGAGATGTTCCGTCTCTGGGAAAGCACAGATCCCCAGTGCTGTTGTGCCTGTAGGTAGGGTGCCAAGGGACGGTGAAGAGCAGCAAGAGCTTTCAGGGCTGGGCCCTTCCTCGTGGGAGAAGGATCCGACCGTTCGCCTTTTCAGAAAGAGGCTCTGCCGAGGCTGAGCGCCGTGAGATGTTCCGTCTCTGGGAAAGCACAGATCCCCAGTGCTGTTGTGCCTGTAGGTAGGGTGCCAAGGGACGGTGAAGAGCAGCAAGAGCTTTCAGGGCTGGGCCCTTCCTCGTGGGAGAAGGATCCGACCGTTCGCCTTTTCAGAAAGAGACTTGCCGAGGCGGAGCGCCATGAGATGTTCCGTGTCTGGGAAAGCACAGATCCCCAGTGCTGTTGTGCCTGTAGGTAGGGTGCCAAGGGACGGTGAAGAGCAGCAAGAGCTTTCAGGGCTGGGCCCTTCCTCGTGGGAGAAGGATCCGACCGTTCGCCTTTTTCTGAAAGAGACTTGCCGAGGCTGAGCGCCGTGAGATGTTCCGTCTCTGGGAAAGCACAGATCCCCAGTGCTGTTGTGCCTGTAGGTAGGGTGCCAAGGGACGGTGAAGAGCAGCAAGAGCTTTCAGGGCTGGGCCCTTCCTCGTGGGAGAAGGATCCGACCGTTCGCCTTTTCAGAAAGAGACTTGCCGAGGCGGAGCGCCATGAGATGTTCCGTGTCTGGGAAAGCACAGATCCCCAGTGCTGTTGTGCCTGTAGGTAGGGTGCCAAGGGACGGTGAAGAGCAGCAAGAGCTTTCAGGGCTGGGCCCTTCCTCGTGGGAGAAGGATCCGACTGTTCGCCTTTTCAGAAAGAGGCTTGCCGAGGCGGAGCGCCGTGAGATGTTCTGTGTCTGGGAAAGCACAGATCCCCAGTGCTGTTGTGCCTGTACGTAGGGCGCCAAGGGACGGTGAAGAGCAGCAAGAGCTTTCAGGGCTGGGCCCTTCCTCGTGGGAGAAGGATCCGACCGTTCGCCTTTTCAGAAAGAGGCTCTGCCGAGGCTGAGCGCCATGAGATGTTCCGTGTCTGGGAAAGCACAGATCCCCAGTGCTGTTGTGCCTGTAGGTAGGGTGCCAAGGGACGGTGAAGAGCAGCAAGAGCTTTCAGGGCTGGGCCCTTCCTCGTGGGAGAAGGATCCGACCGTTCGCCTTTTCAGAAAGAGGCTCTACCGAGGCTGAGCGCCGTGAGATGTTCCGTCTCTGGGAAAGCACAGATCCCCAGTGCTGTTGTGCCTGTAGGTAGGGTGCCAAGGGACGGTGAAGAGCAACAAGAGTTTTCAGGGCTGGGCCCTTCCTCGTGGGAGAAGGATCCGACCGTTCGCCTTTTCAGAAAGAGGCTCTGCCGAGGCTGAGCGCCGTGAGATGTTCCGTCTCTGGGAAAGCACAGATCCCCAGTGCTGTTGTGCCTGTAGGTAGGGTGCCAAGGGACGGTGAAGAGCAACAAGAGCTTTCAGGGCTGGGCCCTTCCTCGTGGGAGAAGGATCCGACCGTTCGCCTTTTCGAAAGAGGCTCTGCCGAGGCGGAGCGCCATGAGATGTTCTGTGTCTGGGAAAGCACAGATCCCCAGTGCTGTTGTGCCTGTAGGTAGGGTGCCAAGGGACGGTGAAGAGCAGCAAGAGCTTTCAGGGCTGGGCCCTTCCTCGTGGGAGAAGGATCCGACCGTTCGCCTTTTCAGAAAGAGGCTCTGCCAAGGCTGAGCGCCGTGAGATGTTCCGTCTCTGGGAAAGCACAGATCCCCAGTGCTGTTGTGCCTGTAGGTAGGGTGCCAAGGGACGGTGAAGAGCAGCAAGAGCTTTCAGGGCTGGGCCCTTCCTCGTGGGAGAAGGATCCGACCGTTCGCCTTTTCAGAAAGAGGCTCTGCCGAGGCTGAGCGCCGTGAGATGTTCCGTCTCTGGGAAAGCACAGATCCCCAGTGCTGTTGTGCCTGTAGGTAGGGTGCCAAGGGACGGTGAAGAGCAGCAAGAGCTTTCAGGGCTGGGCCCTTCCTCGTGGGAGAAGGATCCGACCGTTCGCCTTTTCAGAAAGAGACTTGCCGAGGCGGAGCGCCATGAGATGTTCCGTGTCTGGGAAAGCACAGATCCCCAGTGCTGTTGTGCCTGTAGGTAGGGTGCCAAGGGACGGTGAAGAGCAGCAAGAGCTTTCAGGGCTGGGCCCTTCCTCGTGGGAGAAGGATCCGACCGTTCGCCTTTTTCTGAAAGAGACTTGCCGAGGCTGAGCGCCGTGAGATGTTCCGTCTCTGGGAAAGCACAGATCCCCAGTGCTGTTGTGCCTGTAGGTAGGGTGCCAAGGGACGGTGAAGAGCAGCAAGAGCTTTCAGGGCTGGGCCCTTCCTCGTGGGAGAAGGATCCGACCGTTCGCCTTTTCAGAAAGAGACTTGCCGAGGCGGAGCGCCATGAGATGTTCCGTGTCTGGGAAAGCACAGATCCCCAGTGCTGTTGTGCCTGTAGGTAGGGTGCCAAGGGACGGTGAAGAGCAGCAAGAGCTTTCAGGGCTGGGCCCTTCCTCGTGGGAGAAGGATCCGACTGTTCGCCTTTTCAGAAAGAGGCTTGCCGAGGCGGAGCGCCGTGAGATGTTCTGTGTCTGGGAAAGCACAGATCCCCAGTGCTGTTGTGCCTGTACGTAGGGCGCCAAGGGACGGTGAAGAGCAGCAAGAGCTTTCAGGGCTGGGCCCTTCCTCGTGGGAGAAGGATCCGACCGTTCGCCTTTTCAGAAAGAGGCTCTGCCGAGGCTGAGCGCCATGAGATGTTCCGTGTCTGGGAAAGCACAGATCCCCAGTGCTGTTGTGCCTGTAGGTAGGGTGCCAAGGGACGGTGAAGAGCAGCAAGAGCTTTCAGGGCTGGGCCCTTCCTCGTGGGAGAAGGATCCGACCGTTCGCCTTTTCAGAAAGAGGCTCTACCGAGGCTGAGCGCCGTGAGATGTTCCGTCTCTGGGAAAGCACAGATCCCCAGTGCTGTTGTGCCTGTAGGTAGGGTGCCAAGGGACGGTGAAGAGCAACAAGAGTTTTCAGGGCTGGGCCCTTCCTCGTGGGAGAAGGATCCGACCGTTCGCCTTTTCAGAAAGAGGCTCTGCCGAGGCTGAGCGCCGTGAGATGTTCCGTCTCTGGGAAAGCACAGATCCCCAGTGCTGTTGTGCCTGTAGGTAGGGTGCCAAGGGACGGTGAAGAGCAACAAGAGCTTTCAGGGCTGGGCCCTTCCTCGTGGGAGAAGGATCCGACCGTTCGCCTTTTCGAAAGAGGCTCTGCCGAGGCGGAGCGCCATGAGATGTTCTGTGTCTGGGAAAGCACAGATCCCCAGTGCTGTTGTGCCTGTAGGTAGGGTGCCAAGGGACGGTGAAGAGCAGCAAGAGCTTTCAGGGCTGGGCCCTTCCTCGTGGGAGAAGGATCCGACCGTTCGCCTTTTCAGAAAGAGGCTCTGCCAAGGCTGAGCGCCGTGAGATGTTCCGTCTCTGGGAAAGCACAGATCCCCAGTGCTGTTGTGCCTGTAGGTAGGGTGCCAAGGGACGGTGAAGAGCAACAAGAGCTTTCAGGGCTGGGCCCTTCCTCATGGGAGAAGGATCCGACCGTTCGCCTTTTCAGAAAGAGGCTCTGCCGAGGCTGAGCGCCGTGAGATGTTCCGTGTCTGGGAAAGCACAGATCCCCAGTGCTGTTGTGCCTGTAGGTAGGGTGCCAAGGGACGGTGAAGAGCAACAAGAGTTTTCAGGGCTGGGCCCTTCCTCGTGGGAGAAGGATCCGACCGTTCGCCTTTTCAGAAAGAGGCTCTGCCGAGGCTGAGCGCCGTGAGATGTTCCGTGTCTGGGAAAGCACAGATCCCCAGTGCTGTTGTGCCTGTAGGTAGGGTGCCAAGGGATGGTGAAGAGCAGCAAGAGCTTTCAGGGCTGGGCCCTTCCTCGTGGGAGAAGGATCCGACCGTTCGCCTTTTCAAAAGAGGCTCTGCCGAGGCGGAGCGCCATGAGATGTTCTGTGTCTGGGAAAGCACAGATCCCCAGTGCTGTTGTGCCTGTAGGTAGGGTGCCAAGGGACGGTGAAGAGCAGCAAGAGCTTTCAGGGCTGGGCCCTTCCTCGTGGGAGAAGGATCCGACCGTTCGCCTATTCAGAAAGAGGCTCAGCCTAGGCTGAGCACCGTGAGATGTTCCGTGTCTGGGAAAGCACAGATCCCCAGTGCTGTTGTGCCTGTAGGTAGGGTGCCAAGGGACGGTGAAGAGCAGCAAGAGCTTTCAGGGCTGGGCCCTTCCTCGTGGGAGAAGGATCCGACCGTTCGCCTTTTCAGAAAGAGGCTTGCCGAGGCGGAGCGCCGTGAGATGTTCCGTCTCTGGGAAAGCACAGATCCCCAGTGCTGTTGTGCCTGTAGGTAGGGTGCCAAGGGACGGTGAAGAGCAGCAAGAGCTTTCAGGGCTGGGCCCTTCCTCGTGGGAGAAGGATCCGACCGTTCGCCTTTTCAGAAAGAGGCTCTGCTGAGGCTGAGCGCCGAGAGATGTTCCGTGTCTGGGAAAGCACAGATCCCCAGTGCTGTTGTGCCTGTAGGTAGGGTGCCAAGGGACGGTGAAGAGCAGCAAGAGCTTTCAGGGCTGGGCCCTTCCTCGTGGGAGAAGGATCCGACCGTTCGCCTTTTTCTGAAAGAGACTTGCCGAGGCTGAGCGCCGTGAGATGTTCCGTGTCTGGGAAAGCACAGATCCCCAGTGCTGTTGTGCCTGTAGGTAGGGTGCCAAGGGACGGTGAAGAGCAGCAAGAGCTTTCAGGGCTGGGCCCTTCCTCGTGGGAGAAGGATCCGACCGTTCGCCTTTTCAGAAAGAGGCTTGCCGAGGCGGAGCGCCGTGAGATGTTCCGTGTCTGGGAAAGCACAGATCCCCAGTGCTGTTGTGCCTGTACGTAGGGCGCCAAGGGACGGTGAAGAGCAGCAAGAGCTTTCAGGGCTGGGCCCTTCCTCGTGGGAGAAGGATCCGACCGTTCGCCTATTCAGAAAGAGGCTCTGCCGAGGCTGAGCGCCGAGAGATGTTCCGTCTCTGGGAAAGCACAGATCCCCAGTGCTGTTGTGCCTGTAGGTAGGGTGCCAAGGGACGGTGAAGAGCAGCAAGAGCTTTCAGGGCTGGGCCCTTCCTCGTGGGAGAAGGATCCGACCGTTCGCCTTTTCAGAAAGAGGCTCTGCCGAGGCTGAGCGCCGTGAGATGTTCCGTCTCTGGGAAAGCACAGATCCCCAGTGCTGTTGTGCCTGTAGGTAGGGTGCCAAGGGACGGTGAAGAGCAGCAAGAGCTTTCAGGGCTGGGCCCTTCCTCGTGGGAGAAGGATCCGACCGTTCGCCTTTTTCTGAAAGAGACTTGCCGAGGCTGAGCGCCGTGAGATGTTCTGTGTCTGGGAAAGCACAGATCCCCAGTGCTGTTGTGCCTGTAGGTAGGGTGCCAAGGGACGTTGAAGAGCAGCAAGAGCTTTCAGGGCTGGGCCCTTCCTCGTGGGAGAAGGATCCGACCGTTCGCCTTTTCAGAAAGAGGCTCTGCCGAGGCTGAGCGCCGTGAGATGTTCCGTGTCTGGGAAAGCACAGATCCCCAGTGCTGTTGTGCCTGTAGGTAGGGTGCCAAGGGACGGTGAAGAGCAGCAAGAGCTTTCAGGGCTGGGCCCTTCCTCGTGGGAGAAGGATCCGACCGTTCGCCTTTTCAGAAAGAGACTTGCCGAGGCGGAGCGCCGTGAGATGTTCCGTGTCTGGGAAAGCACAGATCCCCAGTGCTGTTGTGCCTGTAGGTAGGGTGCCAAGGGACGGTGAAGAGCAGCAAGAGCTTTCAGGGCTGGGCCCTTCCTCGTGGGAGAAGGATCCGACCGTTCGCCTTTTTCTGAAAGAGACTTGCCGAGGCTGAGCGCCGTGAGATGTTCCGTGTCTGGGAAAGCACAGATCCCCAGTGCTGTTGTGCCTGTAGGTAGGGTGCCAAGGGACGGTGAAGAGCAGCAAGAGCTTTCAGGGCTGGGCCCTTCCTCGTGGGAGAAGGATCCGACCGTTCGCCTTTTCAGAAAGAGGCTTGCCGAGGCGGAGCGCCGTGAGATGTTCTGTCTCTGGGAAAGCACAGATCCCCAGTGCTGTTGTGCCTGTACGTAGGGCGCCAAGGGACGGTGAAGAGCAGCAAGAGCTTTCAGGGCTGGGCCCTTCCTCGTGGGAGAAGGATCCGACCGTTCGCCTTTTCAGAAAGAGGCTCTGCCGAGGCTGAGCGCCGTGAGATGTTCCGTCTCTGGGAAAGCACAGATCCCCAGTGCTGTTGTGCCTGTAGGTAGGGTGCCAAGGGACGGTGAAGAGCAGCAAGAGCTTTCAGGGCTGGGCCCTTCCTCGTGGGAGAAGGATCCGACCGTTCGCCTTTTCAGAAAGAGGCTCTGCCGAGGCTGAGCGCCGTGAGATGTTCCGTCTCTGGGAAAGCACAGATCCCCAGTGCTGTTGTGCCTGTAGGTAGGGTGCCAAGGGACGGTGAAGAGCAGCAAGAGCTTTCAGGGCTGGGCCCTTCCTCGTGGGAGAAGGATCCGACCGTTCGCCTTTTTCTGAAAGAGACTTGCCGAGGCTGAGCGCCGTGAGATGTTCCGTGTCTGGGAAAGCACAGATCCCCAGTGCTGTTGTGCCTGTAGGTAGGGTGCCAAGGGACGGTGAAGAGCAGCAAGAGCTTTCAGGGCTGGGCCCTTCCTCGTGGGAGAAGGATCCGACCGTTTGCCTTTTCAGAAAGAGGCTCTGCCGAGGCTGAGCGCCGTGAGATGTTCCGTGTCTGGGAAAGCACAGATCCCCAGTGCTGTTGTGCCTGTAGGTAGGGTGCCAAGGGACGGTGAAGAGCAGCAAGAGCTTTCAGGGCTGGGCCCTTACTCGTGGGAGAAGGATCCGACCGTTCGCCTTTTCAGAAAGAGACTTGCCGAGGCGGAGCGCCGTGAGATGTTCCGTGTCTGGGAAAGCACAGATCCCCAGTGCTGTTGTGCCTGTAGGTAGGGTGCCAAGGGACGGTGAAGAGCAGCAAGAGCTTTCAGGGCTGGGCCCTTACTCGTGGGAGAAGGATCCGACCGTTCGCCTTTTCAGAAAGAGACTTGCCGAGGCGGAGCGCCATGAGATGTTCCGTGTCTGGGAAAGCACAGATCCCCAGTGCTGTTGTGCCTGTAGGTAGGGTGCCAAGGGACGGTGAAGAGCAGCAAGAGCTTTCAGGGCTGGGCCCTTCCTCGTGGGAGAAGGATCCGACCGTTCGCCTTTTCAGAAAGAGGCTTGCCGAGGCGGAGCGCCGTGAGATGTTCCGTCTCTGGGAAAGCACAGATCCCCAGTGCTGTTGTGCCTGTAGGTAGGGTGCCAAGGGACGGTGAAGAGCAGCAAGAGCTTTCAGGGCTGGGCCCTTACTCGTGGGAGAAGGATCCGACCGTTCGCCTTTTCAGAAAGAGACTTGCCGAGGCGGAGCGCCATGAGATGTTCCGTGTCTGGGAAAGCACAGATCCCCAGTGCTGTTGTGCCTGTAGGTAGGGTGCCAAGGGACGGTGAAGAGCAGCAAGAGCTTTCAGGGCTGGGCCCTTCCTCGTGGGAGAAGGATCCGACCGTTCGCCTTTTCAGAAAGAGGCTTGCCGAGGCGGAGCGCCGTGAGATGTTCCGTCTCTGGGAAAGCACAGATCCCCAGTGCTGTTGTGCCTGTAGGTAGGGTGCCAAGGGACGGTGAAGAGCAGCAAGAGCTTTCAGGGCTGGGCCCTTCCTCGTGGGAGAAGGATCCGACCGTTCGCCTTTTCAGAAAGAGGCTCTGCCGAGGCTGAGCGCCGAGAGATGTTCCGTCTCTGGGAAAGCACAGATCCCCAGTGCTGTTGTGCCTGTAGGTAGGGTGCCAAGGGACGGTGAAGAGCAGCAAGAGCTTTCAGGGCTGGGCCCTTCCTCGTGGGAGAAGGATCCGACCGTTCGCCTTTTCAGAAAGAGGCTCTACCGAGGCTGAGCGCCGTGAGATGTTCCGTCTCTGGGAAAGCACAGATCCCCAGTGCTGTTGTGCCTGTAGGTAGGGTGCCAAGGGACGGTGAAGAGCAGCAAGAGCTTTCAGGGCTGGGCCCTTCCTCGTGGGAGAAGGATCCGACCGTTCGCCTTTTCAGAAAGAGACTTGCCGAGGCGGAGCGCCATGAGATGTTCCGTGTCTGGGAAAGCACAGATCCCCAGTGCTGTTGTGCCTGTAGGTAGGGTGCCAAGGGACGGTGAAGAGCAGCAAGAGCTTTCAGGGCTGGGCCCTTCCTCGTGGGAGAAGGATCCGACCGTTCGCCTTTTCAGAAAGAGGCTCTGCCGAGGCTGAGCGCCGTGAGATGTTCCGTGTCTGGGAAAGCACAGATCCCCAGTGCTGTTGTGCCTGTAGGTAGGGTGCCAAGGGACGGTGAAGAGCAGCAAGAGCTTTCAGGGCTGGGCCCTTCCTCGTGGGAGAAGGATCCGACCGTTCGCCTTTTCGAAAGAGGCTCTGCCGAGGCGGAGCGCCATGAGATGTTCCGTCTCTGGGAAAGCACAGATCCCCAGTGCTGTTGTGCCTGTAGGTAGGGTGCCAAGGGACGGTGAAGAGCAGCAAGAGCTTTCAGGGCTGGGCCCTTCCTCGTGGGAGAAGGATCCGACCGTTCGCCTTTTCAGAAAGAGGCTCAGCTGAGGTTGAGCACCGTGAGATGTTCCGTGTCTGGGAAAGCACAGATCCCCAGTGCTGTTGTGCCTGTAGGTAGGGTGCCAAGGGACGGTGAAGAGCAGCAAGAGCTTTCAGGGCTGGGCCCTTCCTCGTGGGAGAAGGATCCGACCGTTCGCCTTTTCAGAAAGAGGCTCTGCCGAGGCTGAGCGCCGTGAGATGTTCCGTCTCTGGGAAAGCACAGATCCCCAGTGCTGTTGTGCCTGTAGGTAGGGTGCCAAGGGACGGTGAAGAGCAGCAAGAGCTTTCAGGGCTGGGCCCTTCCTCGTGGGAGAAGGATCCGACCGTTCGCCTTTTCAGAAAGAGGCTCTGCCGAGGCTGAGCGCCGTGAGATGTTCCGTGTCTGGGAAAGCACAGATCCCCAGTGCTGTTGTGCCTGTAGGTAGGGTGCCAAGGGACGGTGAAGAGCAGCAAGAGCTTTCAGGGCTGGGCCCTTCCTCGTGGGAGAAGGATCCGACCGTTCGCCTTTTCAGAAAGAGGCTCTGCCATGGCTGAGCGCCGTGAGATGTTCCGTCTCTGGGAAAGCACAGATCCCCAGTGCTGTTGTGCCTGTAGGTAGGGTGCCAAGGGACGGTGAAGAGCAACAAGAGCTTTCAGGGCTGGGCCCTTCCTCGTGGGAGAAGGATCCGACCGTTCGCCTTTTCAGAAAGAGTCTCTGCCGAGGCTGAGAGCCGTGAGATGTTCCGTCTCTGGGAAAGCACAGATCCCCAGTGCTGTTGTGCCTGTAGGTAGGGTGCCAAGGGACGTTGAAGAGCAGCAAGAGCTTTCAGGGCTGGGCCCTTCCTCGTGGGAGAAGGATCCGACCGTTCGCCTTTTCAGAAAGAGGCTCTGCCGAGGCTGAGCGCCGTGAGATGTTCCGTGTCTGGGAAAGCACAGATCCCCAGTGCTGTTGTGCCTGTAGGTAGGGTGCCAAGGGACGGTGAAGAGCAGCAAGAGCTTTCAGGGCTGGGCCCTTCCTCGTGGGAGAAGGATCCGACCGTTCGCCTTTTCAGAAAGAGTCTCTGCCGAGGCTAGAGCGCCGTGAGATGTTCCGTGTCTGGGAAAGCACAGATCCCCAGTGCTGTTGTGCCTGTAGGTAGGGTGCCAAGGGACGGTGAAGAGCAGCAAGAGCTTTCAGGGCTGGGCCCTTCCTCGTGGGAGAAGGATCCGACCGTTCGCCTTTTCAGAAAGAGGCTCTGCCGAGGCTGAGCGCCGTGAGATGTTCCGTGTCTGGGAAAGCACAGATCCCCAGTGCTGTTGTGCCTGTAGGTAGGGTGCCAAGGGACGGTGAAGAGCAGCAAGAGCTTTCAGGGCTGGGCCCTTCCTCGTGGGAGAAGGATCCGACCGTTCGCCTTTTTCTGAAAGAGACTTGCCGAGGCTGAGCGCCGTGAGATGTTCCGTGTCTGGGAAAGCACAGATCCCCAGTGCTGTTGTGCCTGTAGGTAGGGTGCCAAGGGACGGTGAAGAGCAGCAAGAGCTTTCAGGGCTGGGCCCTTCCTCGTGGGAGAAGGATCCGACCGTTTGCCTTTTCAGAAAGAGGCTCTGCCGAGGCTGAGCGCCGTGAGATGTTCCGTGTCTGGGAAAGCACAGATCCCCAGTGCTGTTGTGCCTGTAGGTAGGGTGCCAAGGGACGGTGAAGAGCAGCAAGAGCTTTCAGGGCTGGGCCCTTACTCGTGGGAGAAGGATCCGACCGTTCGCCTTTTCAGAAAGAGACTTGCCGAGGCGGAGCGCCGTGAGATGTTCCGTGTCTGGGAAAGCACAGATCCCCAGTGCTGTTGTGCCTGTAGGTAGGGTGCCAAGGGACGGTGAAGAGCAGCAAGAGCTTTCAGGGCTGGGCCCTTACTCGTGGGAGAAGGATCCGACCGTTCGCCTTTTCAGAAAGAGACTTGCCGAGGCGGAGCGCCATGAGATGTTCCGTGTCTGGGAAAGCACAGATCCCCAGTGCTGTTGTGCCTGTAGGTAGGGTGCCAAGGGACGGTGAAGAGCAGCAAGAGCTTTCAGGGCTGGGCCCTTCCTCGTGGGAGAAGGATCCGACCATTCGCCTTTTCAGAAAGAGGCTTGCCGAGGCGGAGCGCCGTGAGATGTTCCGTCTCTGGGAAAGCACAGATCCCCAGTGCTGTTGTGCCTGTAGGTAGGGTGCCAAGGGACGGTGAAGAGCAGCAAGAGCTTTCAGGGCTGGGCCCTTCCTCGTGGGAGAAGGATCCGACCGTTCGCCTTTTCAGAAAGAGGCTTGCCGAGGCGGAGCGCCGTGAGATGTTCCGTCTCTGGGAAAGCACAGATCCCCAGTGCTGTTGTGCCTGTAGGTAGGGTGCCAAGGGACGGTGAAGAGCAGCAAGAGCTTTCAGGGCTGGGCCCTTCCTCGTGGGAGAAGGATCCGACCGTTCGCCTTTTCAGAAAGAGGCTCTACCGAGGCTGAGCGCCGTGAGATGTTCCGTCTCTGGGAAAGCACAGATCCCCAGTGCTGTTGTGCCTGTAGGTAGGGTGCCAAGGGACGGTGAAGAGCAGCAAGAGCTTTCAGGGCTGGGCCCTTCCTCGTGGGAGAAGGATCCGACCGTTCGCCTTTTCAGAAAGAGACTTGCCGAGGCGGAGCGCCATGAGATGTTCCGTGTCTGGGAAAGCACAGATCCCCAGTGCTGTTGTGCCTGTAGGTAGGGTGCCAAGGGACGGTGAAGAGCAGCAAGAGCTTTCAGGGCTGGGCCCTTCCTCGTGGGAGAAGGATCCGACCGTTCGCCTTTTCAGAAAGAGGCTCTGCCGAGGCTGAGCGCCGTGAGATGTTCCGTGTCTGGGAAAGCACAGATCCCCAGTGCTGTTGTGCCTGTAGGTAGGGTGCCAAGGGACGGTGAAGAGCAGCAAGAGCTTTCAGGGCTGGGCCCTTCCTCGTGGGAGAAGGATCCGACCGTTCGCCTTTTCGAAAGAGGCTCTGCCGAGGCGGAGCGCCATGAGATGTTCCGTCTCTGGGAAAGCACAGATCCCCAGTGCTGTTGTGCCTGTAGGTAGGGTGCCAAGGGACGGTGAAGAGCAGCAAGAGCTTTCAGGGCTGGGCCCTTCCTCGTGGGAGAAGGATCCGACCGTTCGCCTTTTCAGAAAGAGGCTCAGCTGAGGTTGAGCACCGTGAGATGTTCCGTGTCTGGGAAAGCACAGATCCCCAGTGCTGTTGTGCCTGTAGGTAGGGTGCCAAGGGACGGTGAAGAGCAGCAAGAGCTTTCAGGGCTGGGCCCTTCCTCGTGGGAGAAGGATCCGACCGTTCGCCTTTTCAGAAAGAGGCTCTGCCGAGGCTGAGCGCCGTGAGATGTTCCGTGTCTGGGAAAGCACAGATCCCCAGTGCTGTTGTGCCTGTAGGTAGGGTGCCAAGGGACGGTGAAGAGCAGCAAGAGCTTTCAGGGCTGGGCCCTTCCTCGTGGGAGAAGGATCCGACCGTTCGCCTTTTCAGAAAGAGGCTCTGCCGAGGCTGAGCGCCGTGAGATGTTCCGTGTCTGGGAAAGCACAGATCCCCAGTGCTGTTGTGCCTGTAGGTAGGGTGCCAAGGGACGGTGAAGAGCAGCAAGAGCTTTCAGGGCTGGGCCCTTCCTCGTGGGAGAAGGATCCGACCGTTCGCCTTTTCAGAAAGAGGCTCTGCCATGGCTGAGCGCCGTGAGATGTTCCGTCTCTGGGAAAGCACAGATCCCCAGTGCTGTTGTGCCTGTAGGTAGGGTGCCAAGGGACGGTGAAGAGCAACAAGAGCTTTCAGGGCTGGGCCCTTCCTCGTGGGAGAAGGATCCGACCGTTCGCCTTTTCAGAAAGAGTCTCTGCCGAGGCTGAGAGCCGTGAGATGTTCCGTCTCTGGGAAAGCACAGATCCCCAGTGCTGTTGTGCCTGTAGGTAGGGTGCCAAGGGACGTTGAAGAGCAGCAAGAGCTTTCAGGGCTGGGCCCTTCCTCGTGGGAGAAGGATCCGACCGTTCGCCTTTTCAGAAAGAGGCTCTGCCGAGGCTGAGCGCCGTGAGATGTTCCGTGTCTGGGAAAGCACAGATCCCCAGTGCTGTTGTGCCTGTAGGTAGGGTGCCAAGGGACGGTGAAGAGCAGCAAGAGCTTTCAGGGCTGGGCCCTTCCTCGTGGGAGAAGGATCCGACCGTTCGCCTTTTCAGAAAGAGTCTCTGCCGAGGCTAGAGCGCCGTGAGATGTTCCGTGTCTGGGAAAGCACAGATCCCCAGTGCTGTTGTGCCTGTAGGTAGGGTGCCAAGGGACGGTGAAGAGCAGCAAGAGCTTTCAGGGCTGGGCCCTTCCTCGTGGGAGAAGGATCCGACCGTTCGCCTTTTCAGAAAGAGGCTCTGCCGAGGCTGAGCGCCGTGAGATGTTCCGTGTCTGGGAAAGCACAGATCCCCAGTGCTGTTGTGCCTGTAGGTAGGGTGCCAAGGGACGGTGAAGAGCAGCAAGAGCTTTCAGGGCTGGGCCCTTCCTCGTGGGAGAAGGATCCGACCGTTCGCCTTTTTCTGAAAGAGACTTGCCGAGGCTGAGCGCCGTGAGATGTTCCGTGTCTGGGAAAGCACAGATCCCCAGTGCTGTTGTGCCTGTAGGTAGGGTGCCAAGGGACGGTGAAGAGCAGCAAGAGCTTTCAGGGCTGGGCCCTTACTCGTGGGAGAAGGATCCGACCGTTCGCCTTTTCAGAAAGAGACTTGCCGAGGCGGAGCGCCGTGAGATGTTCCGTGTCTGGGAAAGCACAGATCCCCAGTGCTGTTGTGCCTGTAGGTAGGGTGCCAAGGGACGGTGAAGAGCAGCAAGAGCTTTCAGGGCTGGGCCCTTACTCGTGGGAGAAGGATCCGACCGTTCGCCTTTTCAGAAAGAGACTTGCCGAGGCGGAGCGCCATGAGATGTTCCGTGTCTGGGAAAGCACAGATCCCCAGTGCTGTTGTGCCTGTAGGTAGGGTGCCAAGGGACGGTGAAGAGCAGCAAGAGCTTTCAGGGCTGGGCCCTTCCTCGTGGGAGAAGGATCCGACCGTTCGCCTTTTCAGAAAGAGGCTTGCCGAGGCGGAGCGCCGTGAGATGTTCCGTCTCTGGGAAAGCACAGATCCCCAGTGCTGTTGTGCCTGTAGGTAGGGTGCCAAGGGACGGTGAAGAGCAGCAAGAGCTTTCAGGGCTGGGCCCTTACTCGTGGGAGAAGGATCCGACCGTTCGCCTTTTCAGAAAGAGACTTGCCGAGGCGGAGCGCCGTGAGATGTTCCGTGTCTGGGAAAGCACAGATCCCCAGTGCTGTTGTGCCTGTAGGTAGGGTGCCAAGGGACGGTGAAGAGCAGCAAGAGCTTTCAGGGCTGGGCCCTTCCTCGTGGGAGAAGGATCCGACCGTTCGCCTTTTCAGAAAGAGTCTCTGCCGAGGCTAGAGCGCCGTGAGATGTTCCGTGTCTGGGAAAGCACAGATCCCCAGTGCTGTTGTGCCTGTAGGTAGGGTGCCAAGGGACGGTGAAGAGCAGCAAGAGCTTTCAGGGCTGGGCCCTTCCTCGTGGGAGAAGGATCCGACCGTTCGCCTTTTCAGAAAGAGGCTCTGCCGAGGCTGAGCGCCGTGAGATGTTCCGTGTCTGGGAAAGCACAGATCCCCAGTGCTGTTGTGCCTGTAGGTAGGGTGCCAAGGGACGGTGAAGAGCAGCAAGAGCTTTCAGGGCTGGGCCCTTCCTCGTGGGAGAAGGATCCGACCGTTCGCCTTTTTCTGAAAGAGACTTGCCGAGGCTGAGCGCCGTGAGATGTTCCGTGTCTGGGAAAGCACAGATCCCCAGTGCTGTTGTGCCTGTAGGTAGGGTGCCAAGGGACGGTGAAGAGCAGCAAGAGCTTTCAGGGCTGGGCCCTTACTCGTGGGAGAAGGATCCGACCGTTCGCCTTTTCAGAAAGAGACTTGCCGAGGCGGAGCGCCGTGAGATGTTCCGTGTCTGGGAAAGCACAGATCCCCAGTGCTGTTGTGCCTGTAGGTAGGGTGCCAAGGGACGGTGAAGAGCAGCAAGAGCTTTCAGGGCTGGGCCCTTACTCGTGGGAGAAGGATCCGACCGTTCGCCTTTTCAGAAAGAGACTTGCCGAGGCGGAGCGCCATGAGATGTTCCGTGTCTGGGAAAGCACAGATCCCCAGTGCTGTTGTGCCTGTAGGTAGGGTGCCAAGGGACGGTGAAGAGCAGCAAGAGCTTTCAGGGCTGGGCCCTTCCTCGTGGGAGAAGGATCCGACCGTTCGCCTTTTCAGAAAGAGGCTTGCCGAGGCGGAGCGCCGTGAGATGTTCCGTCTCTGGGAAAGCACAGATCCCCAGTGCTGTTGTGCCTGTAGGTAGGGTGCCAAGGGACGGTGAAGAGCAGCAAGAGCTTTCAGGGCTGGGCCCTTACTCGTGGGAGAAGGATCCGACCGTTCGCCTTTTCAGAAAGAGACTTGCCGAGGCGGAGCGCCGTGAGATGTTCCGTGTCTGGGAAAGCACAGATCCCCAGTGCTGTTGTGCCTGTAGGTAGGGTGCCAAGGGACGGTGAAGAGCAGCAAGAGCTTTCAGGGCTGGGCCCTTCCTCGTGGGAGAAGGATCCGACCGTTCGCCTTTTCAGAAAGAGGCTTGCCGAGGCGGAGCGCCGTGAGATGTTCCGTCTCTGGGAAAGCACAGATCCCCAGTGCTGTTGTGCCTGTAGGTAGGGTGCCAAGGGACGGTGAAGAGCAGCAAGAGCTTTCAGGGCTGGGCCCTTCCTCGTGGGAGAAGGATCCGACCGTTCGCCTTTTCAGAAAGAGGCTCTGCCGAGGCTGAGCGCCGAGAGATGTTCCGTCTCTGGGAAAGCACAGATCCCCAGTGCTGTTGTGCCTGTAGGTAGGGTGCCAAGGGACGGTGAAGAGCAGCAAGAGCTTTCAGGGCTGGGCCCTTCCTCGTGGGAGAAGGATCCGACCGTTCGCCTTTTCAGAAAGAGGCTCTACCGAGGCTGAGCGCCGTGAGATGTTCCGTCTCTGGGAAAGCACAGATCCCCAGTGCTGTTGTGCCTGTAGGTAGGGTGCCAAGGGACGGTGAAGAGCAGCAAGAGCTTTCAGGGCTGGGCCCTTCCTCGTGGGAGAAGGATCCGACCGTTCGCCTTTTCAGAAAGAGACTTGCCGAGGCGGAGCGCCATGAGATGTTCCGTGTCTGGGAAAGCACAGATCCCCAGTGCTGTTGTGCCTGTAGGTAGGGTGCCAAGGGACGGTGAAGAGCAGCAAGAGCTTTCAGGGCTGGGCCCTTCCTCGTGGGAGAAGGATCCGACCGTTCGCCTTTTCAGAAAGAGGCTCAGCTGAGGCTGAGCACCGTGAGATGTTCCGTGTCTGGGAAAGCACAGATCCCCAGTGCTGTTGTGCCTGTAGGTAGGGTGCCAAGGGACGGTGAAGAGCAGCAAGAGCTTTCAGGGCTGGGCCCTTCCTCGTGGGAGAAGGATCCGACCGTTCGCCTTTTCAGAAAGAGGCTCTGCCGAGGCTGAGCGCCGTGAGATGTTCCGTCTCTGGGAAAGCACAGATCCCCAGTGCTGTTGTGCCTGTAGGTAGGGTGCCAAGGGACGGTGAAGAGCAGCAAGAGCTTTCAGGGCTGGGCCCTTCCTCGTGGGAGAAGGATCCGACCGTTCGCCTTTTCAGAAAGAGGCTCTGCCGAGGCTGAGCGCCGTGAGATGTTCCGTGTCTGGGAAAGCACAGATCCCCAGTGCTGTTGTGCCTGTAGGTAGGGTGCCAAGGGACGGTGAAGAGCAGCAAGAGCTTTCAGGGCTGGGCCCTTCCTCGTGGGAGAAGGATCCGACCGTTCGCCTTTTCAGAAAGAGGCTCTGCCGAGGCTGAGCGCCGTGAGATGTTCCGTCTCTGGGAAAGCACAGATCCCCAGTGCTGTTGTGCCTGTAGGTAGGGTGCCAAGGGACGGTGAAGAGCAGCAAGAGCTTTCAGGGCTGGGCCCTTCCTCGTGGGAGAAGGATCCGACCGTTCGCCTTTTCAGAAAGAGGCTCAGCCGAGGCTGAGCGCCGTGAGATGTTCCGTGTCTGGGAAAGCACAGATCCCCAGTGCTGTTGTGCCTGTAGGTAGGGTGCCAAGGGACGGTGAAGAGCAGCAAGAGCTTTCAGGGCTGGGCCCTTCCTCGTGGGAGAAGGATCCGACCGTTCGCCTTTTCAGAAAGAGGCTCTGCCGAGGCTGAGCGCCGAGAGATGTTCCGTGTCTGGGAAAGCACAGATCCCCAGTGCTGTTGTGCCTGTAGGTAGGGTGCCAAGGGACGTTGAAGAGCAGCAAGAGCTTTCAGGGCTGGGCCCTTCCTCGTGGGAGAAGGATCCGACCGTTCGCCTTTTCAGAAAGAGGCTCTACCGAGGCTGAGCGCCGTGAGATGTTCCGTGTCTGGGAAAGCACAGATCCCCAGTGCTGTTGTGCCTGTAGGTAGGGTGCCAAGGGACGGTGAAGAGCAGCAAGAGCTTTCAGGGCTGGGCCCTTCCTCGTGGGAGAAGGATCCGACCGTTCGCCTTTTTCTGAAAGAGACTTGCCGAGGCTGAGCGCCGTGAGATGTTCCGTCTCTGGGAAAGCACAGATCCCCAGTGCTGTTGTGCCTGTAGGTAGGGTGCCAAGGGACGGTGAAGAGCAGCAAGAGCTTTCAGGGCTGGGCCCTTCCTCGTGGGAGAAGGATCCGACCGTTCGCCTTTTCAGAAAGAGGCTCTGCCGAGGCTGAGCGCCGTGAGATGTTCCGTGTCTGGGAAAGCACAGATCCCCAGTGCTGTTGTGCCTGTAGGTAGGGTGCCAAGGGACGGTGAAGAGCAGCAAGAGCTTTCAGGGCTGGGCCCTTCCTCGTGGGAGAAGGATCCGACCGTTCGCCTTTTCAGAAAGAGGCTCTACCGAGGCTGAGCGCCGTGAGATGTTCCGTCTCTGGGAAAGCACAGATCCCCAGTGCTGTTGTGCCTGTAGGTAGGGTGCCAAGGGACGGTGAAGAGCAGCAAGAGCTTTCAGGGCTGGGCCCTTACTCGTGGGAGAAGGATCCGACCGTTCGCCTTTTCAGAAAGAGACTTGCCAAGGTGGAGCGCCATGAGATGTTCCGTGTCTGGGAAAGCACAGATCCGCAGTGCTGTTGTGCCTGTAGGTAGGGTGCCAAGGGACGGTGAAGAGCAGCAAGAGCTTTCAGGGCTGGGCCCTTCCTCGTGGGAGAAGGATCCGACCGTTCGCCTTTTCAGAAAGAGGCTCTGCCGAGGCTGAGCGCCGTGAGATGTTCCGTCTCTGGGAAAGCACAGATCCCCAGTGCTGTTGTGCCTGTAGGTAGGGTGCCAAGGGACGGTGAAGAGCAGCAAGAGCTTTCAGGGCTGGGCCCTTCCTCGTGGGAGAAGGATCCGACCGTTCGCCTTTTCAGAAAGAGGCTCTGCCGAGGCTGAGCGCCGTGAGATGTTCCGTGTCTGGGAAAGCACAGATCCCCAGTGCTGTTGTGCCTGTAGGTAGAGTGCCAAGGGACGGTGAAGAGCAGCAAGAGCTTTCAGGGCTGGGCCCTTCCTCGTGGGAGAAGGATCCGACCGTTCGCCTTTTCAGAAAGAGTCTCTGCCGAGGCTGAGCGCCGTGAGATGTTCCGTCTCTGGGAAAGCACAGATCCCCAGTGCTGTTGTGCCTGTAGGTAGGGTGCCAAGGGACGGTGAAGAGCAACAAGAGCTTTCAGGGCTGGGCCCTTCCTCGTGGGAGAAGGATCCGACCGTTCGCCTTTTCAGAAAGAGGCTCTGCCGAGGCTGAGCGCCGTGAGATGTTCCGTGTCTGGGAAAGCACAGATCCCCAGTGCTGTTGTGCCTGTAGGTAGGGTGCCAAGGGACGGTGAAGAGCAGCAAGAGCTTTCAGGGCTGGGCCCTTCCTCGTGGGAGAAGGATCCGACCGTTCGCCTTTTCAGAAAGAGGCTCTGCCGAGGCTGAGCGCCGTGAGATGTTCCGTGTCTGGGAAAGCAGAGATCCCCAGTGCTGTTGTGCCTGTAGGTAGGGTGCCAAGGGACGTTGAAGAGCAGCAAGAGCTTTCAGGGCTGGGCCCTTCCTCGTGGGAGAAGGATCCGACCGTTCGCCTTTTCAGAAAGAGGCTCTGCCGAGGCTGAGCGCCGTGAGATGTTCCGTCTCTGGGAAAGCACAGATCCCCAGTGCTGTTGTGCCTGTAGGTAGGGTGCCAAGGCACGGTGAAGAGCAGCAAGAGCTTTCAGGGCTGGGCCCTTCCTCGTGGGAGAAGGATCCGACCGTTCGCCTTTTCAGAAAGAGGCTCTGCCGAGGCTGAGCGCCGTGAGATGTTCCGTCTCTGGGAAAGCACAGATCCCCAGTGCTGTTGTGCCTGTAGGTAGGGTGCCAAGGGACGGTGAAGAGCAGCAAGAGCTTTCAGGGCTGGGCCCTTCCTCGTGGGAGAAGGATCCGACCGTTCGCCTTTTCAGAAAGAGGCTCAGCCGAGGCTGAGCGCCGTGAGATGTTCCGTGTCTGGGAAAGCACAGATCCCCAGTGCTGTTGTGCCTGTAGGTAGGGTGCCAAGGGACGGTGAAGAGCAGCAAGAGCTTTCAGGGCTGGGCCCTTCCTCGTGGGAGAAGGATCCGACCGTTCGCCTTTTCAGAAAGAGGCTCTGCCGAGGCTGAGCGCCGAGAGATGTTCCGTGTCTGGGAAAGCACAGATCCCCAGTGCTGTTGTGCCTGTAGGTAGGGTGCCAAGGGACGTTGAAGAGCAGCAAGAGCTTTCAGGGCTGGGCCCTTCCTCGTGGGAGAAGGATCCGACCGTTCGCCTTTTCAGAAAGAGGCTCTACCGAGGCTGAGCGCCGTGAGATGTTCCGTGTCTGGGAAAGCACAGATCCCCAGTGCTGTTGTGCCTGTAGGTAGGGTGCCAAGGGACGGTGAAGAGCAGCAAGAGCTTTCAGGGCTGGGCCCTTCCTCGTGGGAGAAGGATCCGACCGTTCGCCTTTTTCTGAAAGAGACTTGCCGAGGCTGAGCGCCGTGAGATGTTCCGTGTCTGGGAAAGCACAGATCCCCAGTGCTGTTGTGCCTGTAGGTAGGGTGCCAAGGGACGGTGAAGAGCAGCAAGAGCTTTCAGGGCTGGGCCCTTCCTCGTGGGAGAAGGATCCGACCGTTCGCCTTTTCAGAAAGAGGCTCTGCCGAGGCTGAGCGCCGTGAGATGTTCCGTGTCTGGGAAAGCACAGATCCCCAGTGCTGTTGTGCCTGTAGGTAGGGTGCCAAGGGACGGTGAAGAGCAGCAAGAGCTTTCAGGGCTGGGCCCTTCCTCGTGGGAGAAGGATCCGACCGTTCGCCTTTTCAGAAAGAGGCTCTACCGAGGCTGAGCGCCGTGAGATGTTCCGTCTCTGGGAAAGCACAGATCCCCAGTGCTGTTGTGCCTGTAGGTAGGGTGCCAAGGGACGGTGAAGAGCAGCAAGAGCTTTCAGGGCTGGGCCCTTACTCGTGGGAGAAGGATCCGACCGTTCGCCTTTTCAGAAAGAGACTTGCCAAGGTGGAGCGCCATGAGATGTTCCGTGTCTGGGAAAGCACAGATCCGCAGTGCTGTTGTGCCTGTAGGTAGGGTGCCAAGGGACGGTGAAGAGCAGCAAGAGCTTTCAGGGCTGGGCCCTTCCTCGTGGGAGAAGGATCCGACCGTTCGCCTTTTCAGAAAGAGGCTCTGCCGAGGCTGAGCGCCGTGAGATGTTCCGTGTCTGGGAAAGCACAGATCCCCAGTGCTGTTGTGCCTGTAGGTAGGGTGCCAAGGGACGGTGAAGAGCAGCAAGAGCTTTCAGGGCTGGGCCCTTCCTCGTGGGAGAAGGATCCGACCGTTCGCCTTTTCGAAAGAGGCTCTGCCGAGGCGGAGCGCCATGAGATGTTCCGTCTCTGGGAAAGCACAGATCCCCAGTGCTGTTGTGCCTGTAGGTAGGGTGCCAAGGGACGGTGAAGAGCAGCAAGAGCTTTCAGGGCTGGGCCCTTCCTCGTGGGAGAAGGATCCGACCGTTCGCCTTTTCAGAAAGAGGCTCTGCCGAGGCTGAGCACTGTGAGATGTTCCGTGTCTGGGAAAGCACAGATCCCCAGTGCTGTTGTGCCTGTAGGTAGGGTGCCAAGGGACGGTGAAGAGCAGCAAGAGCTTTCAGGGCTGGGCCCTTCCTCGTGGGAGAAGGATCCGACCGTTCACCTTTTCAGAAAGAGTCTCTGCCGAGGCTGAGAGCCGTGAGATGTTCCATCTCTGGGAAAGCACAGATCCCCAGTGCTGTTGTGCCTGTAGGTAGGGTGCCAAGGGACGGTGAAGAGCAGCAAGAGCTTTCAGGGCTGGGCCCTTCCTCGTGGGAGAAGGATCCGACCGTTCGCCTTTTCAGAAAGAGGCTCTGCCGAGGCTGAGCGCCGTGAGATGTTCCGTCTCTGGGAAAGCACAGATCCCCAGTGCTGTTGTGCCTGTAGGTAGGGTGCCAAGGGACGGTGAAGAGCAGCAAGAGCTTTCAGGGCTGGGCCCTTCCTCGTGGGAGAAGGATCCGACCGTTCGCCTTTTCAGAAAGAGTCTCTGCCGAGGCTAGAGCGCCGTGAGATGTTCCGTGTCTGGGAAAGCACAGATCCCCAGTGCTGTTGTGCCTGTAGGTAGGGTGCCAAGGGACGGTGAAGAGCAGCAAGAGCTTTCAGGGCTGGGCCCTTCCTCGTGGGAGAAGGATCCGACCGTTCGCCTTTTCAGAAAGAGTCTCTGCCGAGGCTAGAGCGCCGTGAGATGTTCCGTGTCTGGGAAAGCACAGATCCCCAGTGCTGTTGTGCCTGTAGGTAGGGTGCCAAGGGACGGTGAAGAGCAGCAAGAGCTTTCAGGGCTGGGCCCTTCCTCGTGGGAGAAGGATCCGACCGTTCGCCTTTTCAGAAAGAGGCTTGCCGAGGCGGAGCGCCGTGAGATGTTCTGTCTCTGGGAAAGCACAGATCCGCAGTGCTGTTGTGCCTGTAGGTAGGGTGCCAAGGGACGTTGAAGAGCAGCAAGAGCTTTCAGGGCTGGGCCCTTCCTCGTGGGAGAAGGATCCGACCGTTCGCCTTTTCAGAAAGAGGCTCTGCCGAGGCTGAGCGCCGTGAGATGTTCCGTGTCTGGGAAAGCACAGATCCCCAGTGCTGTTGTGCCTGTAGGTAGAGTGCCAAGGGACGGTGAAGAGCAACAAGAGCTTTCAGGGCTGGGCCCTTCCTCGTGGGAGAAGGATCCGACCGTTCGCCTTTTCAGAAAGAGTCTCTGCCGAGGCTGAGCGCCGTGAGATGTTCCGTCTCTGGGAAAGCACAGATCCCCAGTGCTGTTGTGCCTGTAGGTAGGGTGCCAAGGGACGGTGAAGAGCAACAAGAGCTTTCAGGGCTGGGCCCTTCCTCGTGGGAGAAGGATCCGACCGTTCGCCTTTTCAGAAAGAGGCTCTGCCGAGGCTGAGCGCCGTGAGATGTTCCGTGTCTGGGAAAGCACAGATCCCCAGTGCTGTTGTGCCTGTAGGTAGGGTGCCAAGGGACGGTGAAGAGCAGCAAGAGCTTTCAGGGCTGGGCCCTTCCTCGTGGGAGAAGGATCCGACCGTTCGCCTTTTCAGAAAGAGGCTCTGCCGAGGCTGAGCGCCGTGAGATGTTCCGTGTCTGGGAAAGCACAGATCCCCAGTGCTGTTGTGCCTGTAGGTAGGGTGCCAAGGGACGTTGAAGAGCAGCAAGAGCTTTCAGGGCTGGGCCCTTCCTCGTGGGAGAAGGATCCGACCGTTCGCCTTTTCAGAAAGAGGCTCTGCCGAGGCTGAGCGCCGTGAGATGTTCCGTCTCTGGGAAAGCACAGATCCCCAGTGCTGTTGTGCCTGTAGGTAGGGTGCCAAGGGACGGTGAAGAGCAGCAAGAGCTTTCAGGGCTGGGCCCTTCCTCGTGGGAGAAGGATCCGACCGTTCGCCTTTTCAGAAAGAGGCTCTGCCGAGGCTGAGCGCCGTGAGATGTTCCGTCTCTGGGAAAGCACAGATCCCCAGTGCTGTTGTGCCTGTAGGTAGGGTGCCAAGGGACGGTGAAGAGCAACAAGAGCTTTCAGGGCTGGGCCCTTCCTCGTGGGAGAAGGATCCGACCGTTCGCCTTTTCAGAAAGAGGCTCTGCCGAGGCTGAGCGCCGTGAGATGTTCCGTGTCTGGGAAAGCACAGATCCCCAGTGCTGTTGTGCCTGTAGGTAGGGTGCCAAGGGACGGTGAAGAGCAGCAAGAGCTTTCAGGGCTGGGCCCTTCCTCGTGGGAGAAGGATCCGACCGTTCGCCTTTTCAGAAAGAGGCTCTGCCGAGGCTGAGCGCCGTGAGATGTTCCGTCTCTGGGAAAGCACAGATCCCCAGTGCTGTTGTGCCTGTAGGTAGGGTGCCAAGGGACGGTGAAGAGCAGCAAGAGCTTTCAGGGCTGGGCCCTTCCTCGTGGGAGAAGGATCCGACCGTTCGCCTTTTCAGAAAGAGGCTCTACCGAGGCTGAGCGCCGTGAGATGTTCCATCTCTGGGAAAGCACAGATCCCCAGTGCTGTTGTGCCTGTAGGTAGGGTGCCAAGGGACGGTGAAGAGCAGCAAGAGCTTTCAGGGCTGGGCCCTTCCTCGTGGGAGAAGGATCCGACCGTTCGCCTTTTTCTGAAAGAGACTTGCCGAGGCTGAGCGCCGTGAGATGTTCCGTGTCTGGGAAAGCACAGATCCCCAGTGCTGTTGTGCCTGTAGGTAGGGTGCCAAGGGACGTTGAAGAGCAGCAAGAGCTTTCAGGGCTGGGCCCTTCCTCGTGGGAGAAGGATCCGACCGTTCGCCTTTTCAGAAAGAGGCTCTGCCGAGGCTGAGCGCCGTGAGATGTTCCGTGTCTGGGAAAGCACAGATCCCCAGTGCTGTTGTGCCTGTAGGTAGGGTGCCAAGGGACGGTGAAGAGCAGCAAGAGCTTTCAGGGCTGGGCCCTTCCTCGTGGGAGAAGGATCCGACCGTTCGCCTTTTCAGAAAGAGGCTCTGCCGAGGCTGAGCGCCGAGAGATGTTCCGTGTCTGGGAAAGCACAGATCCCCAGTGCTGTTGTGCCTGTAGGTAGGGTGCCAAGGGACGGTGAAGAGCAGCAAGAGCTTTCAGGGCTGGGCCCTTCCTCGTGGGAGAAGGATCCGACCGTTCGCCTTTTCAGAAAGAGGCTTGCCGAGGCGGAGCGCCGTGAGATGTTCCGTCTCTGGGAAAGCACAGATCCCCAGTGCTGTTGTTCCTGTACGTAGGGCGCCAAGGGACGGTGAAGAGCAGCAAGAGCTTTCAGGGCTGGGCCCTTCCTCGTGGGAGAAGGATCCGACCGTTCGCCTTTTCAGAAAGAGGCTCTGCCGAGGCTGAGCGCCGTGAGATGTTCCGTCTCTGGGAAAGCACAGATCCCCAGTGCTGTTGTGCCTGTAGGTAGGGTGCCAAGGGACGGTGAAGAGCAGCAAGAGCTTTCAGGGCTGGGCCCTTACTCGTGGGAGAAGGATCCGACCGTTCGCCTTTTCAGAAAGAGACTTGCCGAGGCGGAGCGCCATGAGATGTTCCGTGTCTGGGAAAGCACAGATCCCCAGTGCTGTTGTGCCTGTAGGTAGGGTGCCAAGGGACGGTGAAGAGCAGCAAGAGCTTTCAGGGCTGGGCCCTTCCTCGTGGGAGAAGGATCCGACCGTTCGCCTTTTCAGAAAGAGGCTTGCCGAGGCGGAGCGCCGTGAGATGTTCCGTGTCTGGGAAAGCACAGATCCCCAGTGCTGTTGTGCCTGTAGGTAGGGTGCCAAGGGACGGTGAAGAGCAGCAAGAGCTTTCAGGGCTGGGCCCTTCCTCGTGGGAGAAGGATCCGACCGTTTGCCTTTTCAGAAAGAGGCTCTGCCGAGGCTGAGCGCCGAGAGATGTTCCGTGTCTGGGAAAGCACAGATCCCCAGTGCTGTTGTGCCTGTAGGTAGGGTGCCAAGGGACGGTGAAGAGCAGCAAGAGCTTTCAGGGCTGGGCCCTTCCTCGTGGGAGAAGGATCCGACCGTTCGCCTTTTCAGAAAGAGGCTCTGCCGAGGCTGAGCGCCGTGAGATGTTCCGTCTCTGGGAAAGCACAGATCCCCAGTGCTGTTGTGCCTGTAGGTAGGGTGCCAAGGCACGGTGAAGAGCAGCAAGAGCTTTCAGGGCTGGGCCCTTCCTCGTGGGAGAAGGATCCGACCGTTCGCCTTTTCAGAAAGAGGCTCTGCCGAGGCTGAGCGCCGTGAGATGTTCCGTCTCTGGGAAAGCACAGATCCCCAGTGCTGTTGTGCCTGTAGGTAGGGTGCCAAGGGACGGTGAAGAGCAACAAGAGCTTTCAGGGCTGGGCCCTTCCTCGTGGGAGAAGGATCCGACCGTTCGCCTTTTCAGAAAGAGGCTCAGCCGAGGCTGAGCGCCGTGAGATGTTCCGTGTCTGGGAAAGCACAGATCCCCAGTGCTGTTGTGCCTGTAGGTAGGGTGCCAAGGGACGGTGAAGAGCAGCAAGAGCTTTCAGGGCTGGGCCCTTCCTCGTGGGAGAAGGATCCGACCGTTCGCCTTTTCAGAAAGAGGCTCTGCCGAGGCTGAGCGCCGAGAGATGTTCCGTGTCTGGGAAAGCACAGATCCCCAGTGCTGTTGTGCCTGTAGGTAGGGTGCCAAGGGACGTTGAAGAGCAGCAAGAGCTTTCAGGGCTGGGCCCTTCCTCGTGGGAGAAGGATCCGACCGTTCGCCTTTTCAGAAAGAGACTTGCCGAGGCGGAGCGCCGTGAGATGTTCCGTGTCTGGGAAAGCACAGATCCCCAGTGCTGTTGTGCCTGTAGGTAGGGTGCCAAGGGACGGTGAAGAGCAGCAAGAGCTTTCAGGGCTGGGCCCTTCCTCGTGGGAGAAGGATCCGACCGTTCGCCTTTTTCTGAAAGAGACTTGCCGAGGCTGAGCGCCGTGAGATGTTCCGTGTCTGGGAAAGCACAGATCCCCAGTGCTGTTGTGCCTGTAGGTAGGGTGCCAAGGGACGGTGAAGAGCAGCAAGAGCTTTCAGGGCTGGGCCCTTCCTCGTGGGAGAAGGATCCGACCGTTCGCCTTTTCAGAAAGAGGCTCTGCCGAGGCTGAGCGCCGTGAGATGTTCCGTCTCTGGGAAAGCACAGATCCCCAGTGCTGTTGTGCCTGTAGGTAGGGTGCCAAGGGACGGTGAAGAGCAGCAAGAGCTTTCAGGGCTGGGCCCTTCCTCGTGGGAGAAGGATCCGACCGTTCGCCTTTTCAGAAAGAGGCTCTACCGAGGCTGAGCGCCGTGAGATGTTCCGTCTCTGGGAAAGCACAGATCCCCAGTGCTGTTGTGCCTGTAGGTAGGGTGCCAAGGGACGGTGAAGAGCAGCAAGAGCTTTCAGGGCTGGGCCCTTCCTCGTGGGAGAAGGATCCGACCGTTCGCCTTTTCAGAAAGAGGCTCTGCCGAGGCTGAGCGCCGTGAGATGTTCCGTGTCTGGGAAAGCACAGATCCCCAGTGCTGTTGTGCCTGTAGGTAGGGTGCCAAGGGACGTTGAAGAGCAGCAAGAGCTTTCAGGGCTGGGCCCTTCCTCGTGGGAGAAGGATCCGACCGTTCGCCTTTTCGAAAGAGGCTCTGCCGAGGCGGAGCGCCATGAGATGTTCCGTCTCTGGGAAAGCACAGATCCCCAGTGCTGTTGTGCCTGTAGGTAGGGTGCCAAGGGACGGTGAAGAGCAGCAAGAGCTTTCAGGGCTGGGCCCTTCCTCGTGGGAGAAGGATCCGACCGTTCGCCTTTTCAGAAAGAGTCTCTGCCGAGGCTGAGAGCCGTGAGATGTTCCGTCTCTGGGAAAGCACAGATCCCCAGTGCTGTTGTGCCTGTAGGTAGGGTGCCAAGGGACGGTGAAGAGCAGCAAGAGCTTTCAGGGCTGGGCCCTTCCTCGTGGGAGAAGGATCCGACCGTTCGCCTTTTCAGAAAGAGGCTCTGCCGAGGCTGAGCGCCGTGAGATGTTCCGTCTCTGGGAAAGCACAGATCCCCAGTGCTGTTGTGCCTGTAGGTAGGGTGCCAAGGGACGGTGAAGAGCAGCAAGAGCTTTCAGGGCTGGGCCCTTCCTCGTGGGAGAAGGATCCGACCGTTCGCCTTTTCAGAAAGAGGCTCTGCCGAGGCTGAGCGCCGTGAGATGTTCCGTCTCTGGGAAAGCACAGATCCCCAGTGCTGTTGTGCCTGTAGGTAGGGTGCCAAGGGACGGTGAAGAGCAACAAGAGCTTTCAGGGCTGGGCCCTTCCTCGTGGGAGAAGGATCCGACCGTTCACCTTTTCAGAAAGAGTCTCTGCCGAGGCTGAGAGCCGTGAGATGTTCCATCTCTGGGAAAGCACAGATCCCCAGTGCTGTTGTGCCTGTAGGTAGGGTGCCAAGGGACGGTGAAGAGCAGCAAGAGCTTTCAGGGCTGGGCCCTTCCTCGTGGGAGAAGGATCCGACCGTTCGCCTTTTCAGAAAGAGGCTCTGCCGAGGCTGAGCGCCGTGAGATGTTCCGTCTCTGGGAAAGCACAGATCCCCAGTGCTGTTGTGCCTGTAGGTAGGGTGCCAAGGGACGGTGAAGAGCAGCAAGAGCTTTCAGGGCTGGGCCCTTCCTCGTGGGAGAAGGATCCGACCGTTCGCCTTTTCAGAAAGAGTCTCTGCCGAGGCTAGAGCGCCGTGAGATGTTCCGTGTCTGGGAAAGCACAGATCCCCAGTGCTGTTGTGCCTGTAGGTAGGGTGCCAAGGGACGGTGAAGAGCAGCAAGAGCTTTCAGGGCTGGGCCCTTCCTCGTGGGAGAAGGATCCGACCGTTCGCCTTTTCAGAAAGAGGCTCTGCCGAGGCTGAGCGCCGTGAGATGTTCCGTCTCTGGGAAAGCACAGATCCCCAGTGCTGTTGTGCCTGTAGGTAGGGTGCCAAGGGACGGTGAAGAGCAGCAAGAGCTTTCAGGGCTGGGCCCTTCCTCGTGGGAGAAGGATCCGACCGTTCGCCTTTTCAGAAAGAGTCTCTGCCGAGGCTAGAGCGCCGTGAGATGTTCCGTGTCTGGGAAAGCACAGATCCCCAGTGCTGTTGTGCCTGTAGGTAGGGTGCCAAGGGACGGTGAAGAGCAGCAAGAGCTTTCAGGGCTGGGCCCTTCCTCGTGGGAGAAGGATCCGACCGTTCGCCTTTTCAGAAAGAGTCTCTGCCGAGGCTAGAGCGCCGTGAGATGTTCCGTGTCTGGGAAAGCACAGATCCCCAGTGCTGTTGTGCCTGTAGGTAGGGTGCCAAGGGACGGTGAAGAGCAGCAAGAGCTTTCAGGGCTGGGCCCTTCCTCGTGGGAGAAGGATCCGACCGTTCGCCTTTTCAGAAAGAGGCTCTGCCGAGGCTGAGCGCCGTGAGATGTTCCGTGTCTGGGAAAGCACAGATCCCCAGTGCTGTTGTGCCTGTAGGTAGGGTGCCAAGGGACGGTGAAGAGCAGCAAGAGCTTTCAGGGCTGGGCCCTTCCTCGTGGGAGAAGGATCCGACCGTTCGCCTTTTCAGAAAGAGGCTCTGCCGAGGCTGAGCGCCGTGAGATGTTCCGTGTCTGGGAAAGCACAGATCCCCAGTGCTGTTGTGCCTGTAGGTAGGGTGCCAAGGGACGTTGAAGAGCAGCAAGAGCTTTCAGGGCTGGGCCCTTCCTCGTGGGAGAAGGATCCGACCGTTCGCCTTTTCAGAAAGAGGCTCTGCCGAGGCTGAGCGCCGTGAGATGTTCCGTCTCTGGGAAAGCACAGATCCCCAGTGCTGTTGTGCCTGTAGGTAGGGTGCCAAGGGACGGTGAAGAGCAGCAAGAGCTTTCAGGGCTGGGCCCTTCCTCGTGGGAGAAGGATCCGACCGTTCGCCTTTTCAGAAAGAGGCTCTGCCGAGGCTGAGCGCCGTGAGATGTTCCGTCTCTGGGAAAGCACAGATCCCCAGTGCTGTTGTGCCTGTAGGTAGGGTGCCAAGGGACGGTGAAGAGCAACAAGAGCTTTCAGGGCTGGGCCCTTCCTCGTGGGAGAAGGATCCGACCGTTCGCCTTTTCAGAAAGAGGCTCTGCCGAGGCTGAGCGCCGAGAGATGTTCCGTGTCTGGGAAAGCATAGATCCCCAGTGCTGTTGTGCCTGTAGGTAGGGTGCCAAGGGACGGTGAAGAGCAGCAAGAGCTTTCAGGGCTGGGCCCTTCCTCGTGGGAGAAGGATCCGACCGTTCGCCTTTTCAGAAAGAGGCTCTGCCGAGGCTGAGCGCCGTGAGATGTTCCGTCTCTGGGAAAGCACAGATCCCCAGTGCTGTTGTGCCTGTAGGTAGGGTGCCAAGGGACGGTGAAGAGCAGCAAGAGCTTTCAGGGCTGGGCCCTTCCTCGTGGGAGAAGGATCCGACCGTTCGCCTTTTCAGAAAGAGGCTCTGCCGAGGCTGAGCGCCGTGAGATGTTCCGTGTCTGGGAAAGCACAGATCCCCAGTGCTGTTGTGCCTGTAGGTAGAGTGCCAAGGGACGGTGAAGAGCAGCAAGAGCTTTCAGGGCTGGGCCCTTCCTCGTGGGAGAAGGATCCGACCGTTCGCCTTTTCAGAAAGAGTCTCTGCCGAGGCTGAGCGCCGTGAGATGTTCCGTCTCTGGGAAAGCACAGATCCCCAGTGCTGTTGTGCCTGTAGGTAGGGTGCCAAGGGACGGTGAAGAGCAGCAAGAGCTTTCAGGGCTGGGCCCTTCCTCGTGGGAGAAGGATCCGACCGTTCGCCTTTTCAGAAAGAGGCTCTGCCGAGGCTGAGCGCCGTGAGATGTTCCGTGTCTGGGAAAGCACAGATCCCCAGTGCTGTTGTGCCTGTAGGTAGGGTGCCAAGGGACGGTGAAGAGCAGCAAGAGCTTTCAGGGCTGGGCCCTTCCTCGTGGGAGAAGGATCCGACCGTTCGCCTTTTCAGAAAGAGGCTCTGCCGAGGCTGAGCGCCGTGAGATGTTCCGTGTCTGGGAAAGCACAGATCCCCAGTGCTGTTGTGCCTGTAGGTAGGGTGCCAAGGGACGTTGAAGAGCAGCAAGAGCTTTCAGGGCTGGGCCCTTCCTCGTGGGAGAAGGATCCGACCGTTCGCCTTTTCAGAAAGAGGCTCTGCCGAGGCTGAGCGCCGTGAGATGTTCCGTCTCTGGGAAAGCACAGATCCCCAGTGCTGTTGTGCCTGTAGGTAGGGTGCCAAGGGACGGTGAAGAGCAGCAAGAGCTTTCAGGGCTGGGCCCTTCCTCGTGGGAGAAGGATCCGACCGTTCGCCTTTTCAGAAAGAGGCTCTGCCGAGGCTGAGCGCCGTGAGATGTTCCGTCTCTGGGAAAGCACAGATCCCCAGTGCTGTTGTGCCTGTAGGTAGGGTGCCAAGGGACGGTGAAGAGCAACAAGAGCTTTCAGGGCTGGGCCCTTCCTCGTGGGAGAAGGATCCGACCGTTCGCCTTTTCAGAAAGAGGCTCTGCCGAGGCTGAGCGCCGAGAGATGTTCCGTGTCTGGGAAAGCATAGATCCCCAGTGCTGTTGTGCCTGTAGGTAGGGTGCCAAGGGACGGTGAAGAGCAGCAAGAGCTTTCAGGGCTGGGCCCTTCCTCGTGGGAGAAGGATCCGACCGTTCGCCTTTTCAGAAAGAGGCTCTGCCGAGGCTGAGCGCCGTGAGATGTTCCGTCTCTGGGAAAGCACAGATCCCCAGTGCTGTTGTGCCTGTAGGTAGGGTGCCAAGGGACGGTGAAGAGCAGCAAGAGCTTTCAGGGCTGGGCCCTTCCTCGTGGGAGAAGGATCCGACCGTTCGCCTTTTCAGAAAGAGGCTCTACCGAGGCTGAGCGCCGTGAGATGTTCCATCTCTGGGAAAGCACAGATCCCCAGTGCTGTTGTGCCTGTAGGTAGGGTGCCAAGGGACGGTGAAGAGCAGCAAGAGCTTTCAGGGCTGGGCCCTTCCTCGTGGGAGAAGGATCCGACCGTTCGCCTTTTTCTGAAAGAGACTTGCCGAGGCTGAGCGCCGTGAGATGTTCCGTGTCTGGGAAAGCACAGATCCCCAGTGCTGTTGTGCCTGTAGGTAGGGTGCCAAGGGACGGTGAAGAGCAGCAAGAGCTTTCAGGGCTGGGCCCTTCCTCGTGGGAGAAGGATCCGACCGTTCGCCTTTTCAGAAAGAGGCTCTGCCGAGGCTGAGCGCCGTGAGATGTTCCGTGTCTGGGAAAGCACAGATCCCCAGTGCTGTTGTGCCTGTAGGTAGGGTGCCAAGGGACGTTGAAGAGCAGCAAGAGCTTTCAGGGCTGGGCCCTTCCTCGTGGGAGAAGGATCCGACCGTTCGCCTTTTCAGAAAGAGGCTCTGCCGAGGCTGAGCGCCGAGAGATGTTCCGTGTCTGGGAAAGCACAGATCCCCAGTGCTGTTGTGCCTGTAGGTAGGGTGCCAAGGGACGGTGAAGAGCAGCAAGAGCTTTCAGGGCTGGGCCCTTCCTCGTGGGAGAAGGATCCGACCGTTCGCCTTTTCAGAAAGAGGCTTGCCGAGGCGGAGCGCCGTGAGATGTTCCGTCTCTGGGAAAGCACAGATCCCCAGTGCTGTTGTTCCTGTACGTAGGGCGCCAAGGGACGGTGAAGAGCAGCAAGAGCTTTCAGGGCTGGGCCCTTCCTCGTGGGAGAAGGATCCGACCGTTCGCCTTTTCAGAAAGAGGCTCTGCCGAGGCTGAGCGCCGTGAGATGTTCCGTCTCTGGGAAAGCACAGATCCCCAGTGCTGTTGTGCCTGTAGGTAGGGTGCCAAGGGACGGTGAAGAGCAGCAAGAGCTTTCAGGGCTGGGCCCTTACTCGTGGGAGAAGGATGCGACCGTTCGCCTTTTCAGAAAGAGACTTGCCGAGGCGGAGCGCCATGAGATGTTCCGTCTCTGGGAAAGCACAGATCCCCAGTGCTGTTGTGCCTGTAGGTAGGGTGCCAAGGGACGGTGAAGAGCAGCAAGAGCTTTCAGGGCTGGGCCCTTCCTCGTGGGAGAAGGATCCGACCGTTCGCCTTTTCAGAAAGAGGCTTGCCGAGGCGGAGCGCCGTGAGATGTTCCGTGTCTGGGAAAGCACAGATCCCCAGTGCTGTTGTGCCTGTAGGTAGGGTGCCAAGGGACGTTGAAGAGCAGCAAGAGCTTTCAGGGCTGGGCCCTTCCTCGTGGGAGAAGGATCCGACCGTTTGCCTTTTCAGAAAGAGGCTCTGCCGAGGCTGAGCGCCGAGAGATGTTCCGTGTCTGGGAAAGCACAGATCCCCAGTGCTGTTGTGCCTGTAGGTAGGGTGCCAAGGGACGGTGAAGAGCAGCAAGAGCTTTCAGGGCTGGGCCCTTCCTCGTGGGAGAAGGATCCGACCGTTCGCCTTTTCAGAAAGAGGCTCTACCGAGGCTGAGCGCCGTGAGATGTTCCGTCTCTGGGAAAGCACAGATCCCCAGTGCTGTTGTGCCTGTAGGTAGGGTGCCAAGGGACGGTGAAGAGCAGCAAGAGCTTTCAGGGCTGGGCCCTTCCTCGTGGGAGAAGGATCCGACCGTTCGCCTTTTTCTGAAAGAGACTTGCCGAGGCTGAGCGCCGTGAGATGTTCCGTGTCTGGGAAAGCACAGATCCCCAGTGCTGTTGTGCCTGTAGGTAGGGTGCCAAGGGACGGTGAAGAGCAGCAAGAGCTTTCAGGGCTGGGCCCTTCCTCGTGGGAGAAGGATCCGACCGTTCGCCTTTTTCTGAAAGAGACTTGCCGAGGCTGAGCGCCGTGAGATGTTCCGTCTCTGGGAAAGCACAGATCCCCAGTGCTGTTGTGCCTGTAGGTAGGGTGCCAAGGGACGTTGAAGAGCAGCAAGAGCTTTCAGGGCTGGGCCCTTTCTCGTGGGAGAAGGATCCGACCGTTCGCCTTTTCAGAAAGAGGCTCTGCCGAGGCTGAGCGCCGAGAGATGTTCCGTGTCTGGGAAAGCACAGATCCCCAGTGCTGTTGTGCCTGTAGGTAGGGTGCCAAGGGACGGTGAAGAGCAGCAAGAGCTTTCAGGGCTGGGCCCTTCCTCGTGGGAGAAGGATCCGACCGTTCGCCTTTTCAGAAAGAGGCTTGCCGAGGCGGAGCGCCGTGAGATGTTCCGTCTCTGGGAAAGCACAGATCCCCAGTGCTGTTGTGCCTGTACGTAGGGCGCCAAGGGACGGTGAAGAGCAGCAAGAGCTTTCAGGGCTGGGCCCTTCCTCGTGGGAGAAGGATCCGACCGTTCGCCTTTTCGAAAGAGGCTCTGCCGAGGCTGAGCGCCGTGAGATGTTCCGTCTCTGGGAAAGCACAGATCCCCAGTGCTGTTGTGCCTGTAGGTAGGGTGCCAAGGGACGGTGAAGAGCAGCAAGAGCTTTCAGGGCTGGGCCCTTCCTCGTGGGAGAAGGATCCGACCGTTCGCCTTTTCAGAAAGAGGCTCTGCCGAGGCTGAGCGCCGTGAGATGTTCCGTCTCTGGGAAAGCACAGATCCCCAGTGCTGTTGTGCCTGTAGGTAGGGTGCCAAGGGACGGTGAAGAGCAGCAAGAGCTTTCAGGGCTGGGCCCTTCCTCGTGGGAGAAGGATCCGACCGTTCGCCTTTTTCTGAAAGAGACTTGCCGAGGCTGAGCGCCGTGAGATGTTCCGTGTCTGGGAAAGCACAGATCCCCAGTGCTGTTGTGCCTGTAGGTAGGGTGCCAAGGGACGTTGAAGAGCAGCAAGAGCTTTCAGGGCTGGGCCCTTCCTCGTGGGAGAAGGATCCGACCGTTCGCCTTTTCAGAAAGAGTCTCTGCCGAGGCTGAGCGCCGTGAGATGTTCCGTCTCTGGGAAAGCACAGATCCCCAGTGCTGTTGTGCCTGTAGGTAGGGTGCCAAGGGACGGTGAAGAGCAACAAGAGCTTTCAGGGCTGGGCCCTTCCTCGTGGGAGAAGGATCCGACCGTTCGCCTTTTCAGAAAGAGGCTCTGCCGAGGCTGAGCGCCGTGAGATGTTCCGTCTCTGGGAAAGCACAGATCCCCAGTGCTGTTGTGCCTGTAGGTAGGGTGCCAAGGGACGGTGAAGAGCAGCAAGAGTTTTCAGGGCTGGGCCCTTCCTCATGGGAGAAGGATCCGACCGTTCGCCTTTTCAGAAAGAGGCTCTGCCGAGGCTGAGCGCCGTGAGATGTTCCGTGTCTGGGAAAGCACAGATCCCCAGTGCTGTTGTGCCTGTAGGTAGGGTGCCAAGGGACGGTGAAGAGCAGCAAGAGCTTTCAGGGCTGGGCCCTTCCTCGTGGGAGAAGGATCCGACCGTTCGCCTATTCAGAAAGAGGCTCAGCCTAGGCTGAGCACCGTGAGATGTTCCGTCTCTGGGAAAGCACAGATCCCCAGTGCTGTTGTGCCTGTAGGTAGGGTGCCAAGGGACGTTGAAGAGCAGCAAGAGCTTTCAGGGCTGGGCCCTTCCTCGTGGGAGAAGGATCCGACCGTTCGCCTTTTCAGAAAGAGGCTCTGCCGAGGCTGAGCGCCGTGAGATGTTCCGTCTCTGGAAAGCACAGATCCCCAGTGCTGTTGTGCCAGTAGGTAGGGTGCCAAGGGACGGTGAAGAGCAGCAAGAGCTTTCAGGGCTGGGCCCTTCCTCGTGGGAGAAGGATCCGACCGTTTGCCTTTTCAGAAAGAGGCTCTGCCGAGACTGAGCGCCGTGAGATGTTCCGTGTCTGGGAAAGCACAGATCCCCAGTGCTGTTGTGCCTGTAGGTAGGGTGCCAAGGGACGGTGAAGAGCAGCAAGAGCTTTCAGGGCTGGGCCCTTCCTCGTGGGAGAAGGATCCGACCGTTCGCCTTTTCAGAAAGAGACTTGCAGAGGCGGAGCACCATGAGATGTTCCGTGTCTGGGAAAGCACAGATCCCCAGTGCTGTTGTGCCTGTAGGTAGGGTGCCAAGGGACGGTGAAGAGCAGCAAGAGCTTTCAGGGCTGGGCCCTTCCTCGTGGGAGAAGGATCCGACCGTTCGCCTTTTCAGAAAGAGGCTCTGCCGAGGCGGAGCGCCGTGAGATGTTCCGTCTCTGGGAAAGCACAGATCCCCAGTGCTGTTGTGCCTGTAGGTAGGGTGCCAAGGGACGGTGAAGAGCAGCAAGAGCTTTCAGGGCTGGGCCCTTCCTCGTGGGAGAAGGATCCGACCGTTCGCCTTTTCAGAAAGAGGCTCTGCCGAGGCTGAGCGCCGTGAGATGTTCCGTGTCTGGGAAAGCACAGATCCCCAGTGCTGTTGTGCCTGTAGGTAGGGTGCCAAGGGACGGTGAAGAGCAGCAAGAGCTTTCAGGGCTGGGCCCTTCCTCGTGGGAGAAGGATCCGACCGTTCGCCTTTTCAGAAAGAGGCTCTACCGAGGATGAGCGCCGTGAGATGTTCCGTCTCTGGGAAAGCACAGATCCGCAGTGCTGTTGTGCCTGTAGGTAGGGTGCCAAGGGACGGTGAAGAGCAGCAAGAGCTTTCAGGGCTGGGCCCTTCCTCGTGGGAGAAGGATCCGACCGTTCGCCTTTTTCTGAAAGAGACTTGCCGAGGCTGAGCGCCATGAGATGTTCCGTCTCTGGGAAAGCACAGATCCCCAGTGCTGTTGTGCCTGTAGGTAGGGTGCCAAGGGACGGTGAAGAGCAGCAAGAGCTTTCAGGGCTGGGCCCTTCCTCGTGGGAGAAGGATCCGACCGTTCGCCTTTTCAGAAAGAGGCTTGCCGAGGCGGAGCGCCGTGAGATGTTCCGTGTCTGGGAAAGCACAGATCCCCAGTGCTGTTGTGCCTGTAGGTAGGGTGCCAAGGGACGTTGAAGAGCAGCAAGAGCTTTCAGGGCTGGGCCCTTCCTCGTGGGAGAAGGATCCGACCGTTTGCCTTTTCAGAAAGAGGCTCTGCCGAGGCTGAGCGCCGAGAGATGTTCCGTGTCTGGGAAAGCACAGATCCCCAGTGCTGTTGTGCCTGTAGGTAGGGTGCCAAGGGACGGTGAAGAGCAGCAAGAGCTTTCAGGGCTGGGCCCTTCCTCGTGGGAGAAGGATCCGACCGTTCGCCTTTTCAGAAAGAGGCTCTACCGAGGCTGAGCGCCGTGAGATGTTCCGTCTCTGGGAAAGCACAGATCCCCAGTGCTGTTGTGCCTGTAGGTAGGGTGCCAAGGGACGGTGAAGAGCAGCAAGAGCTTTCAGGGCTGGGCCCTTCCTCGTGGGAGAAGGATCCGACCGTTCGCCTTTTTCTGAAAGAGACTTGCCGAGGCTGAGCGCCGTGAGATGTTCCGTGTCTGGGAAAGCACAGATCCCCAGTGCTGTTGTGCCTGTAGGTAGGGTGCCAAGGGACGGTGAAGAGCAGCAAGAGCTTTCAGGGCTGGGCCCTTCCTCGTGGGAGAAGGATCCGACCGTTCGCCTTTTTCTGAAAGAGACTTGCCGAGGCTGAGCGCCGTGAGATGTTCCGTCTCTGGGAAAGCACAGATCCCCAGTGCTGTTGTGCCTGTAGGTAGGGTGCCAAGGGACGTTGAAGAGCAGCAAGAGCTTTCAGGGCTGGGCCCTTTCTCGTGGGAGAAGGATCCGACCGTTCGCCTTTTCAGAAAGAGGCTCTGCCGAGGCTGAGCGCCGAGAGATGTTCCGTGTCTGGGAAAGCACAGATCCCCAGTGCTGTTGTGCCTGTAGGTAGGGTGCCAAGGGACGGTGAAGAGCAGCAAGAGCTTTCAGGGCTGGGCCCTTCCTCGTGGGAGAAGGATCCGACCGTTCGCCTTTTCAGAAAGAGGCTTGCCGAGGCGGAGCGCCGTGAGATGTTCCGTCTCTGGGAAAGCACAGATCCCCAGTGCTGTTGTGCCTGTACGTAGGGCGCCAAGGGACGGTGAAGAGCAGCAAGAGCTTTCAGGGCTGGGCCCTTCCTCGTGGGAGAAGGATCCGACCGTTCGCCTTTTCGAAAGAGGCTCTGCCGAGGCTGAGCGCCGTGAGATGTTCCGTCTCTGGGAAAGCACAGATCCCCAGTGCTGTTGTGCCTGTAGGTAGGGTGCCAAGGGACGGTGAAGAGCAGCAAGAGCTTTCAGGGCTGGGCCCTTCCTCGTGGGAGAAGGATCCGACCGTTCGCCTTTTCAGAAAGAGGCTCTGCCGAGGCTGAGCGCCGTGAGATGTTCCGTCTCTGGGAAAGCACAGATCCCCAGTGCTGTTGTGCCTGTAGGTAGGGTGCCAAGGGACGGTGAAGAGCAGCAAGAGCTTTCAGGGCTGGGCCCTTCCTCGTGGGAGAAGGATCCGACCGTTCGCCTTTTTCTGAAAGAGACTTGCCGAGGCTGAGCGCCGTGAGATGTTCCGTGTCTGGGAAAGCACAGATCCCCAGTGCTGTTGTGCCTGTAGGTAGGGTGCCAAGGGACGTTGAAGAGCAGCAAGAGCTTTCAGGGCTGGGCCCTTCCTCGTGGGAGAAGGATCCGACCGTTCGCCTTTTCAGAAAGAGTCTCTGCCGAGGCTGAGCGCCGTGAGATGTTCCGTCTCTGGGAAAGCACAGATCCCCAGTGCTGTTGTGCCTGTAGGTAGGGTGCCAAGGGACGGTGAAGAGCAACAAGAGCTTTCAGGGCTGGGCCCTTCCTCGTGGGAGAAGGATCCGACCGTTCGCCTTTTCAGAAAGAGGCTCTGCCGAGGCTGAGCGCCGTGAGATGTTCCGTCTCTGGGAAAGCACAGATCCCCAGTGCTGTTGTGCCTGTAGGTAGGGTGCCAAGGGACGGTGAAGAGCAGCAAGAGTTTTCAGGGCTGGGCCCTTCCTCATGGGAGAAGGATCCGACCGTTCGCCTTTTCAGAAAGAGGCTCTGCCGAGGCTGAGCGCCGTGAGATGTTCCGTGTCTGGGAAAGCACAGATCCCCAGTGCTGTTGTGCCTGTAGGTAGGGTGCCAAGGGATGGTGAAGAGCAGCAAGAGCTTTCAGGGCTGGGCCCTTCCTCGTGGGAGAAGGATCCGACCGTTCGCCTTTTCGAAAGAGGCTCTGCCGAGGCTGAGCGCCGTGAGATGTTCCGTCTCTGGGAAAGCACAGATCCCCAGTGCTGTTGTGCCTGTAGGTAGGGTGCCAAGGGACGGTGAAGAGCAGCAAGAGCTTTCAGGGCTGGGCCCTTCCTCGTGGGAGAAGGATCCGACCGTTCGCCTATTCAGAAAGAGGCTCAGCCTAGGCTGAGCACCGTGAGATGTTCCGTCTCTGGGAAAGCACAGATCCCCAGTGCTGTTGTGCCTGTAGGTAGGGTGCCAAGGGACGTTGAAGAGCAGCAAGAGCTTTCAGGGCTGGGCCCTTCCTCGTGGGAGAAGGATCCGACCGTTCGCCTTTTCAGAAAGAGGCTCTGCCGAGGCTGAGCGCCGTGAGATGTTCCGTCTCTGGAAAGCACAGATCCCCAGTGCTGTTGTGCCAGTAGGTAGGGTGCCAAGGGACGGTGAAGAGCAGCAAGAGCTTTCAGGGCTGGGCCCTTCCTCGTGGGAGAAGGATCCGACCGTTTGCCTTTTCAGAAAGAGGCTCTGCCGAGACTGAGCGCCGTGAGATGTTCCGTGTCTGGGAAAGCACAGATCCCCAGTGCTGTTGTGCCTGTAGGTAGGGTGCCAAGGGACGTTGAAGAGCAGCAAGAGCTTTCAGGGCTGGGCCCTTCCTCGTGGGAGAAGGATCCGACCGTTCGCCTTTTCAGAAAGAGACTTGCAGAGGCGGAGCACCATGAGATGTTCCGTGTCTGGGAAAGCACAGATCCCCAGTGCTGTTGTGCCTGTAGGTAGGGTGCCAAGGGACGGTGAAGAGCAGCAAGAGCTTTCAGGGCTGGGCCCTTCCTCGTGGGAGAAGGATCCGACCGTTCGCCTTTTCAGAAAGAGGCTCTACCGAGGATGAGCGCCGTGAGATGTTCCGTCTCTGGGAAAGCACAGATCCGCAGTGCTGTTGTGCCTGTAGGTAGGGTGCCAAGGGACGGTGAAGAGCAGCAAGAGCTTTCAGGGCTGGGCCCTTCCTCGTGGGAGAAGGATCCGACCGTTCGCCTTTTTCTGAAAGAGACTTGCCGAGGCTGAGCGCCATGAGATGTTCCGTCTCTGGGAAAGCACAGATCCCCAGTGCTGTTGTGCCTGTAGGTAGGGTGCCAAGGGACGGTGAAGAGCAGCAAGAGCTTTCAGGGCTGGGCCCTTCCTCGTGGGAGAAGGATCCGACCGTTCGCCTTTTCAGAAAGAGGCTTGCCGAGGCGGAGCGCCGTGAGATGTTCCGTGTCTGGGAAAGCACAGATCCCCAGTGCTGTTGTGCCTGTAGGTAGGGTGCCAAGGGACGTTGAAGAGCAGCAAGAGCTTTCAGGGCTGGGCCCTTCCTCGTGGGAGAAGGATCCGACCGTTTGCCTTTTCAGAAAGAGGCTCTGCCGAGGCTGAGCGCCGAGAGATGTTCCGTGTCTGGGAAAGCACAGATCCCCAGTGCTGTTGTGCCTGTAGGTAGGGTGCCAAGGGACGGTGAAGAGCAGCAAGAGCTTTCAGGGCTGGGCCCTTCCTCGTGGGAGAAGGATCCGACCGTTCGCCTTTTCAGAAAGAGGCTCTACCGAGGCTGAGCGCCGTGAGATGTTCCGTCTCTGGGAAAGCACAGATCCCCAGTGCTGTTGTGCCTGTAGGTAGGGTGCCAAGGGACGGTGAAGAGCAGCAAGAGCTTTCAGGGCTGGGCCCTTCCTCGTGGGAGAAGGATCCGACCGTTCGCCTTTTTCTGAAAGAGACTTGCCGAGGCTGAGCGCCGTGAGATGTTCCGTGTCTGGGAAAGCACAGATCCCCAGTGCTGTTGTGCCTGTAGGTAGGGTGCCAAGGGACGGTGAAGAGCAGCAAGAGCTTTCAGGGCTGGGCCCTTCCTCGTGGGAGAAGGATCCGACCGTTCGCCTTTTTCTGAAAGAGACTTGCCGAGGCTGAGCGCCGTGAGATGTTCCGTCTCTGGGAAAGCACAGATCCCCAGTGCTGTTGTGCCTGTAGGTAGGGTGCCAAGGGACGTTGAAGAGCAGCAAGAGCTTTCAGGGCTGGGCCCTTTCTCGTGGGAGAAGGATCCGACCGTTCGCCTTTTCAGAAAGAGGCTCTGCCGAGGCTGAGCGCCGAGAGATGTTCCGTGTCTGGGAAAGCACAGATCCCCAGTGCTGTTGTGCCTGTAGGTAGGGTGCCAAGGGACGGTGAAGAGCAGCAAGAGCTTTCAGGGCTGGGCCCTTCCTCGTGGGAGAAGGATCCGACCGTTCGCCTTTTCAGAAAGAGGCTTGCCGAGGCGGAGCGCCGTGAGATGTTCCGTCTCTGGGAAAGCACAGATCCCCAGTGCTGTTGTGCCTGTACGTAGGGCGCCAAGGGACGGTGAAGAGCAGCAAGAGCTTTCAGGGCTGGGCCCTTCCTCGTGGGAGAAGGATCCGACCGTTCGCCTTTTCGAAAGAGGCTCTGCCGAGGCTGAGCGCCGTGAGATGTTCCGTCTCTGGGAAAGCACAGATCCCCAGTGCTGTTGTGCCTGTAGGTAGGGTGCCAAGGGACGGTGAAGAGCAGCAAGAGCTTTCAGGGCTGGGCCCTTCCTCGTGGGAGAAGGATCCGACCGTTCGCCTTTTCAGAAAGAGGCTCTGCCGAGGCTGAGCGCCGTGAGATGTTCCGTCTCTGGGAAAGCACAGATCCCCAGTGCTGTTGTGCCTGTAGGTAGGGTGCCAAGGGACGGTGAAGAGCAGCAAGAGCTTTCAGGGCTGGGCCCTTCCTCGTGGGAGAAGGATCCGACCGTTCGCCTTTTTCTGAAAGAGACTTGCCGAGGCTGAGCGCCGTGAGATGTTCCGTGTCTGGGAAAGCACAGATCCCCAGTGCTGTTGTGCCTGTAGGTAGGGTGCCAAGGGACGTTGAAGAGCAGCAAGAGCTTTCAGGGCTGGGCCCTTCCTCGTGGGAGAAGGATCCGACCGTTCGCCTTTTCAGAAAGAGTCTCTGCCGAGGCTGAGCGCCGTGAGATGTTCCGTCTCTGGGAAAGCACAGATCCCCAGTGCTGTTGTGCCTGTAGGTAGGGTGCCAAGGGACGGTGAAGAGCAACAAGAGCTTTCAGGGCTGGGCCCTTCCTCGTGGGAGAAGGATCCGACCGTTCGCCTTTTCAGAAAGAGGCTCTGCCGAGGCTGAGCGCCGTGAGATGTTCCGTCTCTGGGAAAGCACAGATCCCCAGTGCTGTTGTGCCTGTAGGTAGGGTGCCAAGGGACGGTGAAGAGCAGCAAGAGTTTTCAGGGCTGGGCCCTTCCTCATGGGAGAAGGATCCGACCGTTCGCCTTTTCAGAAAGAGGCTCTGCCGAGGCTGAGCGCCGTGAGATGTTCCGTGTCTGGGAAAGCACAGATCCCCAGTGCTGTTGTGCCTGTAGGTAGGGTGCCAAGGGATGGTGAAGAGCAGCAAGAGCTTTCAGGGCTGGGCCCTTCCTCGTGGGAGAAGGATCCGACCGTTCGCCTTTTCGAAAGAGGCTCTGCCGAGGCTGAGCGCCGTGAGATGTTCCGTCTCTGGGAAAGCACAGATCCCCAGTGCTGTTGTGCCTGTAGGTAGGGTGCCAAGGGACGGTGAAGAGCAGCAAGAGCTTTCAGGGCTGGGCCCTTCCTCGTGGGAGAAGGATCCGACCGTTCGCCTATTCAGAAAGAGGCTCAGCCTAGGCTGAGCACCGTGAGATGTTCCGTCTCTGGGAAAGCACAGATCCCCAGTGCTGTTGTGCCTGTAGGTAGGGTGCCAAGGGACGTTGAAGAGCAGCAAGAGCTTTCAGGGCTGGGCCCTTCCTCGTGGGAGAAGGATCCGACCGTTCGCCTTTTCAGAAAGAGGCTCTGCCGAGGCTGAGCGCCGTGAGATGTTCCGTCTCTGGAAAGCACAGATCCCCAGTGCTGTTGTGCCAGTAGGTAGGGTGCCAAGGGACGGTGAAGAGCAGCAAGAGCTTTCAGGGCTGGGCCCTTCCTCGTGGGAGAAGGATCCGACCGTTTGCCTTTTCAGAAAGAGGCTCTGCCGAGACTGAGCGCCGTGAGATGTTCCGTGTCTGGGAAAGCACAGATCCCCAGTGCTGTTGTGCCTGTAGGTAGGGTGCCAAGGGACGTTGAAGAGCAGCAAGAGCTTTCAGGGCTGGGCCCTTCCTCGTGGGAGAAGGATCCGACCGTTCGCCTTTTCAGAAAGAGACTTGCAGAGGCGGAGCACCATGAGATGTTCCGTGTCTGGGAAAGCACAGATCCCCAGTGCTGTTGTGCCTGTAGGTAGGGTGCCAAGGGACGGTGAAGAGCAGCAAGAGCTTTCAGGGCTGGGCCCTTCCTCGTGGGAGAAGGATCCGACCGTTCGCCTTTTCAGAAAGAGGCTCTGCCGAGGCGGAGCGCCGTGAGATGTTCCGTCTCTGGGAAAGCACAGATCCCCAGTGCTGTTGTGCCTGTAGGTAGGGTGCCAAGGGACGGTGAAGAGCAGCAAGAGCTTTCAGGGCTGGGCCCTTCCTCGTGGGAGAAGGATCCGACCGTTCGCCTTTTCAGAAAGAGGCTCTGCCGAGGCTGAGCGCCGTGAGATGTTCCGTCTCTGGGAAAGCACAGATCCCCAGTGCTGTTGTGCCTGTAGGTAGGGTGCCAAGGGACGGTGAAGAGCAGCAAGAGCTTTCAGGGCTGGGCCCTTCCTCGTGGGAGAAGGATCCGACCGTTCGCCTTTTCAGAAAGAGGCTCTACCGAGGATGAGCGCCGTGAGATGTTCCGTCTCTGGGAAAGCACAGATCCGCAGTGCTGTTGTGCCTGTAGGTAGGGTGCCAAGGGACGGTGAAGAGCAGCAAGAGCTTTCAGGGCTGGGCCCTTCCTCGTGGGAGAAGGATCCGACCGTTCGCCTTTTTCTGAAAGAGACTTGCCGAGGCTGAGCGCCGTGAGATGTTCCGTGTCTGGGAAAGCACAGATCCCCAGTGCTGTTGTGCCTGTAGGTAGGGTGCCAAGGGACGGTGAAGAGCAGCAAGAGCTTTCAGGGCTGGGCCCTTCCTCGTGGGAGAAGGATCCGACCGTTCGCCTTTTCAGAAAGAGGCTCTGCCGAGGCTGAGCGCCGAGAGATGTTCCGTGTCTGGGAAAGCACAGATCCCCAGTGCTGTTGTGCCTGTAGGTAGGGTGCCAAGGGACGGTGAAGAGCAGCAAGAGCTTTCAGGGCTGGGCCCTTACTCGTGGGAGAAGGATCCGACCGTTCGCCTTTTCAGAAAGAGACTTGCCGAGGCGGAGCGCCGTGAGATGTTCCGTGTCTGGGAAAGCACAGATCCGCAGTGCTGTTGTGCCTGTAGGTAGGGTGCCAAGGGACGGTGAAGAGCAGCAAGAGCTTTCAGGGCTGGGCCCTTCCTCGTGGGAGAAGGATCCGACCGTTCGCCTTTTCAGAAAGAGGCTCTGCCGAGGCTGAGCGCCGTGAGATGTTCCGTCTCTGGGAAAGCACAGATCCCCAGTGCTGTTGTGCCTGTAGGTAGGGTGCCAAGGGACGGTAAAGAGCAGCAAGAGCTTTCAGGGCTGGGCCCTTCCTCGTGGGAGAAGGATCCGACCGTTCGCCTTTTCAGAAAGAGGCTCTGCCGAGGCTGAGCGCCGTGAGATGTTCCGTCTCTGGGAAAGCACAGATCCCCAGTGCTGTTGTGCCTGTAGGTAGGGTGCCAAGGGACGGTGAAGAGCAGCAAGAGCTTTCAGGGCTGGGCCCTTCCTCGTGGGAGAAGGATCCGACCGTTCGCCTTTTCAGAAAGAGGCTCTGCCGAGGCTGAGCGCCGTGAGATGTTCCGTCTCTGGGAAAGCACAGATCCCCAGTGCTGTTGTGCCTGTAGGTAGGGTGCCAAGGGACGGTGAAGAGCAGCAAGAGCTTTCAGGGCTGGGCCCTTCCTCGTGGGAGAAGGATCCGACCGTTCGCCTTTTTCTGAAAGAGACTTGCCGAGGCTGAGCGCCGTGAGATGTTCCGTGTCTGGGAAAGCACAGATCCCCAGTGCTGTTGTGCCTGTAGGTAGGGTGCCAAGGGACGTTGAAGAGCAGCAAGAGCTTTCAGGGCTGGGCCCTTCCTCGTGGGAGAAGGATCCGACCGTTCGCCTTTTCAGAAAGAGGCTCTGCCGAGGCTGAGCGCCGTGAGATGTTCCGTGTCTGGGAAAGCACAGATCCCCAGTGCTGTTGTGCCTGTAGGTAGGGTGCCAAGGGACGGTGAAGAGCAGCAAGAGCTTTCAGGGCTGGGCCCTTCCTCGTGGGAGAAGGATCCGACCGTTCGCCTTTTCAGAAAGAGGCTCTGCCGAGGCTGAGCGCCGTGAGATGTTCCGTCTCTGGGAAAGCACAGATCCCCAGTGCTGTTGTGCCTGTAGGTAGGGTGCCAAGGGACGGTGAAGAGCAGCAAGAGCTTTCAGGGCTGGGCCCTTACTCGTGGGAGAAGGATCCGACCGTTCGCCTTTTCAGAAAGAGACTTGCCGAGGCGGAGCGCCGTGAGATGTTCCGTGTCTGGGAAAGCACAGATCCCCAGTGCTGTTGTGCCTGTAGGTAGGGTGCCAAGGGACGGTGAAGAGCAGCAAGAGCTTTCAGGGCTGGGCCCTTCCTCGTGGGAGAAGGATCCGACCGTTCGCCTTTTCAGAAAGAGACTTGCCGAGGCGGAGCGCCGTGAGATGTTCCGTGTCTGGGAAAGCACAGATCCCCAGTGCTGTTGTGCCTGTAGGTAGGGTGCCAAGGGACGGTGAAGAGCAGCAAGAGCTTTCAGGGCTGGGCCCTTCCTCGTGGGAGAAGGATCCGACCGTTCGCCTTTTCAGAAAGAGGCTTGCCGAGGCGGAGCGCCGTGAGATGTTCCGTGTCTGGGAAAGCACAGATCCCCAGTGCTGTTGTGCCTGTAGGTAGGGTGCCAAGGGACGGTGAAGAGCAGCAAGAGCTTTCAGGGCTGGGCCCTTCCTCGTGGGAGAAGGATCCGACCGTTCGCCTTTTCAGAAAGAGACTTGCCGAGGCGGAGCGCCGTGAGATGTTCCGTGTCTGGGAAAGCACAGATCCCCAGTGCTGTTGTGCCTGTAGGTAGGGTGCCAAGGGACGTTGAAGAGCAGCAAGAGCTTTCAGGGCTGGGCCCTTCCTCGTGGGAGAAGGATCCGACCGTTCGCCTTTTCAGAAAGAGGCTTGCCGAGGCGGAGCGCCGTGAGATGTTCCGTCTCTGGGAAAGCACAGATCCCCAGTGCTGTTGTGCCTGTAGGTAGGGTGCCAAGGGACGGTGAAGAGCAGCAAGAGCTTTCAGGGCTGGGCCCTTCCTCGTGGGAGAAGGATCCGACCGTTCGCCTTTTCAGAAAGAGGCTCTGCCGAGGCTGAGCGCCGAGAGATGTTCCGTGTCTGGGAAAGCATAGATCCCCAGTGCTGTTGTGCCTGTAGGTAGGGTGCCAAGGGACGGTGAAGAGCAGCAAGAGCTTTCAGGGCTGGGCCCTTCCTCGTGGGAGAAGGATCCGACCGTTCGCCTTTTTCTGAAAGAGACTTGCCGAGGCTGAGCGCCGTGAGATGTTCCGTGTCTGGGAAAGCACAGATCCCCAGTGCTGTTGTGCCTGTAGGTAGGGTGCCAAGGGACGTTGAAGAGCAGCAAGAGCTTTCAGGGCTGGGCCCTTCCTCGTGGGAGAAGGATCCGACCGTTCGCCTTTTCAGAAAGAGTCTCTGCCGAGGCTGAGCGCCGTGAGATGTTCCGTGTCTGGGAAAGCACAGATCCCCAGTGCTGTTGTGCCTGTAGGTAGGGTGCCAAGGGACGGTGAAGAGCAACAAGAGCTTTCAGGGCTGGGCCCTTCCTCGTGGGAGAAGGATCCGACCGTTCGCCTTTTCAGAAAGA